>NC_056434.1:71808659-72170069 GCF_018296145.1 Oncorhynchus tshawytscha | reverse complement strand
GGTCTTCCTGTCTGGGTTGGCGTCCCCCCTTGGGTTGTGCCGTGGCGGAGATCTTTGTGGGCTATACTCGGCCTTGTCTCAGGATGGTAAGTTGGTGGTTGAAGATATCCCTCTAGTGGTGTGTGGCCTGTGCCATGGCAAAGTTTGTGTGGTTATATCCTGCCTGTTTGGCCCTGTCTGGGGGTATCATCGGATGGGGCCACAGTGTCTCCTGACCCCTCCTGTCTCAGCCTCCAGTATTTATGCTGCAGTAGTTTATGTGTCGGGGGGCTAGGGTCAGTCTGTTATATCTGGAGTATTTCACCTACGCCGCAATGGTCTGGCTCACGGGAGCATTCAACCAGGTAAGGTTGGGCAGGCTCGGTGCTCGAGACCTCCTGTGCGCTTTCGCGGTCCAAGACCTATCCCGGTGCCACCTCCACGTACCAGCCCTCCGATTGTCCAGTGCTGTCAGAGCCTTCCTCCTCTCAGCTGCTAGAGTCTCCGTCTGTCCTGAGCTCCCAGGAGTCTCCCGTCTGTCCTGAGCTGCCAGAGTCTCCCCGTCTGTCCTGAGCTGCCCAGAGTCTCCCGTCCGTCCTGAGCTGCCAGAGTCTCCGTCTGGCCTGAGCTGCCAGAGCCGTCCAGTCAGCCGGAGCTGCCAGAATCGCCCCTTCACTCCGGGCTGCGTTTCCCGCCTGTCAGCTGCCGGAGAGTCTCAGCTGTCCTGCACGGCGGGAGCCTCCCGCTTGTCTGGAACACGCTGAAAATTGGTCCGATCTATCTTACTCCTCATCAGAGGAAGGCAGCGAACATTACACTGAGGTTAACACAAGTTTATGAGTTCTTTTACGTTTGTTCTGTGAGATTATGTCAGTTAACCTGACCTTTATGAATTATGAAGCCTTTATGTGCTTTTTAAATCATATAAATTCTTAAACATTCACAAAGGGAAGTTAGCTGATAGATTATCTCATAGAACAAAAACGCATAAGATCTCCTAAACCTCTGTTTACTACAGACCTTATTTTCAGAGTTTATCCAAAAACACCATTCGTTTCCACATAGGCTTTGTCCAACAAGCCATGCTGGAGTGAGTGTGCCTAGAAAAAGATGCCATTAATATTTCTCTCTGTAAATATAATGGATAATCTGTGCTTCTGCCGAGTCCCTAAGCAGATGTTCCCGTTTTCAGGAGAAATGGAAAGAGAGCCTGTGAGGTCGAATCCGCTTTTGGACGTTAACAAAGCAACACTCCATTTTAACTCGTCCACATTTACTGGATTGGTTGAACAGTGCAGAAGAGAACCCTGCAAGTTTTATTTTATTTTTGTCAAGACCAGCATATTGGGGGAATCTAGTTTCAGGCCTTTCTGTTAGGCCTGCTACATTAGTTTAGGAGAGAGATAACCAAATAGAGAAAGAAGATAAATGATCTAAGAGTACAGGACATAATGTAAATAAACAACCCCAGGGTTCACATATTCTTGGAATGAGAATGTTTAAGGCCAAGAGTTTTACCTGACTACTTGACCAGACCAGGAAAAACTCTGAGCCTGTATTTCAGCCTTCTGTATGTCAGTTAATCAATGACTAAAATAGAGACATGGGCAAATTTATGGATACTGAACTGGTGTGGCATGAGACATTGGCGAAGTGATGCGTTGTCTTTCTTAAAACAGTAGGTGGCTACTTACACAGATAAAATCATGTTTTTTGTCAAACCATTGCAAGGGAAGTAGTGTTGTCTGACTAAAACTGAAGGGGTAGCCTACTGTACAAAGTCAAGGAGCTCAATGGGTGTGTCGTGTAATGTGTACTTCAATAATGTCATGTACTTTAAGGATTTTTGAAATACTGCACAGTACTGGCAATAGATTGACCAATCTTTCACAGCAGCAATGATACGGGGCGGCAGTGTAGCCTAGTGGTTAGAGCATTGGACTAGTAACTGAAAGGTTGCAAGTTCAAATCCCCGAGCTGACAAGGTACAAAATCTGTCATTCTGCCCTTGAACAGGCAGTTAACCCACTGTTCCTAGGCTGTCATTGAAAATAAGAATTTGTTCTTAACTGACTTGCCTAGTAAAATAAATAAAAAATACTGTGATTTCTGGAACAACTTCAGAGAAGGTGATGGATGTATTGTAACATCTATTGATACTTGTCACCCCTTCATTCACCCATTGCAACATTCTGTGCTATATTGTGGTGTTCTCTGTCTCTGACTGTGTACGCTGACCCTGAACTGTATCCATGACCTTATAACCAATCAAACTCAGCCCATAGCTGATGATAGTCAATGTATGTAGTCGTACAATTTCAACTGGATATCCACAGCTATGCATTAAAACATTTTAGTAACCTACTGGGATAGTGGTTTATAATTATAAAATTAATGTTGTTTGCTGTTAATGTATTTCTTTAATCTCTTAATAGAATAGAACAGAATATCCACAGAACAGAATACCTTTATTTTCACAAGAACTTACAAGATATTAGACAGTAAAATATTAGACATTAAATACATTTACCTGAAACAGAATCTATTGTGCCAGGTCCGCAATTTAAAAAAAAAAGAAGCAATAAGATCCTATCTGGATAGACAGTCTGTAAGGCTAAACAGGGCCTCTCTACTCTATAATGCAATATTGAAGAACAAAATATTAGTTTGTCTACACTACATTAGTGTGCAGCAAACCTTTACAGATACAATTGAAACTGTGGATTTGAGACAGATGTTTGTCATGTTAGGCCTACATATTTATAGGATTTACAATCAGCCTTGAATTTTTACTTTCTAGTTTTAGTATTGTTGATCATGCAAATAAATCCCTGTAGCCAAATTAAGCGCAGACATTTTTAATACTAAAGTATTCAATTGTTACTGAATAAAATCTTGTCCTAGATTTGTCCTAGTGGTATAGTGAATATATTTTCCACATTAATCAATCATAAACAGGTGATGCAAAGTTGAGTTATTCGGCAGGCAGTTCTGGTTAATTCAAGCCTTTATTGTAAAAAAAAGGTCTAGAACTGGCTGACAGCACCATCTCTATCAAGTCCATCCAGAAAGTCAACAATTTCCTCAGCTCTGTCTCCTCCATTATGGACAACGGACAACAAAACACGAATACTGCTGTCACGTTGGCCAGTGGGTAGCATAATCTCTACTGCCTTTTTGTGGATATCAATTGACCTGGAAGCATCTTGTTTGGCATAAAACAAATACTGGGCATACCAGTTGTAGAATTTTTGTAAATCCTGTGGTTCCATTCCTTCTATTTCAAGAAGCAGGTCCTCAAATATCTTATCTGCTCTATCAAATCTGCCAGATTCTTTGTACATGGCAGTCAGTTCCAGTTTTACAGCAAGGGATTTGGGGTAGAGTGCGACCACCTCTTCATAAAGGTTGACTGCATTTTCAATCAGAATATGCCTCATTGGGTTCCTTTTCTCTTCCGGAGAGAAAATCTTCCATTTGTAACACTTCCCAAGATGTCTCTTCAGCTGGCGTGAATTGGGGTGTCTCTCCAGGGTCTTTCTTGCCAGGTCAATGCTTGAATCATGAGAGATGTAATCTTTGAAAAATCTAGCAAGATTCCAAATCCACCAAAGCTGTCCAAAGGCTTCTCTATCACTTCCTTTGCAAGTTTACATGCTTCCTCAACCTGGCCGCTCTCTGCAAGCCTCTGCAGGTACATCACTGTGATGTACAAATCTTCTGGATCCAATTCTCTAGCAATCCGTAGGTGCTCCAACATCTCAGATCGCAGCTTTGGGGTAATGTCTTTCCTATCAACAGATTTATTAAATGCCATGGCGTAGCCACAGCGCAGCACCTTGTTCTCAGGGTCCTCTTTTAAGGCCATCCGGAAGCAATATACCGCTGCCTTCCTCTTGCTTACATCAAACTTATTCAAAGTCCAGGCCCTTTCGCCCCATACTACACCTGGGCAGGGCGAGGGGTTGTCCCGCAATAGTCTCCCCACCTTTTCCACATAGGTCTGGCTCTCTGTTAGCTCCCCTTGGTGATAGTGTACCCAAGCCAGGTTCCCATAGTGGACCACCAGACTTAGCTCCACGCCATCTTGGCTGCTTTGGCGAATGGCCTCTTCAGCCTTCTTCAGGCAATGAAGAGCGTCCTCTGTGAAGCCCAGAGCCTGGTGTAGGTAAGCCAGGAAGTTGTACAGATAACCCTCCCAGGAATATTGAACCCCCTCTCTGTTGCTGATATCTATCATCGTTTCTCTGAGGCTTTGAAGTTTAGATCTGCTGTAGTCCAGCTTCCAGGTGAAGTGGCATTCCAAACCCTGCAGCCTAATTTTCAAGGAGGTCTGAGCCATTCTGGTTAAAAAAAGACAACATTTTAACTGTATACATTTTTTTCATAAACAATACCGAAGAGAGATATTTAAGACCTAGATGGTGAACCAAGGACTAATTTCAGTCATGAGAGAGAGAGAGGGAGAGAGAGTGTGCTAGAGAGATATCACTTACCTCATAGTTGGACAAGAGAAAGCCATCTTGTGGTCTCTGAGTTTCAACACAGAGCAAATGAGTGTCGGATTAGATACCTCACGGACTCTATCCTGATTTTATACCACATTATCTTCCAATGGGCAGGTTATGCTGATATTACCTCACTTTACAAACAACTATCATATTTTTGTTTCTAGCAAATAGAGACTAAAGCAAATGAGTGTTTGCCAAGGGCTGTTACGATAACAATATTACCTTCACATCAGCAGTTATGAGTCATGAAGGCAGTCAAATTCCACTTGACCATTTAGTCACGGTAATTAGTCTTATTCAAGCTCTGATGCTAATGATGGTCATTAGTAGCTTACCAAACACGCTAACTGCCTGGTACTCAGCACTCTATTGTCCCTCTAATCACTCTGACGTCAATGCAAATGTCATCGAAAATCTAATCTAACACTTCATGAGAGCCCATGAGCTCATGTTGTGCAACATTTCTATAGTCTATGCAATTGCGTGAGAAAACAGAGTGGTGGCCTCTATTAAAAAGAGGAGGATTCCATCAGCTTTCTAAAGGCTTACAATATTCATTTCTCAACTTTCCTAATATTAAGCAAATTGCTTCTCTTTTACAGCAGGAGTATAGCCTACCTGGCTGGCATTAAACAATGAACCTCCATTTGCTATTTAAGTGCATGGATGACATGTCTTTTTTTCCCCTGCCCCTGTTTTGAGACAGGTGCATGACAATGGTCCATGTTAAAGTATGATATGTTAGGTAAAAATAATAAAGACAGACACAAATGTCAAGTTCAAGCATTGTACATGTGTCACACCCTGACCATAGATTGCTTTGTATGTTTCTATGTTTTGTTTGGTCAGGGTGTGATCTGAGTGGGCATTCTATGTTGTGTGTCTAATTTGTCTGTTTCTGTGTTTGGCCTGATATGGTTCTCAATCAGAGGCAGGTGTTAGTCATTGTCTCTGATTGGGAACCATATTTAGGTTGCCTGCTTGGCGTTGGGTTTTGTGGGTGATTGTTCCTGTTTCTGTGTTTGCACCAGATAGGGCTGTTTTGGTTTTTCACATTTCTTGTTTTGTTAGTTTATTCATGTATAGTTTCTTTATTAAAGAACCATGAATAATAACCATGCTGCGTTTTGGTCCGCCTCTCCTTCGACTCAAGAAAACCGTTACAGAATCACCCACCACAACAGGACCAAGCGGCGTGGTGACAGGCAGTGGCAGCAGGAGCAACAAATTCTGGATTATATGACTTGGGAGGAAATAGACAGGTGGGCGGTCGACCCAGGAAGAGTGCCGGAGCCCACCTGGGATTCGCTGGAGCAGTGCGAAGAGGGGTATAGGAGAATGGAGTTGGAGAGACAAGCACGGCGCGCGGTGGGAAGCCCGAGAGTCAGCCCCAAAAATTTCTTGGGAGGGCACACAGGAAGTGTGGCGATAGGAGACCTGAACTTCCTGTGCTTACCGGGGGCGAGAGAGACCGGGCAGGCACCGTGTTATGCGGTGGAGCGCACGGTGTCCCCAGTGCGGGTGCATAGCCCGGTTGCGGTACATACCAGCTCCGATCGGCCGGACTAGAGTGAGCATCGAGCCAAGTGCCATGAAGCCGGCTCTACGGGTCCCCAGTTCTCCTTGGGCCGGCTTACATGGCACCAGCCTTGCGCAGTGTCCCCGACTGCATAGCCCAGTGCGGGCTATTCCACCTCGCCGCACTGGCAGGGCGACCGGGAGCATTCAACCGTGTGAGGTTGGGCAGGCTCGGTGCTCAAGAGCTCCAGTGCGCCTGCACGGTCCGGTCTATCCAGTACCACCTCCACACACCAGCCCTCCGGTGGCAGCTCCCCGCACCAGGCTTCCTGTGCGTGTCCTCGGCCCAGTACCACCAGTGCCAGCACCACGCATCAGGCCTACAGTGCGCCTCGCCTGTCCAGCGCTGCCAGAGCCTTCCTCCTCTCCAGCACAGCCGGAGTCTCCCGCCTCTCTGGCGCTGCTAGAGCCTTCCTCCTCTCCAGCGCAGCCGGAGTCTCCCGCCTGTTCGGCGCTGCCAGAGCTCCCGCCCCTCAGTCCAGAGGCGCTAGAGCCCCTCATTCCAGAGGCGCCAGAGCTACTCAGTCCAGCGCTGCCAGAGCCTTCCTCTCCAGCGTTGCCGGAGCTTCCCGTCTGCCCAGGGCCGCCTGAGCCACCCGTCTGCCCAGCGCCGCCAGTCTGCCCAGCGCCACCAGTGCCGCCAGTCTGCCCAGCGTCGCCAGTGCCGCCAGTCTGCCCAGCGCCGCCAGTGCCGCCAGTCTGCCCAGCGCCGCCAGTGCCGCCAGTCTGCCCAGCGCCGCCAGTGCCGCCAGTCTGCCAGGAGCCGCCAGTGCCGGCAGTCTGCCAGGAGCAGACTGCCAGGAGCAGAGGCGCCAGAGCTGCCCCTCTGTCCCGAGCTGCCCCTCTGTCCCGACCAGCTGCCGTCCAGTGGGGTTATTTAGAAGGGTCGCCGTGGTTAGGAGGCCACGGAAGCGGACAATGGGGCAGACTAAGACTATGGTGAATTGGGGGCCACGTCGCACCAGAGCCGCCACCAAGTCTGCCACTGTGCCCACCCAGACCCTCCCCAATAGTGGGGTTCAGGTTGGTTGCCACGGAGTCCTCACCTTGGGGGGGGCCACGTCCAGCACCAGAGCCGCCACCGCGGACAGATGCTCCCCCAATAGGTTCAGGTTTTGCGGCCGGAGTCCTCACCTGACCACACCCTGACCATAGTTTGCTTTGCATGTTTCTATGTTTTGTTTGGTCAGGTGTGATCTGAGTGGGCATTCTATGTTGTGTGTCTAGTTTGTCTGTTTCTGTGTTTGGCCTGATATGGTTCTCAATCAGAGGCAGGTGTTAGTCATTGTCTCTGATTGGGAACCATATTTAGGTAGCCTGTTTGGTGTTGGGTTTTGTGGGTGATTGTTCCTGTCTCTGTGTTTGCACCAGATAGGGCTGTTTTGGTTTTTCACATTTCTTGTTTTGTTAGTCTATTCATGTATAGTTTCTTTATTAAAGAACCATGAATAATAACCACGCTGCGTTTTGGTCCGCCTCTCCTTCGACTCAAGAAAACCGTTACAACATGTCCCTACATACGGGGTCTAGGGAATAGCCCAGCTATCAATTACCTATCTACTAGACTCCGTAACATCATCATTTTCAATAGAAAGTGCAAACATAACAGAACAACATTAAGTTCTTATTAACAATTGAAAAAGCATTACATTTTCTATTTACTTCAGTTGTCATTTTCCTCTTTGTTTTTACATTTTTATTTAAAATGAGGACAAGTTACCACAGTCTCTTGCTTACAGAGTAAGCCTTACACAGTTGACCCACCCGTGAGTAAGTATGGGCTCTGACAGGGGTAGGATTAGGGCCACGAGCTGGAGAGCTTGGTGGGCTAGAAGCCTCACCTTCAATTGGCTCATGTCTCAATTCTGTGCCCCTTGCCTTTAGGCCTGGACTGAGATCCAACTCATCTAGGTGCATGAATGGCGTGTTCTAGGTTAGTTGTCTGCTCTGCTACGTGCAGATCCACCCGATTGCGACGATAGAGGGAGCCACTAGGTAAGAATGTGGTGCAACACTCTGTAGGCATGTATCCAGACTCCAAAGTCCTGTGTGGTCTCCCGGCAGTGGTTTCATCCTTATTGTTTCACCCACCTCCAGCTCTGGTAAGTCTCCAGATGTCCAGTCGTAGAAGCACTTAGTGAGCTGCTTTCTGTGCCACAGTTTGTCCGTGACCCCAACCATGACACATGGCTCAAGTAGCTTGTTAGCTACGGGGATGGTAGTCTTCAGAGGTCTGGACAGCAGGCGTTGCACTGGGCTTCTGTCCATGTTTCGGTGGGTGTATTCCCCCACTGTAAGATGGCTTTCCAGGGGTCGTTGCTGTCACGCAAGGCCCTCCGTCACAGGTTTTTTGCAATCTTGACAGCAGACTCTGTCAGACTCTGACTAAGTCCATGCTGATGATTTGCCAAGCCCTTGTGGGCTGTTCGTGCGACATCATGGTTTCCTTTTGCTGTTTAAGAGTGTACTCGCTGCATGTGGTACAGTTGCTGACAAAGTCTTTCATTTCTGCTTGCATTTTTGGTCAGTATAATGTTTCACGTGCCTGGCAGTAGCATGCATCACCTCCAACGTGACTCGAGTGTATGCGAGTAAGCATCTCTGGACTTAGTGATTTGGGAATAATGACATTCTGACCTCTGAACAAGATGCCATTTTGCACGCTAATCTCATCTCGAAAGATCCAGTATTCTCTCACTGTGAAAGGTGTCTCCTCTTTCAGGTATGGCCAACATGTGAGAGCCATGGACTTCAGTGACTGTTACGTTTAAGTAGTCTGCTTGATTGCTCTGTTGAACATCTTGTTGTTCCTGCTGTAGCGAACAGATGGCATGCTGCTGATAGGCAGTGCCTCTGCCTGTATATTGTGCTATTGCCCTGCTCATTGTGTCACTGATGTACATCTCTGGCCTTTTCTTGTAGACAACCTTCAGGCTGTAGTTTTGCATAGTTATGAGCATGCTTTGAAGCCTCTTGAGCGCGTTGAGGAGAGGTTTACTGAATATGGCAATGAGTGGTTTGTGGTCCGTTTCATTGGTGATCAGCTCTCGGCCATATAAGTACTGATGGAAGCACTGGCAGGAGAAGACTATGCTGAGGCACTCTTTCTCAATTTGTGCATGTTAGGTGGGGGTGAGCGATCTCAAAGCGAACCCAATGGGCTGGCCTTCCTGTATATAGCCATGTTCTTGTTATTTTATTGTGTTACTTTTAATTGTTTTTTACTGTAGTTTATTTGGTAAATATTTCCTTAACTCTTCTTGAACTGCACTGTTGGTTAAGGGCTTGTATGTAAGCATTTCACGGTAAGGTCTACACTTGTTGTATTTGGCGCACGTGACAAATAAAGTTTGATTTGATTCCTGCATAAGGCAGCAGCCAAGTTCACTTTGGCTGGAGTCCCGCAAAACTGGCATGGATGAAGCCAAAGATTTCATCTCCTGCACTATGGCCTCATGTTTGGTTAACCAGTGCCATGGTGTGTCTTTGTCCAGCAACCAGCGCAGAGGCTCACAGACTGCTGATAGGTGTGGCATGACCTTTGCAAGATAGTTTGCAAAGCTGATGAGACGCTGCACTCCATTTGCATCAGACAGATTTGACATGACGAGGATCGCTTTGACTTTGTCTGGGTCTGGCTTCAGGCCTTTGACCGAGAGAATGTGGCCATGGAAGTGGACGTCTTTCACCTTGAACTGCAGGCCAAGGCGTAGCTTAATTTATGGGCAGGTGGGACGGTAGCGTCCCACCTGGCCAACATCCGGTGAAATTGCAGAGCGCTAAAAGTCTAAATACACCATTTGTAATATTAAACATTCATGTAAATACATGTGTCTTACATCATTTAAAAGCTTAACTTCTTGTTAATCCAGCCGCTTTGTCAGATTTCAAAAACGCTTTATGGCGAAAGCATACTATGTGATTATCTGAGGACAGCGCCCAGCACACAAAAGTATTACTAGCATTTTCCAACCAAGCATTAGCGTCACGAAAGTCAGAAATATCAATAAAATAAATCGCTTACCTTTAAAGATATTCCTCTGGTGGCAATGCCAAGTATCCCAGCGATACAGTGAATGTTCATTTTGTTTGATAAAATCAATTTTTATAGCCTAACATGAAACATTTGTAAACCGCTTGTGTCGGGAATTTCGTCTCATTCAACTTTTGACGAAACATTCGATGTAAATACACACACTAAACATACGTTTATCTAGTCATGGTTGGTTTCATTGCAATCCTCTGGTTGACCGAAACAAACCGATTTGAAGACACCAATCAATGACCTCATTGCGCACCAATGATAGGACCAGTCTTTCGTCAAATGACTATATTTTGGCCCAATGACCAGGGATCATCTTGAAATCTTGCTTGGAAGATGAGCTGCGGTAAAAGGCAATATGTAATGGTTATACGTTCGAAGACCAGCCTTTGTCGTAAACTCAGGCGTAAAAGAGGTTCATTCGCCATTGCAAATCATACTTGACGATGCCACGAGTGTTACACATAGCAGAACATGGTAAACAGCATTTTCAGCAATTTTATATATTTAAATTGTGGCGAATAAATCTGGAAAAGCAAAAACAAAGACTAGGCATACAGATTTTACCCAAATTATAGATGAAATTGATAGGGAAAGCGAGACAGAGTTGCTTCAGAAAGATGAGTCAGTCAACGATGATAGTTTTGACTCACAGGCAGAAGACATGTTTCTGCTTGGAGAGGATGCCATTTTGGACTGATAAGTACTTGTCATGCTAATGCTGTTGTTTGAAATTAATAACATCAAATATCATTAATATGAGATTTTTTTTTAGATTTTCTTATTTTATTTGCAATATATAAAAAATATCATCAGTAATGAAATGTGTAAAGTAACATTGGCTATACATTGTAGATGTGTGTGTATATTATATATATTTTTTAATTGATTTTATATAAACATGGAATGGAGTAGAATGGAACAGCACTTCACCATAGTGATTATGTTCCCTGTACTCTATATGATATATATATCTCTGTTAATTTTACATGTTGATACAGGGCTCATAGGTGAAAGTATTCTTACTGATTTTTTATTTTTTTTGCCACGCACTCTGAATATGAGCCCCCAATGTCAAGGTGTCCATCCCCCACTGAAGCTGGTTCATCGAGCTGGACCCCTGCTGTTTCCGGTACCACACCTACCCGGCCATCTAGAGGTGTGAAGGCACTGACAAAGAAGTGGAGGAGGGAAAGTGTGAAACCTGCAGAAGGTCGTTGGCACACTGTATTAGACGAGGATGTGGAGCCACTTCCACCAACATTCAGACCGAAAAAACACCAGGACCACAGCTGGACATGACCTCAAAGTACAGCCCCATTCAACTTTTTCAGCTGTTTTTCACCTCGTCTGTTATTGATTCCTGGTGACTAACACCAACAAGTATGGGGCTGAGAAGCAGCCCCATTCAACTTTTCAGCACCTCGGAAAGAAAGAGGCATTGAAGACCATTTCCATGTCAGACCTTTTCTGCTACCTTTCACTGGTCATTTACATGGGGCAGGTGAAGTTGAAAACTCTGAGGGACTACTGGAAAACATCACCTCTCTATCTACTGCCTTTCCCCATCACTGTCATGTATTGTGAAAGGTTTCAGACTATCTCACGGGCGCTTCACATCAGTGACCCAGAAGTTGATGGGGAGAATGACAAGAAGAGAGGCACAGCAAGGTTTGATAGGCTCTGCAAAATCAAACCTCTCTACCCCAACATCGTTGAGGCCTGCAAGACCCAGCCTGCCTAGAACCTGTCCATAGATGAGAGGATGGTAGCCTCAAAGGCCAGATTTGGCCTCAAACAATACATGCGTAACAAACCAACAAAATGGGGTTACAAACTGTTTGTTTTGGCTGATACTGTGTGTGCCTACACTTACATTTCTTTTGTTTATGAAGGGTAAACAGTTTTGCTACCAGTAAAGGACTTAGTTATGATTCCATTATGGAATTATTGGATTTTCAACTGCTGGGGAAGGGCTACAAACTGTTTGTGTACAGCTTCTATACAAGCCCTACCCTGTTTACAGACCTGAGGAAGCAGGTTGTGTGGGCTTGTAGCACCATTCGGACCAACAGAGTGGGCTTTCCAAAAACAAAGGTGAACGACATGCCTAAGCGGGCTGATCGGGGTACCATGCGATGGATTCGTGAAGATGGCCTGCTCTTTGTAAAGTGAATGGATACCAGAGAGGTGGTCATGTGCACAACTATCCACAAGTCCTTCAGTGGCGATCACATTGTCAGGTGTGTAGGTCGCTACTGGGGCATGAACCACAAAAATGTCCCCATTCCAGCTGCTGTAAAGGACTACAACAAGGGCATGGGAGGTGTGGACCTGTCAGACGCGCTGATAGGCTACTACAATGTTCTCCACAAGACAATGAAATGGTACAAGACATTGTTCTATCATTTCATCGACATTACTGTGGTGAATACCTTCATCCTCCAGAAGGAAATGGCTAAGAGCTGTGGACAGCCCCCCATCTCACAGCTAGCCTTCAGAGAGCTGCTCATCCAGGAGCTTGCTAGCTACAGCAAGTCCACTGTAGCACCTTCTGTCCCCTCTACCTCTGTCCCTTCTGCTCCAACCAGTGGTGTTCACCTGCCCAGATTCATCTCTGCAGGCATGAATGTGCCACAGGGCAAAAAGGGCACAGTAGGGAGGTTATCGTTGTGCGCTTTGTCACAGGAAATGACCCATCACCTGCACCACTTGTTCAGTAACCCTCTGCTTTACAGCATAAAGAGACTGCTATGGGCCATGGCATCAGCAGCACAATATTTTGTAGAGGACTGAGGGTCTGTAAATTGAAAGTGTGTAAATAGTTACCCTTGTTATTTTTTATTTTTTATTTTAGGGGGTGTGTTAGAAAAGCATTTCTGTATTTTGTATATAGTTATTTGCTTCCAAATGTATCACTGTACCAATTCGTCCACTAAGGTACATTTGGGTACATGTGTGTGGGACACCTGGGTGACTTCATGCTCAATGTCATGTAGCTCGTTCATTCCTGAAGTTATCTGTCTGAAACTTTGCTCAACTATTGTTGTCTTCTTATGTTCTTCATTGAATTTATCCCCAGCATCCTATCTGAATCAGCACCTCATCAGCGATGGGTTCAATGCCCTTGAGCCCAGCCAATAACTTGTGCTGCTTACGTTGGTATACCTCAGGCACCACTGAGACACCAAACGGGAGCTTGAGTCAACGTTTCCGACCCCAGGAGGTCCAGAAGGTAGTCATGAAGCTTCTTTCTTCGTCCAGCTTGCATGGAAGGAATGCATCTCGGGCGTCCACCAAGTTGAAAATCCTGGCCTTGGGTAGCTTGTAGAGGAAGTCCTTCAGTGTCAGCATGATGTAGTGGGAGCTTGATGCTTGGTTCAGATGCTTTGGGTCGATGCAGACCCTCAGCTTCTCAGTTTTTTTCCACTACGACCAAATTGCTGATCCAGTCAGTTGGTTCAGTCACAGATGTCATGTGGCCATCGGCCTCATACTTGTCCAGCTGGGCCTTCACATCCAGTTTCATTGCAATGGACACATTGCGAGGAGCACACTGGACTGGAGGGAAGCTCTCATCCAATTTTTTAAGTGTACCTTAAAAAATAGTGAATCTTGCCCTCACTCACCCATTTTTTGCTTTTGAGACACTTTTGCAAAGGGATAATTAGTTCCACAAGCAATGCAGGTTTTCCATTGGCAGAGCAGTGCACTTTGCCTTGTGCGTGGGGTTTCAATTTCTATTGCTCTCATTCTCATGTCAGTGACTTCGGCAGTGCTGCACATTTCAATGGCAGTTACTAATGTTAAGCCTATCTCTCTTAGTAGTCGCCCCCGGCTCGTGTTCTCATTTGCAATTCCCAGTACTATTTTGTCACGAATCAATTCATCTTTCAATCCCCCGCATTCACAAGTAGCTGATCTTTCTCTCAAACGGGTTACGAAGTTGTGTACTGACTCACCCTCTTCCTGTTTGCAGCTTCCAAAAATGAACCACTCGTAAATTACGTTCCTGTCGGGTTTGAAGTAATTCCCTAATGTATCCAGTATGGCCTTTGCATCACCCTGTTGTCGTGCTGTGAGGGTGAGATTGTGCCGGTAAATATGCCTGCATTCTCTCCCCATTAAGCTCCTCAGAATTGCCGCTTAGACCTCTTTGGGTTTCTATTGTAGACCGGTCGCCAGTGCATAGTCTTTAAATTCATCCCTGAAGTTGTCCCAATTAGTATTCCAGTCCCCTGTGAGAACCACGGGATTTGGTGGCAGAATGCTCACTGCCATAGCTATGGAATAGGAGATCTCTTTGCCTTCAGCCATCGAGGTAGGTAGTGATGCTAGCTAGCCAGCTAACAACGAGTTGATCAGTGGTGTGACTAACATTGGCAGTAGGAAACGGTGTATGTTAACATATGGAACGTAACTGCGCCTAAACTGTACTTAGTTACAAAAATAACAAACATGGTTTTTGAGCCTCTTCTGATACCATGTTTCAGTATGATATATTGGATAAACGAATAAAGAAAGACACAAATGTGAAGTTCAATAGCCTTGTTCAAGCATTGTAGTAGTCCCTACATACGGGGTCCGGGGAACCGCCCAGCTAGTCGATTACCTATCAACTAGACTCCGTAACAGTCCATTCTAAATCAAAACACATTTCACACATATTATTTAGTGTATGTAAACACAAGATTAAATCAAGAATAGTCTGATTGGGGACAATTAGGGATGCACCGATATTACATTTTTAGCTGATACCAAAATCCAATATTTTCTTGCCAGAAAACCCGATACGATGACCAATATTTACAATTTTAGAGGCCTTTTAAGCACTCTAGTACAGTTAAATAGTTGAAACACACACACTGACCAAAAAGTTATTTTGTTGGCATTTACTTATGTCCCCATTCCCAGTAAAAAATAATCAAAACCAATTTTTTTCACTTACTTGCTGGCTGTTTCGCTGTTCATTTGCTCAGTCGTTTCATTCTCAACCAGGATTTCATCATACATGTCAAGTAGTGAAGTTTCAGCTCTGTGTGTCCTTGGCTTCTCTTCCTCTGTGCGCACTGTCACTGTGTCCATTTCCAACTTGTCCAGCTGTGTCTGTAAAATTTCACGTAAACCCTGTTTCTTGTCTGCATTGAAGTAGCAGTCCTTGTACCTAGCATCGAGCATGGTGGTGACACAGTAAAGAGGCTCAGAGAGAATGCCACCGAATCGCTTGTTCACAGCCTCTAGTAGAATACCTTTGCAAGTTTAACCTCACGGTCTGTCGGAAGTTTTGTTGAGCAGGCATTTCAATGCCATGACAGAGGGTATTACTTCTGCTGCAGAAGCAGTTGATGAGCTTATTTCTCGAGCCAGTTGTTCGAATGGAGCTAGGAGTGTGTTCATGTTTCCAAGTTTCAAACATGTTCTCAAATGCCATTGAAATGGCTGCAGCGGTATTGGTGCCAGCACATTCTTGAGCATGCAATACGTCATTCCTCAGTATGAAATCCTTGTCGACCCACTGTGCTGTCAGACTCAGCATGCTCACGGGGCTGACATTGCTGGTCTAAATGTCAGTTATCAAGCGCCAGGACCGTCTCCTAAAGTTGATTCAGCTGCGGGATCGGGGCACCACCAGTACAGAGCTTGCTCAGGAATGGCAGCAGGCAGGTGTGAGGTGGGTGGACAAACAAAAACCCACACATTCTGACAAACTCCAAGCATTGATTATGCAAGAATGGGCTGCCATCAGTCAGGATGTGGCCCAGAAGTTAATTGACAGCATGCCAGGGCGGATTTGCAGAGGTCTTGAAAAAGAAGGGTCAACACTGCAAATATTGACTCTTTGCATCAACTTGTAATTGTCAATAAAAGCCTTTGACACTTATGAAATGCTTGTAATTATACTTCAGTATTCCATAGTAACATCTGACAAAATCTAAAGACACTGAAGCAGCAAACTTTGTGAAAATGTATATTTGTGTTATTCTCAAAACTTTTGGCCACGACTGTATATATATATATATAAAAACTTATTCCCATAAGTATTCAGACCCTTTCCTATGAGACTCAAAAATGAGAAATTGAGCTCCGGTGTATCATGTTCCATTGATCATCCTTGAGATGTTTCTACAACTTGATTGGAGTCCACCTGTGGGAAATTCAATTGATTGGACATGATTTGGAAATAGCACACACCTGTCTATATAAAATCCCACAGTTGACAGTGCAAGTCAGAGCAAAAACCAAGCCATGAGGTGGAAGAAATTGTCCGTAGAACTCCAAGACAGGATTGTGTCTAGGGACAGATCTGGGAAAGAGCACCAAAACATTTCTGCAGCATTGAGGGTCCCAAGAACCAAGTGGCCTTCATCATTCTTAAATGGAAGTTTAAAACCAACTCCACCAACCTGGCCTTTATGGTAGAGTGGCCAGATGGAAGACACTCTTCAGTAAAAGGCACATGACAGCCTGCTTGGAGTTTGCCAAAAGGCACCAAAAGGACCATGAGAAACAAGATGCTCTGGTCTAATGAAACCAAGATTAAACTCTTTGGTCTGAATGTCAAGTGTCACGTTTGGAAGAAACCTTGGATCATCCCTACGATGAAGCATGGTGGTGGCAGCATCAAGCTTCAGGGATGTTTTTCAGCGACAGGGACTGGAAGACTAATCAGGATTTAGAGAAAGATGAACGGAGCAAGGTACAGAGTGATCCTTGATGAAAACCTGCTCCAGAGTGCTCAGGACCTCAGACTAGGGTGGCCCAGCCTTGAACCCGATCAATCTCTGGAGAGATCTGAAATAACTGTGCAGCGACGCTTCCCATCCAACCTGACAGAGCTTGAGAGGATCTGCACAGAAGAATGGGAGAAATTCCTCAAATACGAGTGTGCCAAGCTTGTAGTGTCATACCAAAGAAGGCTTGAGGCTGTAGTTGCTTCCAAAGGTGCTTCAACAAAGTACTGAGTAAAGGGTCTGAATACTTTGTGATTTTTAATATGTTTGCAAAAAAAATGAAGACCTGCTTTTGCTTTGTCATTATTGGGTATTGTGTGTAGATTGATGAGGGAAAAAAACAATAAGGATATAACTTAACCAAATGTGGAAAAAGTCAAGGGATTTGAATACTTTCCAAATGCACTGTGTTTCTACAGTATGTTAACAACTCAACACAGAATAGGTACGTGTGCGCACTCCCTCAAATCGTTTGGAGAAAATATCCTTTCTATTTAATTCTGCTTAGTTCAATTGTATTTTTCATACTATAAAATAATGCCACGGAATTCTAAGCAAATCTTGTCTGCTAAATTAACTAGCGTAGCCCACAGCCAAATGGCATAGCCAGATCAGGACCTAACATAATGACAACTCAGAGTATGCTATTCTGTTCTTCTGAAATAGACTACATTTTCTTCATATCATGTTTCTTTAGACTTATCCAAAATAAATAATGGATTTATTGTGAAGATGTAGGCTATATCACATGGGTTTATTTGACTTTTTAAAATGTAGATGTTCCAAAGGTCTGCATCAGTAGATTGTGTGGAAGCCTGGATATGCTAAATGTGTTTGTTAATTAACTGTCAACTACCGTGAGACCGGCAGTTATTTGCTTGACAATCCCCAGCTGACGAAATTTCGTGACCGCCACAGTCCTATGTGTGCCACTTTTAAGAGTGCACAATATTCGTGCTGAAACAGGAAAGGGCCTTACCCAAACTGTTGCTACAAAGTTGGAAGCACGGTATCGTCTTCTAGAATGTCATTCTATGCTGTAGTATTAAGATGTCACTTCACTGGGGAACTAAGGTGCCTAGCCCGAACCATGAAAAACAGCTCCAGACCATTATTCCTCCTCCAACAAATAAAAAATGTGTCACTATGCATTCAGGCAAGTAGAGTTCTCCTGGCCTCTGCCAAATCCAGATTCGTCCGTTCAGAAAATGTGTTTCCAATGGCAGCGAACTTTAGAACACTCCAGCCGACGCTTGGCATTATGCATTGTGCGGCTGCTTGTGCAATGTTGTATGCAACATTACCAGCAAGTGACTTGATCTTGATTCCTGTGTGCCAAAACTATTTAAAGTTGTAGAACGAGAATGAGGAGTGTGTTGATATAACACAACCATCAGCATTAGTATAAACGTTTAAAATCATTTTTGCCTGACATGATCACTTTGCATATTCTTAATTATGGATGACTATGTTGGCATGAATAACTTTTTTTAAAGCAATTCTGATGGTTGTTAAAGCGGAATTTTTACAATATTACCGTTCTATCAACACACTCGTCACTCCAGTTTTACAACTCTAAATCGTTTTGGCTGACAGTCATCAAGATTAAGTCACTTCCTGATAATGTTGCATACAACATTGCATACGTTTGAAACTGTCTATTTCCATCGAATACAATCAAAGTTAACATAAGCCCTAGATGCCTTCAATTGCCCAACTTTAGGCATGCACAATTGTGTCACGCCTGACTGTAGATTGCTTTGTATGTTTCTATTTTTAGTTTGGTCAGGGTGTGATGTGGGTGGGTATTCTATGTTGTATGTCTAGGTGTTGTGTTTCTATGTTTAGGCCTGGTATGGTTCCCAATCAGAGGCAGCTGGTTAACGTTGTCTCTGATTGAGAACCATACTTAGGCAGCCTGTTTTCCTACTATGGGTGTGGGTAGTGGTTTTCTGTCTTTGTGTGTCTGCATCAGACAGAACTGTTTTGTTTGTGCCGCTTTGTTGTTTTTTTTGTTCTAGTGTTCTGTTTCTTTATTAAATTTACCATGTACACGTACCACTCTGCACATTGGTCCTCTTCACCTTCTTCCACCTACGACAACCATTACAAATTGTAGAAATATTTGTTTTACGATGTGATGTTGCGCTCCAAAGGGACAACTTGAAACAACATGATGCAGGTAATTAAATTATCAAAATAGTCAAAAGCGCAAATACTGTTGCATGTACTTCTAGATTATTTATGGATGAAAATATCAAAACATTTTAACAACTCCAAAGCAATTGCATGTGGTGCAGAAACCACTGACTCAATGCATTTTTCTATTATCAAGACACCTGCTATTAAAACATAACTGGTTAGGACAGCTCATGAGGTTCCCTAAAAATCTATTTTTAACCATAAGAGTAGGATTAAAATGTCTCTATTCTCAGAACTTGCAACCAATTTTCCCCTCTGGGGTGCTTTGTGGATATGGGCCCTGGGCCCCCCTGATCATATGATTGTGTGATCATACTCCTACTCTGAAACGCTTTGTGAATACTGGCCCTAGTGTATGAATATCAGTTGACATAATCATTCACATTCTTATTGCGTCTCTCACAGGTATTATGAGAAGGTCCTATTGCTTGTGTGATTTATATAGTTTGGCTCAACCAAAGGGCACTGTGAGTGACAAGATCTCATTTTCAAAACTCAAATAAATGTAATCTCTTATTCCAAGCTGTCTGAATGGTACCACTGAGCTCAAGAAGTGGACAGAGTGCATGTTTGAGGATCCAACAGTGAAAGCCACCATGTTCCCCAGTGAGGCCGACAAGGGAGCTATGTTGGAGGGAAACCCAATTTTGACCATGGCCTGTGGTACAGTGGCAGTTCACCCTTGACCGTCCAGTTTTCCCATTTAAATGTATTTTATATTCCTGCTATGGTAATTAGGGCATCAGTTGTACATGTCAAAGGAAACTTTTCAGAAAGTTCATTTCTGTGCTCCTTTCCTTTGTTTTCATTGCATATGGAGCATGGTTTGATTACTAGATGTTCAATGAACTCATAACAATGATCATTTAGTTTAGTGTCACAAGAGGTAGATCAGAAATACCGATGGAACTATGTGAATCATGTCTGTTGTAGATAAATTCTATCATGCTTTGTCGACACCTGGCAGATATTTCTTTTTACATTTACAAAGCATATAAATATTATGTAATAAAGACTGCACAACAAGAGTTCCGGTGTTTTTTTATTGTTGTCCTGAAATCTGGAAGTGAAATAGAGTGATAGTCATCTGCATTACCTTATTTTCACCACTAGTCCGGACATAAACCTACACCGTACTTGGACAGGTCTGTGAATAGAATGTGGAGCACTGCCACTGGTTATGCCACGATCTTGCCTGTCACATTGTCAAATCCTATCTTTTATGTCCATGTGTAGAAAAATCAATGGCATTACTCACAACACACGATAGTCCTTCAACATTTATGAATAAAATTACTGCGAAAGAACATACGCTGTTAAAAGTACATTCTATGGTAAAACAGGCAAGTTACAATGGGTATGAGAGATGCAGGTAATGCTACAAAATATACATTTTCTTTTAATAAATAAAGTGTATTTCGGCTTACAAAATATGTATATGTGTATATACATATATACACACACACACACGTGTGTATATATATATATATACACACACACACACACACACCTATGTGTGTGTGTGTATATATATATATATATATACACACACGTGTGTATATATATATATATATATATATATTACACATACACACACACACCTATATGTGTGTATATATACACACACACACACACACACACACACACACACACACACACACACACACACACACACACACACACACACACACACACACACACAAAATAACATTTTTACGAGTGCATTCCACTATCTCAAACGATACGTTGTCTATTTGCCATTTAATTATACTTGAACCTAAGACTGAACTTAAACAGAGGGGAATTTTTCCTTCAATTAGTTAGCACAACCTTACAACTTCTGCTGTGTACATGTTGAGTGTCATTTCTAAGATTGTCATGCTGACAGGAATTTCTAAAATTATCTTATGTTCCTCATGTACCCATTGTAAAGGAATTTCAACGGAATACCTTTGCTGACATTCTTATCTTTTGGTGAATGACAGCCAAGACATGTAACAGGGAGTCTTCAATTGGTATTTTCAAACTGTTGCACGGCTTACAAAATTAATATCCCTTCATGTCAAACAGCAATTGCTGACAAGTACTGCATCATAAAAACACACATACTACAAAGTATGATGTGGTCTTCTCTAGAATACAAAAATAATACTTATTCTTCATATCAAAATATACTGCTCTAATCTTGTGAGGGGAAAACAGTTTTTGTAAACCTTCATTCAGTAAAATATAATTGCACTTGTGAAACAGCTATATTGAAATAGCAGTTACAGTACTGTTACTAAGAACACACTTTGGTAACTTCCTTGAGTGTTTTTAGAACCTGCTATCAAATAAAACCACCAACCATAAAGTCCATTTAAAAATAACAAAGGAACATTGTTCACCTCTCTTTTCAGTGCCTAGAGAAATGTCTTAAGGCTGTAACATACATTTGTTAATTATTGTTATTATTATTGTTGTTATTAAGGATACCACCACTCATTGCAGTGCATTAAAACAGAGTCCATTACTCAGACTGTGCCATTGAGTTGAATCTGTGATGAGTGTCACCATTTTGTAACAGAGGCGTGTACTCCTGAATCAGAACAGGAGCGTTCCTGAGCATCTCCTGGAAATGCCGAAGCGTGTCAGCGTAAAGCTCTCTCTGTAACACCAGTGGCCGGAAAAGATTGATGGGCTCCGCTCTGTGGAATGTTTCCGGAACCCGGACTTCTGGTGGAACTTGGCTGTTCCCAACCAGAGCGTGACAGAGTCTCTTCTCCTGAAGACTCCTGTGAAGGAAGCCTAGCATGTCCCATAGCCTGTGCTCCAGACTCTCAGAGCCCCAGCTGGACGAGCCCTTACTCAACAACAGGTGCAGCAGGGTCGTCTTCAGGTGGTAGTTGGTCAGAGCACACCTGCCAGTTAGACCCATCTGTTTGTTGTGTAGGAAAGTGATGATCTGAAGGCAGTGGAGGTGGCAGGAATTTTCAGGCAGGCTTTTAGCCAGATGTTTGAGCAGGTTCCTCTCATAGACAGCGAAGGAGAGGGGCCAATAAGTGTCTGAGGAGGTGCTGCTGTCAGAGGGGAAGTGTGACACAAAGTAGGCATTTGTGCCATCTAGTTCCACAACGGGGATGATGTTCATCACAACAACCTTTCCTGAGCGGAATCGGACCTTCAGTGCTCCAGTAGCATCCAGGTTGCGGAAAGTGAGCTCAAACTCGTACTTGTGAGAAATCCGACCCCAGGCTTTGGTCACGGAGACCTGGAACCACTTCATGACCTGGTCCTTAGCCAGATAAGGTGTGTTCTTGGAGCACAGAAGGTCATCCGGGGTGTAGTCTGCTCTAGGCTTTTCATTTTTGCTGTGTAGCAAGCACAGCATGTCCTCACCCAGGTTGGCAGAGCCACAGAGACAGCCGTCCTCATTCTCCCCGACCTTTGTCACCTTGATCCTGCCACAGCCCTGCATGTCCAGGGGCACGTCACTGGAGGGGCTGCACCACAGATGGAACTGGAAGGAGTATGGCTCCGGTGGGGCGAAAGGGACAATGAGATCACACATCAGGGGCTTGCTCACCCTCCACGACTCAAACATGCTCCCAACGCCCACAAAGTCCGCCACCTCCATGTCAGTTTCCCTGTCACACACACTCCTCAGGGACTCCAGCAGGTCATCAGCGAAGCCCTCCACAAATTCCCGCACCCTCCAGTTCTCATGGGCCGAGGTGTGGATGCATCTCTCACAGAAGCTGTTTAGGACTCCCTTATCAAGCTGGAGTGTCTTGGAACTGATGGATCCACCCTCAACAAACCCATCCTCATCGTCAGCGTATCGGGCTTCCATGTCTGCCAAATCCTGCCGACACACCTCAATAGTGAAGAAGATGACCAGTGAGAGGGCGCTCCAGAAGTACCAGCCGTAGCCGTCCTCTGAGCCAGGGTCCTGCTGCTCCGTGCCTGCATACAAGAGCTCCTGCTCCAGCCGCGCCTGCTCCAGCTCCAGCCTCTTCTCATGCTCCCTCATGCGGGCCAGCAGGGCCTCATCCTGCTCTGGGAGGGTGGTGTTCTCCTGCGGGAACAGCAGCGGATGGTTCAAGATGGCCGCTGCCACCACCACAAACACCCGTGCTATGGCCCCCTGCATCCTGGCTCCCTGGACCTCAGGGGGGAGACAAAACCAGTGTCACCCCTCACGCCAGCATCTCATCAACTCTGATCAAGCTGCAGCCCAAAACCTGAAAAATAAATAGGATTTGACAAAATTATGAAATGTCCTTGCAACTTTTTGGAGGATTTCGTAATCAGCTTGAGAGCTAGTTTACTTCTTCAAACACGTTGTGTACTATGCATTGCGAGGTGATTCAGTAGAATCATAACACAAAATCACATGTTAACTCTGAAGAGCCTCAGCCTTCTTGAGGAAGCAGCCTGCACCTCTAAATATAGAGAGAGAGGAGTGACGCACTGTAGCCAGATATTGAACTGTGTGTCATGGAAGGAAGTAAGCACTGCGAGAACCAAACATAACGGATCGCATTGCATCTGTAAAGAATTTGCTTCCAGTAAACAATTAGAGGAAAAGCCTTACAATAACTAATTTGGCAAATGTATAATTCATTTTTATTGATGTGTCAAAGAATCACTATTGCATAGCGGTATTAAGGGAGTAAATAGTAGCTCAGTTCATGTAACATTTTGGTTGTGTTTAGATAGGAAGGAACCATAATTTAGCCTAAATAGGAAAGGAAATACCATAATGGGGTGAGCATATAACAAAAAAGCAGATGTCTAAATATTTGGAGAAATAAAGAAATTGTAGGCATTATGAATGGGTCATGAAATTAACAAGCTTTTTGGGAGACTGAACATAAACATTCCAAACTAGTGACGCACCAATATGACAACCGGTTAAACAGTGTACATTAAGTGTGTTTTTTGCATTTGTGAAATTATTTTGATGTGAAAGTAGATTGATTTATGTTTCCAGAGACATACAGCAATTGAGAATCAATTTCACGTTCAGATGGAGTATTTGTATGGTTCTTTGACAAAGGACTAACGCTAGCTCCTTTAGTCCAATATTGTGCTACTTACAACCCATAACTTAAAGGGGACAAAATAAAATACACTGACTCAATGGAAAACCATAAAACAAAAAAACTTTTGCAAAATTGCAGTACTCTCTGCCTGAAATAGTAACTGCCTACAACCACACACCATTAGCAAAGTGATTACTGGCAATGATGTTTTGTTATTGTTTCTATGGTACTTCAAAATAGCCCATAGGCTAATGAAGGATGGAAAAATAGAATGGCACTTCAAATTGGACCACTGACGACTAGCACTGCCGGACCTGAGGATGAGTCACACAGTGCCAACATGAAAGAATGAGATGCTTTCATAAATACGGATAGAATACATCCGAGCTATCAAAACAAGCTATATATATATGTGTGTGTATATATATATATATATATAAGCAATTCACCCATTTTCTTATGACAATCCATAGATAATTGTGGATTACCGAGATAACTAAATAAAACGTTTTTTCCCGTAATAACGTTTAGGCCAATGAACAAACCGTAACACTCGAACGAGCCGAAATAAAACATTATCAACTAAACGATAAATTGCGTTTTGATTTACTATTTAAAATCACGAACCTTTAAGTGATGTTAGATCTCACATAATTCATTCTTCTGCGATTGCAATTCTTCAAGACAAACAGGAGATTATTTAGAACCGGGAAACGCAAACTCTGAAATGTGCGAATGAGGAAGAAGTGGTTCAGCCACAGACAGAACATTAAGGCAGATATTTTACTGGATGTATACATGTGAAGCATCCGGTTGGCGTTTCCACTCCCTAACAAATATGGTAGTGAGAGGAAGACTACTGGCGTGCAGTAGAAGAAGAGGAAACTAGATGGATTTTGGCCAACATTCTGTAAATTTTCTCATCGATTGAACAATTGATCTCAACACAGTTTTATGTTCCCCAAACTACAATTGGTTATGAACAGAGTGGGAAAAGTCTTCTTGACTTTACCCTTTGCAAAAGTTTTTTTTTAAATTGCGCTGTTTAGGAGTGCAAAGACAAATTGAGTTATTGCACACGCTCACGTCACAAAGTAGGCGTTCCCTAACGGAAATATGCAGACGTGTACTAGAACGTGCCAATAGGATTTCTTGTTTAATTTATAAAAATCTTTGGTTCAGCCTTCTCATTTCCTTCTTCATTTGGGTTAAACGGCGTTTGGCATCCAATGTTGATAGTACATTAGCTGGACGGGATATTGAAGGAGAAAATACAAAAATCCATTGCAGAAAAGTGGGGAAAATTACATCATACAAAATACAAAAAATAGACACTTCAACAAACAAAACGCATCTCACTTTTTCAATCACAGTCCATTCCAAACTGCATCCCTACACAGGCTCAGGGGCCTGTGAGAGTGGAACATTCAAAGACAAGATTTCTTGCAAGGCCTCGGCTGTGAAATAACAAAAATCTAAAATACATTAATCAGCATTCATAATGATTTTCTCAGACTTCTTCTCTGATTGTGCTGTACAGTTTATGACCATTACAATAAATAATACAAAGTCCACCTTTTTAACATGTAACATTTCATGATCCCTTGTTTAATGAGAAACTAGTGTGGCTCTACTACCATTGTTTCTTCCCCGCCATTTGCTCCTTCCACTCTTCTCACAGCTTCCAGATAGGAGACACTCTGGACACCCCTTACTCTTTCCACCTCTGTCTCCTTCACCCTAAAAGGGCACTCCAGGATTTTGGACGCATGATCGCCACCACAATTGCAGCATTTAATTTAATCTGGCATATGATACTCTTCCCGTCTGCACACATTTGACATATGACCAAATCTTCTGCATTAATGACACTGAAATAGTTTGTGCACAAAAAGTCATGAATCCTGACTTTATATGGGAAGGGAAACACTCTTCATTAAAGAACACTAGTATGGATGAAGTAAATGTATTTTCTCCATCCACCATAATACGGGTCAGTCAACGTGCAACAACCACTCCATCTACAGTATGTCTTCAGTTATATCATCTGCCCTTACTCCTTACGCCACCCCAGAAATAACCCTCTTGATAGGCGCCCTGCTTCGAAAATCCATACAGGAAGCATTCCATCGATTATCTTTTTGAGTATTAAAACATGCTTCTTCTGAAAGAAGATGAAACATCTAAATAAGACCACTTCTTGTGATTCTCACTGACTTAACACTTTCCTTCAACACATTCCAGATTTTCCTAGAGACGTTAAACAGATTCCCCAGGTAGCATTGGTCACTCCGACTAAAAATGAGTCTAGGGGTTTCCTAGTTTCCACCACAACTGTACTTTTCTTGTTTCCCTTTTTTTCCACTGTAGCCCACTCATTCTCACTCTTTGTGCTATTATCTTCACCTAACTCACTAACAGTTTCAAACAAAACCTAATTTTCCGCCTTCTCGTCAAATTCTTATATGTAAGAATGCTGTTCATTGACTATAGCTCAACCTTCAACACCATTGTACCATCATCAAGCTCTGGGCCCTGGGTCTGAACCCCGCCCTGTGCAAATGGGTTTTGTACTTTCTGACTGGCCGCCCCCAGGTGGTGAAGGTAGGAAACAACACCTCCACTTCACTGTTCCTCAACACAGGGGCCCCACAAGGGTAGGACTCATCCCCCTCCTGTACTCCCTGTTCACCCATGACTGTGTGGCCAAACACACCGCCAACTCATTCATCAAGTTTGCCGAAGACACAACATAGTAGGCCTGATTACCAACAATGACGAGACAGGGTGGCACACAATTGGCCCAGCGTCGTTCGGGTTTGGCCGGTATAGGCCGTCATTGTAAATAAGAATATTATCTTATCTGACTGGTTAAATTAAAAATAAATTTAAAAAGACAGCCGACAGGGAGGAGGTGAGGGCCCAGGCAGAGTGGTGCCTGAAAAATAACCTCTCCCTCAACGTCAACAAAACTAAAGGAGCTGATTGTGGATTTCAGAAAAAAGCTGAGGAAGCACACCCCTATCCACATTGAAGGGACCGCAGTGGAGGTGGAAATCTTCAAGTTCCTCAGCGTACACATCACTGATGATATGCAATGGTCAGAGACAGTGAGGTGAAGAAGGCGCAACAGCGACTCTTCAACCGCAGGAGGCTGAAGAAATTTGGCTTGGTCCCTAAGACCCTCACAAACTTTTACAGATGCACAATTGAGAGCATCCTGTTGGGCTGTATCACCGCCTGGTACGGCAACTGCACTGCCCGCAACTGCAGGGCTCTCCAGGTGTGGTGCGGTCTGCCCAGAGCATCACCAGGGAAACACTGTCTGCCCTTCAGGACACCTACAGCATCCGATTTCACAGATAGGCCAAAAATATTGTTAAGGACATCAACCACGCAAGCCACGGCCTGTTCACCCCGCTATCATCCAGAAGGCGAGGTCAGCACAGGTGCATCAAAGCTGGGTCCGAGAGACTGAAAAACAGCTTCTATCTCAAGGTCATCAGACTGTTAAATAGGCATCACTAGCTGGCTACCACCTGGTTACTCAACCCTGCACCTTAATTAATAAGGTTTACATATTGCTTTACTCATTTCATATCAATATACTGTACTCTATTGTACTGTATTTTAGTCAATGCCACTCCGACATTGCTCGTCCTAATATTTATTTAATTCCATTACTTTACTTTTAGATTTGTGTGTATTGTTAGATATTACTACACTGTTGGAGCTAAGAACACAAGCATTTCACTACACCCGCAATAACATCTGCTAAATATGTGTATGTGACCAATAACATTTGATTTGATTTGAGCTGGCACCCAATTGACTCCCATTCACCCTTTTGAAGGAGAGACGCTCTGTGTCCCAAAATAGCTCAGAATGCACACCCTTTGTGTACGTTACCCATGCATCGTCAATGGCGTTATCAAGAGAATTATGGAGTTTCCCATCTCCTCTAAAGTATCTCTGGTCAAACTGGGCCTGTTAATTGGCTCATCGATGAAACATTTGATCTCAATGCATTTTTAAGTTCCCCAAACTAAGATATGTTACGAACACAGTGCACTAAGTTTTATAGAGTTGACACACTGCTAAAGTTAAAAATAAAAAAAATGTGTTGTTTAGAAGGAGTGCAATTTTGAATAAAAAAACTTAATCAGAGTTGTCTTGAGATGCATGGTCTGAGGTTAGTAGCATAGCATCTCTCTCTGTTGAATATGGGCAGTTGACGTCAACAACCCTCATCGAATATTCAAAAGAGGTTTACAATAATGAGATATATCCACCAATCCAAAGAAAGGATAAGCGGGAGCTAGACAGCTCTCTGTGCCGCTTTGTGAACAACAACTCCCATTGTTATGGCTGAGAAACATGTATTTTGTCAGTATGACCATAATCTTTGGTTCATGCATTCCTATGTGGATTATTTATCGGGAAAGAAAAGGGTTTTGGGCTAAATGCCGAAAATAAGGTCTGAGGTTAACATACATTTAGGAGAGTTTATACATGTACATCTGATTCTGTGAAATAATATAAGTCAGTTAACATGACCTTTATTAATGATGAAGCCTTTATGTGCTTTTAAAAACAATAAAAAAATGTGACATTAGCCTGATAAAGATTACAAAAAAACGTTTAAGATCTCCTAAACCTGTTTGCCGCTGACCTTATTTTTGGCGTTGATCCAAAAACAAAACTACAAAACACCATTCAGAGTTAGTGTGCCTCAAAAATATGTAATTATTATTTCTCTCTGGAGTTTCTGGTCAATATAATCGATTATCTGTGCCTCTGCCGAGTCCCCTAACCAGATCTGGTTCTGGTTTTCAGAAGCTTTCTTTCAGAAGAAATGGAAAGAGAGCCTGTGAAGCAAATCCGCTTTTGGACGTTAACAACGAGACACCAACGATAGTGGCATGTCTTAAGAATAGTTTTTTTGCATCAGAATGACAAGTTGGATATTTTAGTATTGAATTTGTGGCCCAGCCATTGGCTGAAGAAATGTTGCATTGATTTTGGATGTAATTCATTCGAGGGCTTCTAAACACATTAAAACAAACAAAAATTGTGTTGTAAAAAAAAGAGACAAAAACAATAGATAAAAATAAAATAAAAAGCTGTGTGTGTGTGTGTGTGTGTGTGTGTGTGTGTGTGTGTGTGTGTGTGTGTGTTTGTGTAAGAACTCAATTCACACTCTTAAACAGCGCGATTAAAAAAAAAAAGCTTTGGCAGAGGGTGAAGTCTACAAATCTTTGTCTGTTCTGTTCATAACATATTTTAGTTTTGGGAACAGAAAACTGTATTGAGATCAAATGTTTCATTGATGTCAAGATTTGCAGAATGTCGACCAAAATCCAGGCCAGGAGTTTTCCTTGACCGGACTTCAGCATGTCAGTCAATCAATGACAAATAGAGACACATGGATGAATTTATGGATGCTAAACTGGTTGTGATGCATGAGATGATGGAGAGTTATGGATTGTCTTCATTAAAACACCAGGTGGCACCTTATACACATAAAATATTTTGTTTTGTCAAACCCTTTCGAGATAAGTAGTTGTCTGTATAAAACTGAAGGGGCAATGTTAAGTCAGTTAAGAACAAATCCTTATTTACAATGACGGACTATGAACAGTGGGTTAACTGCCGTGTTCGGGGGCAGAACAACAGCTTTTTACCTTGTCAGCTCGGGGAGTCAATCTAGTAATCTTTCGGTTACTGGCCCAACACTCGAACCACTAGGCTACCTGCCGCCCAAATGATACTGTGATTTCTGGTGCTACTTCGGAGAAGGTGATGTATTTTGATGCCAACTGACCATTGTCACACTACATTCCCCATTGCTTTCCACTGAAACATTTTGTGCTGTATTGTGGTGTTCTGTCTCTGACTGTGTACCATGACCTTGTACCGTATGCATGACCTTCAGAGCCTTAGTCAAACACAGACCATAGCTGGTCATAGTCAACGTATTTTGTTGTACAATTTCAACTAGATTTCCACAGCTATGCATTAAGAAATTGTAGTAACCTACTGGGATAGTGGTGTATTCTAAAATAACTTGGAATTGTTTGCTGTTACTGTATTTCTTTAATTAATGATCTCTTAACATACTACCTTTATTTTCACAAGAACTTACAAGATATTTGACAGTACAATATTACACATTACATACCTTTTCCAGGAACACAATCTATTGTGTCCAGTGTGAAGAAAATAAAAGCAATATGATCCTATTGCTCTGGATAGTCTGTCTGTGAGGCTATACAGGGCCTATACTCTATAATGAAACATGTAAAATAACATATTCGTTTGTCTACAGTACATTAGTCCAAAGTACATTTTTACAGACTCAATTCAAAATGTGGATTCCAGACAGATGTTTGTCATGTTGGCCTACATATTTACAAGACTTTATTATCAGCATTGCATTTACTTTCAAGTGTTAGTATTGATGGTCATGCAATTGAGTGCAGACCTTTTAAATACTAAGGTATTCAGTTTCTTCTAAATCAAAATGTGTCCTAGATTGCCCTAGATTTTTCCTAGTGGTGTTTGGTATAGTAAATATATTTTCTACATTAATCAGTATTAAAAAGGTGATGCACATTTGACTGATTCAGCAGACAGTTCTACTTAATTCAAGCCTTTATTGGAAAAAAGGTTTAGAATTTGCCGACAGCACCTTCTCCATCAAGGCCATCCAGAAAGTTCACAATTTCCTTCGCTCTGTCACCTCCATTACGGACAATGGACAACAGAACATGAATACTGCTATCACGTTGGTCAGTGGGTAGCATAATTTCTGCTGCCTTCTTGTGGAAATTAATTGACCTGGAAGCATCGTGTTTTGCATAAAACAGATGTTGGGCATACCAGTTGTAAAATTTTTGTAAATCCTGTGGTTCCATTCCTTCCCTATCAAGAAGCAGGTCCTCAAAAATCTTATCTGCTCTATCAACTCTTCCAGATTCTTTGTACATGGCAGACAGTCCCAGTTTTATTGCAAGGGATTTTGGGTAGAGTGTGACCACCTCTTCATAAAGGTTGACTGCATTTTCAATCAGAATATGCCTCATTGAGTTCCTTTTCTCTTCTTGAGAGAAAATCTTCCACTTGTAACACTGTGCAAGATGCTTCTTCAGCTGGCGTGAATCAGGGTGTCTCTCCAGGGTCCTTCTTACCAGGTCAATGCTTGAATCATGAGAGACGTATTCTCTGAAAAATGATAGCAAGATTCCAAATCCACCAAAGCTGTCCAAAGGCTTCTCTATCACTTCCTCTGCAAGTTTACGTGCTTCCTCAACCTGGCCGCTATCTGCAAGCCTCTGCAGGTACATCACTGTGATGTACAAATCTTCTGGATCCAATTCTCTAGCAATCCGTAGGTGCTCCAACATCTCAGATCGCAGCTTCGGGGTAATGTCTTTATTTTCAACAGATTTATTAAACGCCATGGCGTAGCCGCATCGCAGCACCTTGTTCTCAGGGTCCCCCTTTAAAGCCATCCAGAAGCAATGTAGTGCTTCTGCCTTCTTGCTTACATCAAACTTATTCAAAGTCCAGGCCCTTTCTCCCCACACTACACCTGGGCAGGTTGAGGGTTGTCCCTCAGTAGTCTCCCCACCTTCTCCACATAGGTCTGGCTCTCTGTCAGCTCCCCTTGGTGATAGTGCACCCAGGCCAAGTTCCCATAGTGGACCACCAGACTTAGCTCCACGTCGTCTGGGCTGTTTAGGCGAATGGCCTCTTCAGCCTTCTTCAGGTATTGAAGAGCGTCCTCTCTGGAGCCCAAAGTGTGGTGTAGGTAAGCCAGGAAGTTGTACAGTTGACCCGTCCAGGAACATTGAACCCCCTCGCTGCTGATGATATCTATCAGGGTTTCTCTGAGACTTTCTAGTTTAGATCTGCTGCAGTCCAGCTTCCAGGTGAAGTGGCATTCTAAATCCTGCAGCTTAATTTTCAAGGAGTTCTGAGCCATTCTGGTTTAAAAAAGACAACAGTTCAATCAAAATAGTTTAGAACTAACAATACTTAAGGGAGATATTTCAGACATGGATGGTGAACCAATTACTTGTTTAGAGAGAGAGAGAGAGAGAGAGAGAGAGAGAGAGAGAGAGAGAGAGAGAGAGAGAGAGAGAGAGAGAGAGAGAGAGAGAGAGAGAGAGAGAGAGAGAGAGCTTACCTCTTAGTTGGACAAGAGATAGCCATCTTGTCGTCTCTGAGTTTCAAGAGCAAATGACTGTCTGATTAGATATGGACCACATTGTTACCTTCCAATGGGCGGGTTATGTGGTTATTGTCATAGTTTCGTTTCTAACAAATAGAGACTAAAGCAAATGGGTGTGTGCTCCACAAGACTCATGTTGAAACGTGAAAGGGCCTTTTGCCACAAAGTTGGAAGCACAGAATCGTCTAGAATGTCATTGTATGCTGTTTCCTTAAGATTTCCCTTCACTTGAATTAAGGGGCCTGGCCCGAGCAATGAAAAACAGCCCCAGATCATTATTCCTCCTCCACCTAATTCACAGCTGGCATTATGCATTCGGGCAGGTATCGTTCTCCTAGCAAACCCTAGATTTGTCCGTCGGACTGCCAGATGGTGAAACGTGAATCATCACTCCAGAGAACGTATTTCCACTGCTCTACAGTCTAATGGTAGCATGATTTACACCACTCCAGCCAACGTTTGTGTGGGTGTGTGTGGGTGCTCGGCCATGGAGGCCCATATCAGGAAGCTCCCTAGGAACAGTTATTGTGATGACATTGCTTCCAGAGGCAGTTTGGAACTCGGTAGTGAGTGTTGCAACTGACGACAGACCATTTTTATCTTACAATCAGCTGCTTATGCTGTTTACTGCCTCACTTTACAAGCAATATCAAAGTTTAATTTCTAGCCATAGTTTTGTTTCTAGCAAATAGAGACTGAAGTGAATGGTCATTGAAGACACCATTCCAATATCATTTACATTTAAAGATCAATCAACTTTAATCAACCAACCAACCAACCGACCCATCATCCCAATTACTTAATATATGATATTATGATATTTCTGAGAAATGAATACAAACATAATTCAGCCTTTTTTACTCTGTGCAAAAGTAAGAAACACGTCAGTGGATTTCTAACTGACCCATTTTAATTGGCAGTCACAGAGATGTTGAGTCAACACGTAGAGCCAAAGGAGGTTTTGTGTATCACATCTTACAGGTTAAAGTGTATTAAGATCAGAGAGCAGGCTCTTTCAGGTCCAAGGTCTAGTTGTGTTGTACACCAGATGTAAAGGTTTCATATTTTATGGCATCAAGTGTTTCTTATTTTATGACAGCACGTGTGGTTCAGCTCCTCTTGGTGATAGTGCACCCAGGACAGGTTCCCATAGTTGACAACAAGACTTAGCTTTTTAGATACATTTTATTATAATGTTTGAAACATCTTATGATACGAGTTCTTCTTCTTAAGAAATGAAAAGCAATGTTTCGTCATCTCACTTTTCAAAGAGAAAAAGATGGTGAGAGATGTGACGTTAATGTTAAATCGCCATGTGCCCCTTTAAGAGCGCACAAGAGTTATGGGCTAGGCCAGGGTTTCCCGAACTCGTTTGCTTTTTTCCCTAGAGCTGATTCAAATAACCAAAGCTTGATGATGAGTTGGTTTGCCTCTGGTTTGCCTCTCAAATAGTTCTTCATTCTGTAGTTCTTAAACTTTTACATAAAACCATACAAAAGAGCACATCTGTAATGTCAAGCACAGCCTTTTACCTGCCATTATGTCACAATGTGACTTGCAACTTAAAGTATTTTTTTATCTGACCAAATTAATAATTAACACAGTGTGTGGACCAGAATGATGCTCTCTCCTCACTACCTATTGTTCCTGCAGTGAGGAATCTCCAGATAATATTTTAAATAACTTATCTACAGATAATTGTTGTTGGCAGCTCAAAAAGCAGTGGTAACAGCAGGCTAGACAAATCTGGGAGACAAAGAAATGTCTCTTCCACGGATGCGATTCGACGTTCACCAACAAGAGCTGTTCAAAAAGAGACGTTCGTTCACGAATGACCCACTGTCACTACTACTGCACTGTACAACATCAAGAAGATCAATAGGTGTGCAGTGTAGTGGGTATTTCAATAATGTCATGTACAATAGAAGTTTAAGAATATGTGATATACTGTACAGTAGGCCTACTGGCTAAATGTTGTCCAATGTTTCTAAGATAAATTATACTGTGATTTCTGGAGCACTTCTGAGAAGGTGATGTATTGGGATGTCTACTGAAGTCTAGTCACCCTTCATTCCCCATTGCTTTCTACCAAAACTCTGTCTCTGACCGTGTACCCTAACCCTGACCTTGTACCAACAGTACATGTCAAAAGTTTGGACACACCTACTCATCCAAGGGTTTTTGTATTTTCTACATTGTAGAATAATAGTGAAGACATCAAATATAAAATCAAAACTTTGGGTTACTACATGATACCATATGTGTTATTTCATAATTGTAATGTCTTCACTATTATTCTACAATGTAGAAAATAGTAAAAATAAAGAAAAACCCTTTAATGAATAGGTGTGTCCAAACTTTTGACAGGTACTGCATAAAAATCAAACTCAGGCGTATTCCTATTGGTTTACCCAGCAACAAATACTAAATACTAGTATTTTTGCAAATAAAAACACAAAACAAAACAAACATACACACAGTTGGAAACTAGAGTCCATGACGTGATCAAATTATGTATTTACCTGGCTATGGTTCAAACGGGTGGAAAGGTGTTGTCATAGTAGACCATTTGAAAACAGTTACTATCAAATATGTTAAACTAATGAATAATGACTTACTTCGTTGTCTGAAGCATTTTGTCACCCTAAACATCATTTTATTTCCCTTTGAAAAATGACATTTTGATTTGAGGACAGTTGTTCATAGACACAGAGGGTTAAATAGTTTGGAGAGTGAAGCATGTCGTTCCCTCCTTGCGGAGTTCCCCAGCAGGAAAAGACTCATAAGGACCTGCAGAACGTCACACAGACTAACAATACACCCTTTTAAAAGGCAGGGCATCCTCTACTGCAGGCTGAAGACCATTCGATCAGTAAAGATGGAGCCCTCCCTGGAGTCCTCCTCTCCTTTCCTGCTACAGACTTTATGGGACAAGATAAGAGCACAAGAAGACTTTCTCCGCTCTCCCTTGTTCCCTGTCCTGTTCTCCATGACACTCTATCTGAGCTGCTGCCTGCCTTACCTGTGCCTGGACACCCTGTCCTCCAGAGTAGCCCTGGTGCACCGCTACAAGATTCAGTCACAGAGCAGGGTGACCTGGGCAATGGCATGGAGCTGCCTGGCTACCTCCCTGCACACCCACGCTGTGTTCATTTTCCCCCTCAGTGTTCTGCACTGGTACTGGAGACCAGTGGTCCTCCTGCCTAAGCCCCTGGTTCTCTTCGTGTGGCCTGGGATGTGTTAGCCTGTCTCCTTCTCTTTGACCTGCAGTACTTTGTGTGGCACGTGCTGCACCACAAGGTGCCCTGGCTCTACCGGACTATCCATAAGGTGCACCACCGCTACACAGCCACCTTCGCCCTGACCCTAACCTGCTGGGCTGCCACCCGCTCACCAAGATGTTCTTCTTCACCCTGAACATCTGGCTGTCTGTGGAGGACCACTCAGGTTATGACCTGCCCTGGGCCCCTCACAGACTGGTACCCTTTGGGCTCTATGGCGGATCTCCACACCACGACCTCCACCATCTCAAGTTCATGGTCAACTACGCACCCTACTTCACACACTGGGACAGGCTGTTCGGCTCGCTGCTGCATACAGACAAACCAGACACGTTTGATGTAGATGTGTTGGATGCTTCAAAAAGATGTGATACAGCATCAAGTGGTGTGACTGATGTAAGCCACGCACCAGTGTATGAGACTACACAAAGCTGTGTGAAAGACTATGAGGTACAGTTCAGAGGAAAATGAGGAGGCCCTTTTCTCTGACCCCACATGGACCACCCCAGAAAGGGACCTTTGAATGGGGCTCTACAAAGAGTTTGTGTCACCTATGTCAGTATTATGTTGTTAAATAGTGTTTGTGCAATACTGTGAAGAAAAAAATTCAGAATCATGTGACCAATGGACTATTACTGTAGCTGCTTCAATACAATGAATGTATGTATATGTGTGTATATGAGTGTATATATATATATATATGGGGAATTCTGCAACTTTGGGCACTTTGGCCGTGCAAACTTTCAGGAATCAAAACTTATTCAAACACCATTTTACCAGTATTGTACTTGTCTTTGATTTGTCTAGAAACTATATCTGATAATGGCTGCGATCGTACTATTCAGGATGTATATATATTTGTCCCTTTTCCCAGACAGCCATAGACAAATGTCATTTCCATCACGTCATTAAACATCCATTTTTGTTGAAAATCAAATATCATACAATTGATTTATAATGGATTTGTACATGAACATTTGTACATGAATTGGTATTGAATATTATTTTAAGTGATTTTTAAGGTTTTCCTAATATGAATAATTCAACACGATGCCTGAATGTATAAACTTGCCTTGGTGACAGTTGAAAACATTTATTTATCATGAAAAATAAGATATTTCCGCCCAACCTTTTTGTGAGATTATGATAACAACTGTATGATTTCCATATCTAAAACAAATAAATATGTAAATTATACATAATATACTAATTTCCCTCAAAAATATGGGTTGTGATGGAAATGACAAGGTGTGGTGGAAATGACTTCTATGTAAGAAAAAAAAAACATATGAAAACAAAGTGAACTGCCTGGATTTCACTGGTGTATTTACACAGGTACTGTAGTTCTCTGCAAAGTTAATATGCACAATGATCTCCTCTTTCTCCAGATTCTCTATTAATTCTCTCAGTTTGGAGTATTGGTGTCAAATGTTGTACACGTGTTTCCCCAACTTCTCTTTCAATCCGTTGGAGAAGTCCTCCAATAGAATCTGCAGTGTGCCACATACCTTTTATTTTACTGTCAAATGTACAGTGAACTTCTCCATGTTTCCCTCTTTGTTTTTCTTCTCTCTCTTCAGCTTTGTTTTTCCACCCAAACCACTATGTCTGCTCACCAGCATCAAAGTCAGATATTTTAAGCTCATTGGCTTGGCAAGCTAAACATTCAACACCATTGTACCATCATCAAGCTCTGGGCCCTGGGTCTGAACCCCGCCCTGTGCAAATGGGTCCTGTACTTTCTGACTGGCCTCCCCCATGTGGTGAAGGTAGGAAACAACACCTCCACTTCACTGTTCCTCAACACAGGCACCCCACAAGGGTAGGACTCATCCCCTTCCTGTACTCCCTGTTCACCCATGACTGTGTGGCCAAACACACCTCCAACTCATTCATCAAGTTTGCCGAAGACACAACCATAGTAGTTCTGATTACCAACAATGACGAGACAGGGTGGCACACAATTGGCCCAGCGTCGTTCGGGTTTGGCCGGTATAGGCCGTCATTGTAAATAAGAATATGTTCTTATCTGACTGGTTAAATTAAAAATAAATTAAAAAAGACAGCCTACAGGGAGGAGGTGAGGGCCCAGGCAGAGTGGTGCCTGAAAAATAACCTCTCCCTCAACGTCAACAAAACTAAAGGAGCTGATTGTGGATTTCAGAAAAAAGCTGAGGAAGCACACCCCTATCCACATTGAAGGGACCGCAGTGGAGGTGGAAATCTTCAAGTTCCTCAGCGTACACATCACTGATGATATGCAATGGTCAGAGACAGTGAGGTGAAGAAGGCGCAACAGCGACTCTTCAACCGCAGGAGGCTGAAGAAATTTGGCTTGGTCCCTAAGAACCTCACAAACTTTTACAGATGCACAATTGAGAGCATCCTGTTGGGCTGTATCACCACCTGGTACGGCAACTGCACTGCCCGCAACTGCAGGGCTCTCCAGGTGTGGTGCAGTCTGCCCAGCACATCACCAGGGGAACACTGTCTGCCCTTCAGGACACCTACAGCATCCGATTTCACAGAAAGGCCAAAAAGATCGTTAAGGACATCAACCACCCAAGCCACGGCCTGTTCACCCCGCTATCATCCAGGAGGCGAGGTCAGCACAGGTGCATCAAAGCTGGGTCCGAGAGACTGAAAAACAGCTTCTATCTCAAGGTCATCAGACTGTTAAATAGGCATCACTAGCTGGCTACCACCTGGTTACTCAACCCTGCACCTTAATTAATAAGGTTTACATATTGCTTTACTCATTTCATATCAATATACTGTACTCTATTGTACTGTATTTTAGTCAATGCCACTCCGACATTGCTCGTCCTAATATTTATTTAATTCCATTACTTTACTTTTAGATTTGTGTGTATTGTTAGATATTACTACACTGTTGGAGCTAAGAACACAAGCATTTCACTACACCCGCAATAACATCTGCTAAATATGTGTATGTGACCAATAACATTTGATTTGATTTGAGCTGGCACCCAATTGACTCCCATTCACCCTTTTGAAGGAGAGACGCTCTGTGTCCCAAAATGGCTCAGAATGCACACCCTTTGTGTACGTTACCCATGCATCGTCAATGGCGTTATCAAGAGAATTATGGAGTTTTCCATCTCCTCTAAAGTATCTCTGGTCAAACTGGGCTTGTTAATTGGCTCATCGATGAAACATTTGATCTCAATACATTTTTCAGTTCCCCAAACTAAGATATGTTACGAACACAGTGCACTAAGTTTTATAGAGTTGACACACTGCTAAAGTAAAAAAAAAAAATGCGTTGTTTAGAAGGAGTGCAATTTTGAATTGAGTTTGTGCACACCCGTACTTCACAGAGAAGGCGTTACCTAACGACAATATGCAAATATTTGCTACAAGGCGCCAGTATCTCGTGCTTGACTTTGCCCAGCTCATTTCTTTATTTGCTCACTGTGAACGGCACAGAAAACATATCTTGGGATAGTGGACAGTGGCTGACTAAATACGTTTTTGCCCCACTGTACATATCTTTGTTGTAGCCATTAAACCTGGAAATACATTTCCTCTGGTTCGTTCAGCTAGAGAGGAAGACCCAACTCGAAGAAAATTTTGTCTCCCTCCAGCATGACGTTTTTTTGTTGTTTCCCCAACCAAGCAAGGACTTTTTGTAAGGAAATCAATTGTATGGAGTTTCGAATTTGGTAGATAAAAAAATGCATGGCTTATTTGCTACGTGAGGTTTATTTGATTGAAAATAGGTTTCGTAATGCTAATTACTGCTAATTGCTGTTACGAGTGTGCGTGACAACCCAGCAACTTTGAAAAAAAACTTAATCAGAGTTGTCTTGAGATGCATGGTCTGAGGTTAGTAGCATAGCATCTTTCTCTGTTGAATATGGGCAGTTGACGTCAACAACCCTCATCGAATATTCAAAAGAGGTTTACAATAATGAGATATATCCACCAATCCAAAGAAAGGATAAGCGGGAGCTAGACAGCTCTCTGTGCCGCTTTGTGAACAACAACTCCCATTGTTATGGCTGAGAAACATGTATTTTGTCAGTATGACCATAATCTTTGGTTCACTCATTCCTATGTGGATTATTTATCGGGAAAGAAAAGGGTTTTGGGCTAAATGCCGAAAATAAGGTCTGAGGTTAACATACATTTAGGAGAGTTTATACATGTACATCTGATTCTGTGAAATAATAATAAGTCAGTTAACTTGACCTTTATTAATGATGAAGCCTTTATGTGCTTTTAAAAAAATCACAAAAAGTGACATTAGCCTGATAAAGATTACAAAAAAACGTTTAAGATCTCCTAAACCTGTGTTTGCCGCTGACCTTATTTTTGGCGTTTATCCAAAAACAAAACTACAAAAACACCATTCAGAGTTTGTGTGCCTCAAAAATATGTAATTACTATTTCTCTCTGGAGTTTCTGGTCAATATAATCGATTATCTGTGCCTCTGCCGAGTCCCCTAACCAGATCTGGTTCTGGTTTTCAGAAGCTTTCTTTCAGAAGAAATGGAAAGAGAGCCTGTGAAGCAAATCCGCTTTTGGACGTTAACAACGAGACACCAACGATAGTGGCATGTTTTAAGAATAGTTTTTTGCATCAGACATGACAAGTTGGATATTTTAGTATTGAATTTGTGGCCCAGCCATTGGCTGAAGAAATGTTGCATTGATTTTGGATGTAATTCATTCGAGGGCTTCTAAATACATTAAAACAAACAAAAACTGTGTTGTAAAAAAAAAAGAGACAAAAACGATAGACAAAAATGTTAAAAAGCTTGTCGTTTCCAATAGGAACAAATGAGTCATAGTGGGCAGAACAAGAAAGGAGGTGGGCAGAGCCTATTGGCGCATTCTAGTCTACTTCTGCATATTTCCGTTTGTCAACGCCTACTCTGTGAAGTGTGTGTGTGTGTGTGTTTGTGTAAGAACTCCATTCACCTTTGCACTCTTAAACAGCAGCGATTTAAAAAAAAAAAAGCTTTGGCAAAGGGTGAAGTCTACAAATCTTTGTCTGTTCTGTTCATAACATATTTTAGTTTTGGGAACAGAAAACTGTATTGAGATCAAATGTTTCATTGATGTCAAGATTTGCAGAATGTCGACCAAAATCAATCTCATTCCATCTTCTCCCATTACCCGCAAATAGGCGGATGGCGGATGCTTCCGGATGCTTCACATTTATACATCTAGTGAAATATCTGTCTCATTGTTCTATCTGTGGCGATACTCCATTTGAACTACTCCACAGTTACTGGATTGGTTGAACAGTGCAGAAGAGAACCTCCCCCAAAGTTTTTTTTTCTTCATGTCAGATCTAGGATGTTGGGGATCTAATTTCAGCCCTTTCTGTTAGGCCTGACATATTAGGTTAGGGAGAGATAACCAAATAGAGAAACAGGATATACAATCGAAGAGTACGGGACAGAATGTATATTAACGAGCCCAGGGTTCACATATTCCTCACACTGGATTCACCTACTATGAATAGCTACACCACCAGAGACAGGAGAAGAGAGATGGAATGAGAATGTTATGTTTAAGGCCAGGAGTTTTCCTTGACCGGACTTCAGCATGTCAGTCAATCAATGACAAATAGAGACACATGGGTGAATTTATGGATGCTAAACTGGTTGTGACGCATGAGATGATGGAGAGTTATGGATTGTCTTCATTAAAACACCAGGTGGCGCCTTATGCACATGAAATCATTTTTTTTTGTCAAACCCTTTCGAGATAAGTAGTTGTCTGTATAAAACTGAAGGAGCAATGTTAAGTCAGTTAAGAACAAATCCTTATTTACAATGACGGCCTAGGAACAGTGGGTTAACTGCCGTGTTCGGGGGCAGAACAACAGCTTTTACCTTGTCAGCTCGGGAGTCAATCTAGTAATCTTTCGGTTACTGGCCCAACACTCTAACCACTAGGCTACCTGCCGCCCAAATGATACTGTGATTTCTGGAGCTACTACGGAGAAGGTGATGTATTTTGATGCCAACTGACCATTGTCACACTTCATTCCCCATTGCTTTCCACTGAAACATTCTGTGCTGTATTGTGGTGTTCTGTCTCTGACTGTGTACCATGACCTTGTACCGTATGCATGACCTTCAGAGCCTTAGTCAAACACAGACCATAGCTGGTCATAGTCAACGTATTTTGTTGTACAATTTCAACTAGATTTCCACAGCTATGCATTAAGAAATTGTAGTAACCTACTGGGATAGTGGTGTATTATAAAATAAATTGGAATTGTTTGCTGTTACTGTATTTCTTTAATTAATGATCTCTTAACATACTACCTTTATTTTCACAAGAACTTACAAGATATTTGACAGTACAATATTACACATTACATACCTTTTCCAGGAACACAATCTATTGTGTCCAGTGTGAAGAAAATAAAAGCAATATGATCCTATTGCTCTGGATAGTCTGTCTGTGAGGCTATACAGGGCCTATACTCTATAATGAAACATGTAAAATAACATATTCGTTTGTCTACAGTACATTAGTCCAAAGTACATTTTTACAGACTCAATTCAAAATGTGGATTCCAGACAGATGTTTGTCATGTTGGCCTACATATTTACAAGACTTTATTATCAGCATTGAATTTACTTTCAAGTGTTAGTATTGATGGTCATGCAATTGAGTGCAGACCTTTTTAATACTAAGGTATTCAGTTTCTTCTAAATCAAAATGTGTCCTAGATTGCCTTAGATTTTTCCTAGTGGTGTTTGGTATAGTAAATATATTTTCTACATTAATCAGTATTAAAAAGATTATGCACATTTGACTGATTCAGCAGACAGTTCTACTTAATTCAAGCCTTTATTGGAAAAAAGGTTTAGAATTTGCCGACAGCACCTTCTCCATCAAGGCCATCCAGAAAGTTCACAATTTCCTTCGCTCTGTCACCTCCATTACGGACAATGGACAACAGAACACGAATACTGCTATCACGTTGGTCAGTGGGTAGCATAATCTCTACTGCCTTCTTGTGGAAATCAATTGACCTGGAAGCGTCTTATTTGGCATAAAACAGATGTTGGGCATACCAGTTGTAGATTTTTTGTAAATTCTGTGGTTCCATTCCTTCCCTATCAAGAAGCAGGTCCTCGAATATCTTATCTGCTCTATCAACTCTGCCAGATTCTTTGTACATGGCAGACAGTTCCAGTTTAGCTGCAAGGGATTTTGGGTAGAGTGTGACCACCTCTTCATAAAGGTTGACTGCATCTTCAATCAGAATATGCCTCATTGGGTTCCTTTTCTCTTCTTGAGAGAAAATCTTCCATTTGTAACACTTCCCAAGATGCCTTTTCAGCTGGCGTGAATCAGGGTGTCTCTCCAATGTCCTTCTTGCCAGGTCAATGCTTGAATCATGAGAGACGTAATCTCGTAAAAAATATAGCAAGATTCCAAATCCACCAAAGCTGTCCAAAGGCTTCTCTATCACTTCCTCTGCAAGTTTACGTGCTTCCTCAACCTGGCCGCTCTCTGCAAGCCTCTGCAGGTACATCACTGTGATGTACAAATCTTCTGGATCCAATTCTCTAGCAATCCGTAGGTGCTCCAACATCTCAGATCGCAGCTTCGGGGTAATGTTTTTATTTTCAACAGATTTATTAAACGCCATGGCGTAACCGCATCGCAGCACCTTGTTTTCAGGGTCCCCCTTTAAGGCCATCCGGAAGCAATGTATGCTTCTGCTTTCTTGCTTACATCAAACTTATTCAAAGTCCAGGCCCTTTCTCCCCACAGTACACCTGGGCAGGTTGAGGGGTTGTCCCTCAGTAGTCTCCCCACCTTCTCCACATAGGTCTGGCTCTCTGTCAGCGCCCCTTGGTGATAGTGCACCCAGGCCAAGTTCCCATAGTGGACCACCAGACTTAGCTCCACGTCGTCTGGGCTGTTTAGGCGAATGGCCTCTTCAGCCTTCTTCAGGCATTGAAGAGCGTCCTCTGTGGAGCCCAAAGTGTGGTGTAGGTAAGCCAGGAGGTTGTACAGTTGACCCGTCCAGGAACATTGAACCCCCTCGCTGCTGCTGATGTCAATCATGGATTCTCTGAGACTTTCTAGTTTAGATCTGTTGTAGTCCAGCTTCCAGGTGAAGTGGCATTCTAAATCCTGCAGCTTAATTTTCAAGGAGTTCTGAGCCATTCTGGTTTAAAAAAGACAACAGTTCAATCAAAATAGTTTAGAACTAACAATACTTAAGGGAGATATTTCAGACCTGGATGATGAACCAAGGACTTGTTGTTTATGTGTGAGTGAGAGAGAGAGATCACTTACTTCATAGTTGGACAAGAGAAAGCCATCTTGTGGTCTCGACAAAGAAAATGAGTGTCTGTGTCACGACAAAGAAAATGAGTGTCTGATTAGATACCTCACTGACTATCCTGATTTTATACTGTATGGACCAAATTGTTATCTTCCAATGGGAGGGTTATGTGGTTATTGTCATAGTTTTGTTTCTAACAAATAGAGACTTAAGCAAATGGGTGTGTGCTCCACAAGACTCATGTTGAAACACGAAAGGGCCTTTTGCCACAAAGTTGGAAGCACAGAATCGTCTAGAATGTCATTGTATGCTGCTGTGTTAAGATTTCCCTTCACTTGAATTAAGGGGCCTGGCCGGAGCAATGACAAAAAGCCCCAGACCATTATTCCTCCTCACAGCTGCCCTCGTGCCAACCTTCTAAATGGACCCGATCTACTAATTATATACCGCTGTCAGGACAACGTCGGTGAGATGTATGTGTGCTGTCTGGGTTGCAGACAACATTGCATACGTTTGAAACAAATGTTGATTTTTTTCAATCAAACACAAAGTTAACATAAGTCCTAGATGCCTTCAATTTCCCAACTTTAAGTATGCCCAATTTGAGTGATTTTTTAAAATTTTTATGTGATGTTGCGCTTCAATAATAACATGATGTAGCTAATTCAATAATCGAAAGAAATGTATTTTTTGGGGGATGTGGTTTTAAGTATTTAGGCATATCATGTGAAATAGGCATCATACAACATCATTGTCAAAAGCGCAAGAGACACTGTTGCATGTACATCTACATTATTTATGGATTGATCATAAACCAAAACATTATGTTAGCAACTCCAAAGCAGTTGCATGTGGCGCAGGAACCATTGACTCACTGCATTTTTCTATTATAATGACACCTGCTATTAACTCAACTGGTTAGGGCAGCTCATTCAGTGATGCCAACTTAGCAATTTTGTTGCTAGATTTAGCAACTTTTCAGACTAGCCTGGCAACTTTCTTTTCAAACAGCACCTAGCAACAAAGTTAGCTACTTAAAAAATGTATTTTGAACTTTTAGCAACTTTTGAAAAGTGACTCAAATGCTAAACTGCACACATTTTCCCTCTAAATGACACAAAAATGATTTTCTCTGTCACACACTCAGTCACAACACACGTGCCTGGCAGCAAAAGTGCATTGTGAGTGATGTCAGCAGCAGGCGCTCAGCTCGTGCACAGGCAGCAGCAGGCCAGCAGCAATTTCAGCAAATTGCAAATCATTGTTGGCTGACTGCAGCAGCAGTAGTATGGGTTCGACGAGCCAAACCCAATGAATACAGTTGGTCATGAATGTTTGATCTTGAACAGAACTTACAACATCAATCAACATGTCTCAATCAAAATTGTACAGCCAGAAGTATAGAAAAGAGTGGGAGTCTGTACCTGAACAAATGTCAAATCATAGTTTTTGCCGAGATGGCCAGTCAATTTGAGTAACGTTATTGTTTATAAAGTTATTCTACCTAATGACGCAGTTTTACGTTATCACGCAATGACATCACAATGTCATTAAGCAACTTTTAGCAACAAATCAACCTGCCTCTAGCAACTTACCCTGATAATTAGTTGGCAACACTGAGCTCATTAGATTCTAAGTATCTGTCTCCTAAGTGGGACTCTTATGAATAAAGAGGTTTCATTCATAGTTTTTATTTTTACCCATAAGAGTAGGAGTAAAATGTTTATTCTCAGCACATGCAACAATTGTTCTACTCTGAGACGCTTTTTGGATAAGGGCTCTGGTCCCCCCTGATCATACGATAGTGTGATCATACTCCTACTCTGAAATGCTTTGTAAATACTGGCCCTAGTGTATGAATAGCAGTCTTCAAAATCCTCCATATTCTTATTGCGTCTCTCACAGGTTTTATGAGATGGTCCTGTTACTTGAGTGATTTATATAGTTTGGCTCAACCAAAGTGCACTGCGAGCGACAAGGGCTCATTAGTCTCATTTCAAAAAATAAAATAAATCTCTTCTCTTATTCCCACTGAGCTCAAGAAGTGGACAGAGTGCATGTTTGAGGATCCAACAGTGAAAGCCACCATGTACCCCAATGAGACCTACTGTACAAGGCCTTTATTAACAAAGGCCACGTCGAATGGAAATCCAATTTTGACTATTGCCTGTAGATACATGGCACGATGGTAATTCACCCTTAACTGTCCAGTTTTCCCATTCTAAAATTATTTCTTATATATCCTCTATGTAATTAGGGCATCAGCTGAAGATGTCAACTTAGTTGTGCAGCTGTTGATCTCATAGGAAACTTATCTGATGGTTCATTTCTGTACTCCTTTCCTTTGTTTACATTTCATTGTATATGGAACATGGTTTGATTACCAGATGTTCAATGAACCCATAACAATGATTATTTAGAATGATTGTAGTTTAGTTTCATAAGAGGTAGATCAGAAATACTGATGGAACTATGTAAATCATGTCTGTTAAAGTTAATTTCTATCATGCTTTGTCAACACCTGACATATTACTTTACTTTTTTATTTTTTACAAAAGCATATAAATATTTAAATGTAATAAAGACTGCACAACAAGAGTTCCGGTGTTTTTTTATTGTTGTTCTGAAATCTGGAAGTGAAATAGTGTGATAGTCATCTGCATTACCTTATGTTCACCACTAGTCCGGACATAAACCTACACCGTACTTGGACAAGTCTGTGAAAAGAGGGTGGAGCACTGCCATTTAATAATATCTCTTTGTAGAATTGGTTATTCTACTGTCTTGCCTGCCACATTGTCAGGTCCTATCTTGTATGTCCACGCATAGCTAAATCAACGTAATGACTAACAACACAAGTAATAGACAGTCCTTCAAAATGGAAGCAGCCTTCAACATGAATGAATAGTTTTTATTTGCATTAATGCAAATAAAAACATACATTGTTAAAATGACATTCTGTGGTAAAATAGGCAAGTTACAATGGGTATGAGAGATATTGGCAACACTACAAAATATACAACTTCTTTTTAAATAAAAGGAACAAACCTTTACACAAATTTTAACTAGTGCATTCCACTCTTCTATCTTCAACCATACATTTCTATTTGACATTTAATTATACATTGACCCAAGACTGAACTTAAACAGAGGGGAATAGTTTCCTTCAATTATACTGAACAAAAATATACTATTACAGTTCATATAAGGAAGTCAGACAAGTGAAATAAATTCCTTAGCCCCTAATGTATGGATTTCACACGACTGGGCAGGGGTGCAGGCATGGGTGGGCCTGGCTCCCAAGTGGGTGGGCATATGCCCTCCTATGCCCACCAATGGCTGCGCCCCTGCCCAGTCATGTGAAGGCCATAGATTAGGGCCTAAGGAATGTATTTCAATTGACTGGTTTATTTATATGAACTGTAACTTAGTAAAACCATTGAAATTGTTGCGTTTATATATACCCACTTGGGAGACAGGTCCGACAATTCAGAATACATTTTCCCAACATAAGGGCTTGATTACAGACAGAAATACTCCTCAGTTTCATCAGCTGTCCTGGTGGCTGATCTCAGACGATCCCGTAGGTGAAGAAGCTGGATGTGAAGGTCCTTGGGCTGGCATGGTTACACGTGGTTTCGAGGCTGTTTGGATGTACTGCCAAATTCTATAAACAATGTTGGAGGAGGCTTAAGGTAGAGAAATGAACATTCAATTCTCTGGCAACAGCTCTGGTGGACATTCTTGCAGTCAGCATACCAATTGCACACTTCTTCAAAATTGGAACCATCTGTGGCATTGTGTTGTTTGACACAACTGCACATTTTAGAGTGGCCTTTTATTGTCCCCAGCACAAGGTGCACCTCTGTAATGACCATGCTGTTTAATCAGCTTTTGATATGCCACACCTGTCAGGTTTTAATGTGGTCCTGTGTGTAGCTGGTGTAGAGAGTCAGGCGCAGGACAGCAGAAAAGAGTAAACAACGTACTTTACTCAAAAATACAAGGCAAATATACGAGCCCACAAATAACAGTTTACAAAGAGCAATCACTCACAAACAAACATGGGGAACAGAGGGTTAAATGATAAACAGGTAATTGGGTGAGTGAAACCAGGTGTGTAAGACTAAGACAAAACAAATGGAAAATGAAAAGTGGAACGGCGGTGGCTAGAAGGCCGGTGACGTCGACCGCCGAACGCTGCCCGAACAAGGAGAGGGACCAACTTCGGCTGAAGTCGTGACACAGGTGGATGGATTATCTTGGCAAATGAGAAACGATCACTAACAGGGATATAAACAAATGTGTGCACACAATTTGAGAGAGAAATACATTTTTTGCTTATGGAACATTTCTGGGGTGTTTTATTTCAGCTCATGAAACATGAGATCAATGCTTTACATGTTGTGTTTATATTTTGTTCAGAATATTTGGCAATTCCTCTGCAAACTGTAATAGTAGCCAAGCATATGATACAAAATATACCCCAAAAAGTTGGGTTTTGGTGGGTTTAGGTGGGTTTTGTCTGTTCTTTGAAATTTCCTTCATGACAAAGACTATAGTGAGGTATGAAAGTTATAGAGCCAGGAAAAATATAATTCAGAGTAACATTTTACCTTGCTAACACTTCAAATCTTTTCTCCCATTACTTAATTCACTTGGCTATTTGTATTTTCCATAATCTACAGTTCAACAAACAATCTAGGCCTGCAACAACAAGAGATGACAAGTGGTGTTCTCTATTCAAACCACTGACATTTGTCTTTAGAATCAAGACACATTACTGATAACAGCTGAAGTCTAAACTATTTTTCAACACCAAAATGCCACTCTTACGACTCTACAGTAGCTTACCCTACATCCCTAGCCCTTGATCATGACTCTCAGTTGCATTACATTACACATAAGAGTCATTGGACGAAGGCATCTTCCTTAGGGGGGGGGGCTTTGTTAAGAGCTGCTACACTCTGTCTGAACATTAACCCACATTGCTTGCGGTATGGTTTTGTAAGCATGAGGACCTTCTTTATCTTTCATATCCGCAAAAAACTAAACAGATGAAATTGATCAACTTTATATGTTTAGGGTTCCCACACGGCCATATTTCCATGTCACAGCACTTGTTTGTGGAAAACAGATGGAAGACAAAGTGGACTGGCAGAATCTAAGCGATAGAGGTGAGAGAGACATAACAGGAGAGATGGCTGCCAAGATGGCGGACAGGAAAAAAAGGAGGAAAATGGGACATGAGTAAATATGGAGTGGGGAAATGCACAAGCCTTCTGAAAGATCTGATGGAGAAGATGGTGGACAATAATAGAAGGAAAAGTTTAACATGTCTTGAGGGAATATGGAATGGAGGAATTCACAAAACTTTTGGAAGAGCTAACAGACGGAAATTGAACGCAACGAGAGTGAGGATGAATTAACTGCGGTGGCAGTGATGAACACCGAGAAAGAGCTGAGTGTATAGGGAAGCAGTGTGATGAGGAAGGTTGGCGTCCAGTGCAAAACGAGGGACATGTGCTCCAGTAGTTCAGAGATGGAACCTGGCGAGAGTGAGGATGAAGTACCAGCGGTGAGGACCGCCCAGTTCATGCCTCAACCCAATGACCATAAGTATGATTCTGGCCCAGTGGGATTGAGATTTCTGGAGAGAATCTATCCTTGTATTCTGGCTGATTCATGTGTGGTATGTGGTTGGGTAGAGAAGAGAAGAGAATCTGTTGAATCTGTGAAAGTAACTTGAAGTGGACCCGTGATGATTTATTGTGTTTCTTCCGTCCAGTGGGAGGGGGTGCTCCGGACCAAGCAACAAGGACTGGGACTTGCTTCCCTCTCCCTCTCCGGAGCAGGGCGCCATTGAAAGGAGTGATAACGGGGGTAGCACCCAGCGTCGTCTGGGTTAGGCGAGGGCTTGGCCGGCTGGGATGTCCTTGTCCCATCGCGCTCTAGCGACTCCTGTGGCGGGCTGGGCGCATGCACGCTGACATGGTCGCCAGGTGTATGGCGTTTCCTCTGACACATTGGTGCGACTGGCTTCCGGGTGAAGCAGGCATTGTGTCAAGAAGCAGTGCGGCTCGGCTGGGTCGTGTTTCAGAGGATGCACGGCTCTCGACTAAGAAGTAACGTTAGCTCCTTCAGTCCTATATTGGGCTCCTTACAACCCATAACTTACAGGGATCCAAACAAAATACACTGACTCAATTGAAAACAATTCAACAATTCTACAATTCTTTTTTGCATGAAATAGGAACTGCCTACAACCATACACCATTAGCAAAGCGATTACTGGTAATTAAGTGTTTTGTTATTGTTTAAAAGATACTTCAAACTAGCCCATACGCCAATGAAGGATGGACATTTATTATGACACTGCAATTTGGACCACTGACGACTAGCACTGCTGGACCTGACGATGAGTCATAAAGTTCCAACTTGAAATAATGTAAGATGTTGCTTTAAACGTAGACATAATACATTGAGCCTATCAAAACCAGCTATCTATTAAAAAAGTTGCAATTTACCCATTTTCTATTGTAACAATCCATGGTTTAATTGTGGATTCATGCAAAGTTTTTCCATTAATAATGTTTAGGCCAATGAATGAACGAGAACACTCGAACTGAAGCCGAAATAAAAGATGATCAACTGAATGATACATTTTATGACACATTGCATTTTGAAGAACTATTTAAAATCACAAACGTTTAAACATAATTCATTCTTCTGCGATTGCAATTCTTCAAGACCAACAGGAGCTTGTTTAGAACTGACGATAAGCTTACGCATTTCCTTCTCCATTGATGGGGTTTGATGGCGGTTGGCACCCAATGTTAATGGTGCATTACTGTCACCTGCTGGACGGGGTATTGAAAGAGAAAATAAAAACATTAATTGTGGAAAAAACACTTCAACAAACAAAACGCATCCCACTTATTCAATCACAGTCCATTTCAGAATGCATCCCTACACAGGCTCAAAGGCCTGTGAGGATTGAACATTCACCGATCAGATTTATTGCAAGGACTCGGCTGTGAAATCATGAATATCCCAAAAACTATAATCTGCATTCACAATGATTCCAATTTTCTCAGACTTCTTCTCAGCTTGTGCTGTACAGTTTATTACCATTGAAATAAATAATACAAAGTCCACCTTTTTAACATGTAACATTTCATGATCCCTTGTTTAATGAGAAACTAGTGTGGCTCTACTACCATTGTTTCTTCACCGCCATTTGCTCCTTCCATTCTTCTCACAGCTTCCAGATAGGAGACTCTGGACACCCCTTACTCTTTCCACCTCTGTCTCCTTCACCCTAAAAGGGCACTCCAGGAATTCGGACACATGTTCACCATGACAATTGCAGCATTTCACTTCATCTGGCATATGATACTCTTCCTGTCTACACGCATTTGACACAAGACCAAAACTTCTGCATTAATGACACTGAAAGGGTTTGTGCACAAAAGTCATGAATCCTGACTTTATATGGGAAGGGAAACACTCTTCATTAAAGAACACTAGTATGGATGAAGTAAATGTATTTTCTCCATCCACCATAATACGGGTCAGTCAACGTGCAACAACCACTCCATCTACAGTATGTCTTCAGTTATATCATCTGCCCTTACTCCTTACGCCACCCCAGAAATAACCCTCTTGATAGGCGCCCTGCTTCGAAAATCCATACAGGAAGCATTCCATCGATTATCTTTTTAATAAGGATTAAAACATGCTTATTCTGCTTGGTAAACACACAACATGTCTAAATATGACCACTTCTTGTGTCTCTCACCGACAACACTTTCCTCCAAAATATACCAGATTTTCCTTATCCTTCTGACTAAAATCTAGTCTAGGGTTTCCTAGTTTCCACCACAACTCTACTTATTGTGTTTCAGTTCTTCGCCACTGTAACCCACTTATTCTCACTCTCTGTGCTATTATCTTCACCGGACTCACTAGCAGTTTCAAACAAAACCAAATTTTCCACAATCTCGTCAAATCCTTGGTATTACCTGACTGTCTTTACCCATAATCGGAACTAGTTTTCCCTCATTGAGATAGCTAGAGGGCTCTTGTGCCCAAAATTCAGCATGGGCAACGCCATTAAGGACTTTCACCATTTTACAGTAGTCAACTTGGTGGGACTTCCTATGGATTAAGGAAGGATCACATGATCAGTGTTGCCAACTCATTTTCAGGGTAAGTTGCTAGAGGCAGGTTGATTTGTTGCTAAAAGTTGCTAAATTACGTTGTGATGTCATTGCGTGATAACGTAAAACTGCGTCATTATGTAGAATAAACAATAACGTTACTCAAATTGACTGGCCATCTTGGCAAAAAATATGATTTGACATTTGTTCAGGTACAGACTCCCACTCTCTTCTGTACTTCTGGCTGTACAATTTTGATTGAGACATGTTGATTGATGTTGTAAGTTCTGTTCAAGATCAAACATTCATGACCAACTACACTGCTCAAAAACATAAAGTGAACACTTAAACAACACAATGTAACTCCAAGTCAATCACACTTTTGTGAAATCAAACTGTCCACTTAGGAAGCAACACTGATTGACAATAAATTGCACATGCTGTTGTGCAAATGGAATAGACAACAGGTGGAAATTATAGGCAATTAGCAAGACACCCCCAATAAAGGAGTGGTTCTGCAGGTGGTGACCACAGACCACTTCTCAGTTCCTATGCTTCCTGGCTGATGTTTTGGTCACTTTGAATGCTGGCGGTGCTTTCACTCTATTGGTAGGATGAGACGGAGTCTACAACCCACACAAGTGGCTCAGGTAGTGCAGCTCATCCAGGATGGCACATCAATGCGAGCTGTGGCAAGAAGGTTTGCTGTGTCTGTCAGCGTAGTGTCCAGAGCATGATGGCACTACCAGGAGATAGGCCAGTACATCAGGAGACGTGGAGGAGGCCGTAGGAGGGCAACAACCCAGCAGCGGCACCGCTACCTCCGCCTTTGTGCAAGGAGGAGCAGGAGGAGCACTGCCAGAGCCCTGCAAAATGACCTCCAGCAGGCCACAAATGTGCATGTGTCTGCTCAAACGGTCAGAAACAGACTCCATGAGGGTGGTAATGAGGGCCCGACGTCCACAAGTGGGGGTTGTGCTTACAGGGGTGTGGGGTGGCATTTCTTTGGGGGGCCGCACAGCCCTCCATGTGCTCGCCAGAGGTAGCCTGACTGCCATTAGGTACCGAGATGAGATCCTCAGACCCCTTGTGAGACCATATGCTGGTGCGGTTGGCCCTGGGTTCCTCCTAATGCAAGACAATGCTAGACCTCATGTGGCTGGAGTGTGTCAGCAGTTCCTGCAAGAGGAAGGCATTGATGCTATGGACTGGCCCGCCCGTTCCCCAGATCTGAATCCAATTGAGCACATTTGGGACATCATGTCTCGCTCCATCCACCAACGCCACGTTGCTCCACAGACTGTTCAGGAGTTGGATGCTTTAGTCCAGGTCTGGGAGGAGATCCCTCAGGAGACCATCCGCCACCTCATCAGGAGCATGCCCAGGCGTTGTAGGGAGGTCATACAGGCACGTGGAGGCCACACACACTACTGAGCCTCATTTTGACTTGTTTTAAGGACATTACATCAAAGTTGGATCGGCCTGTAGTGTGGTTTTCCACTTTAATTTTGAGTGTGACTCCAAATCCAGACCTCCATGGGTTGATAAATTTGATTTCCATTGATAATTTTTGTGTGATTTTGTTGTCAGCACATTCAACTATGTAAAGAAAAAAGTATTTAATAAGAATATTTCATTCATTCAGATCTAGGATGTGTTATTTTAGTGTTCCCTTTATTTTTTTGAGCAGTGTATATTCATTGGGTCTGGCTTGTCGAACCTGTACTACTGCTGCTGCAGTCAGCCAACAATGATTTGCAATTTGCTGAAATTGCTGCTGGCCTGCTGCTGCCTGTGCACGAGCTGAGCGCCTGCTGCTGACATCACTCACAATGCATTTTTGCAGCCAGGCACGTGTGTTGTGACTGAGTGTGAGGGAAAATGTGTGCATTTTAGCGTTTGAGTCACTTTTCAAAAGTTGCTAAAAGTTCTAAATACATTTTTTTAAAGTAGCTAAATTTGTTGCTAGGTGCTGTTTGAAAAGAAAGTTGCCAGGGTAGTTTGAAAAGTTGCTAAATCTAGCAACAAAATTGCTAAGTTGGCATCACTGCACGTGATTACATCTGGGTCACCAGAAGGGATATTCCAATGAATTATACTGGTGAGCAAACATTCCATAACTGGATATGGCAGTAAATTACAAACCTTAGCTTTATACCTTTTCAAACAACCCACTCTAGGTGGCAGAATGCTCCCTTTCAGTCTGTTTGCCAACTCCTAGAAGACGTAGAAGAAGAATATTGACTACTTCAAAATGAAAATGGCCTCAATGGCGCTTTAGCTAATAGTCAATGTATTAAGCCTTAAAATTGCTACTTGATATCCACAACTCCATTTAGAAATTCTAGTTATCTACATGGGATAGTGATGTACATTGTAAAATTACTTTGCCTTGTTTTCTGTTACTGTATTAATTGAATTCATGATATGTAAACACAATAGAATAGAATAGAATAGAATAGAATACCTTTATTTCCCCAAGAACTTACAAGGTATTATACAGTATATCTTACACATTTACCAGATATTCAAGAAAGAGAATCAAATCAAATTTTATTTGTCACATACACATGGTTATCAGATGTTAATGCGAGTGTAGCGAAATGCTTGTGCTTCTAGAATCGATTGTTCCCACTGTGCAGAAAACAAAAACAAACACAGATAGTCAGTCTGTGAGGCTATAATGGGTTTCTCTACTTTATAATGCAAGAATTAAGAGTAACATTAGTTTGTCTACAATCGTCCGCAGTATGCCTTTACAGACACAATATGAAAATAATTGCTTTTCAGAGAGACACTAGGGATTGTAACATACTCTGCTTCATGAAAACATGGCTTTCTCGAGATATACTGTCTGACTCTGTAAAGCCAGTTGGGTTCCCAGTACATCGCGCCGACAGGAACAAACATCTCTCCGGGAAGCAGAAGGGTGGAGGTATATGTTTTATGATTAACGACTTATGTTTTAATTGATATCATACAGCAAATCAAGGCATTCTGTTCACCTGATCTAGAATATCTCACAATCAAATGCCGACCGTACTATCTCCGAAAGAGTTTTCGTCAATAATAGCCACAGCGGTCTATATCCCCCCCAAGCAGATACCATGGTGGCCCTCAAAGAACTTCAATGGACTTAATGCAAACTGGAAACCACATATCCTGAGGCTGCATTTATTATAGCTGGGAATTTTAACAAAGCAAATTTGAGGAAAAGGTTCCCTAAATTCTATCAACATATTGATTGCTGTACTCGCGCTGCTAAAACCCTCGACCATTGCTATACTACGTTCCAGAATGCATATAAGGCCCTCCCCCGCCCTCCATTCGGCAAATCGGAACACGATTCCATCTTGCTTCTCCCCTCCTATAGGCAGACACTCAAACAGGAAGCACCCGTGGTGAGGACTATTCAACTCTGGTCTGACCAATCGTAATCCACTCTTCAAGAATGTTTTGATCACGTGGACTAGGATATGTTCAGAGTAGCTTCAGAAAATAATATTGACACATTAGCCACTTGAATTGTTTGTAAATATTGCATCACACATCTCATATGTATATAATGTACTCTATACTATGTCACTGTATATTAGTCCAATGCCGCTCTGACATATACAGTTGAAGTCAGAAGTTTACATACACTTCAGTTGGAGTCATTAAATACGATTAATTAATTTATCAGGAAGTGCATAGGAGATGTTGTACCCACTGTGACTATTAAAACCTACCCCTAATGTTTACATACCCTACATTACTCATCTCATATGTATATGTATATACTGTACCCTATATCATCTACTGCATCTTTATGTAATACATGTATCACTAGCCACTTTAAACTATGCCACTTTGTTTACATACCCCACATTACTCATCTCATATATATATACTGTACTCGATACCATCTACTGCATCTTGCCTATGCCGTTCTGTACCATCACTCATTCATATATCTTTATGTACATATTCTTTATCCCTTTACACTTGTGTGTATAAGGTAGTAGTTTTGGAATTGTTAGGTTAGATTACTCATTGGTTATTACTGCATTGTTGGAACTAGATGCACAAGCATTTCGCTACACTCGCATTAACATCTGCTAACCATGTGTATGTGACAAATACATTTGATTTTATTTTATTTGCGCAATACTGAAAGCGCAAACCACAACATTTAACCAGGGCAAGAAGACTGAGAATATGGAAGAATACACACAGTGTAGTTATTCCCTCAACAAAGCAATCAAGCAGGCTAAACGTTAATATAGGGACAAAGTTGAGTCCCAGTTCAACGGCTCAGACACGAGACGCATGTGGCAGTGTCTACAGACAACCACGGATTATAAAAGGAAAAAAAGCCACATCGCGGACACCAAAGTTTTGCTTCCAGACAGGCTGAACACCTTCTTCGCTCGCTTTGAGGATAATACAGTGCCACTGACGGGGAACGCTATCAAGGACTGTGGGCTCTCCTTCTCCGTGGCCAACACGTGTAAGACATTTAAGCGTGTTAACCATCGCAAGGCTGCCAGCCCAGAAGGTATCCATAGCCGCATCCTCAGAGCATGCGCAGACCAGCTGGCTGGTGTGTTCACAGATATATTCAATCTCACCCTATCCCAGTCTGTTGTCCCCACATGCTTCAAGATGGCCACCATTGTCCCTATACCTATGAAAGCAAAGGTAATTTAACTAAATGACTATCGCCCCGTAGTGCTCACCTCTGTCATAATGAAGTGCTTTTAGAGACTAGACGAGGATTATAACGCCTCCACCTTACCCGCCACCCTAGACTCACTTCAATTTGCTTACCGCCCCAAAAGATCTACGGTTTGCAACTGCACATGGGGACAAAGATAGTACTTTTTGGAGCAATGTCATCTGGTCTGATGAAACAAAAATAGAACTGTTTGGCCATAATGACCATCATTATGTTTGGAGGATAAAGGGAGAGGCTTGCAAGCCGATGAACACCATCCCAACCGTAAAGCACAGAGGTGGCAGCATCATGTTGTGGGGGTGCCTTGCTGCAAGAGGGACTGGTAGATGTCCTAACCGACTTGCCAAAACTATAGTTTGTTCACAAGAAATGTGTGGAGTGGTTGAAAAACAAGTTTTAATGACTTCAACCTACGTGTATGTAAACTTCCGACTTCAACTGTATATTCTTAATCCATTCCTTACTTAGATTTGCGTGTATTTTGGGTTTATCTTGTGAAACTGTTAGATATTACTGCACTGTTGGAGCTAGAAACACAAGTGTTATGCTACACCAGCTATAACATCTGCTCAACACCTGTATGTGACCAATTGTTATTTATTTGATTTTGAAAATATAGATTCCAGACAAATTTTTGTCATGTTTACAGGAATTAGAATACTTTACCATCAGCCTTGAATTTACTTTGAAATGTTTGTATGGATGATCATGCATCTCTCAACAATCCCAGTAGCTAAAACTCTGCCCAGACACTTTTTAATGTGAAAGTATTTTGTTTTTACTAAATCATTTTTGTCTCTAGATTGTTCTAGATACTAGATAGTTGGAAAAAAGGAATAGAACTGGCCAACGGTACCCTCTCCATCAAGGTCATTGAGAAAGTCCACAATTTCCAAAGCTGCTCCTCCATTACGAACAAGTGACAACAAAACACGGTTTCTGTTGTCATGGTGTTAAGTAAGTAACATAATTTCTGCTGCCTTCTTGTGGAAAATAATTGATATAGAAGTATCTTGTTTGGCATGAAACAGATGGTGGGCATACCAGTTGAAGAGCTTTTTTTTAAAAACAAACAGGTCAATGAAAAATAGTTTAGAACTAAGTTAGTTCAACTAACAATGCCTAAGTGAGTGAGTGAGGGATAGATTGAGAGAGAAATGCACTTAGGGAAAGAAAGCCACCTCATGATCTCTGAGTTTAATGAGCAAATGAGTGTCTGATTAGATACCTCACTGACTTCTGTCCTGATTTTATTCTGTATGGACCACATCCTTATCTTCCAATGGGCTGTTATTGCCTCAAGTCTTACAGATTTATTTCTAGCTATGATTTAGTTTCTAGCAAATAGAGACTAAAGCTAATGGGTGTGTGCCGCATTTAAGAGCGCATGAAAGTTATGTTAGGGGAGAGAGGTGAACCGAGAGGTGTGAAGTGGGCCCAAAATATGAAGTCTCCAGCAGGTAGCGTTTTTTTGCCCCGCTCTGTTACTTCCATTACGGATAGTGGACGAAACAACACGAATACTGATCTCACGTCGGTCAGTGGGTAGCATCATTTCTGCTGCCTTGTGGAAATCAATTGACCTGGAAGCATCTTGTTTGGCATAAAACAGATGTTGGAAATAGCAGTTGAAGAATCTTTTGTAAATCCTCTATATTATCTGCTCAATCAACGCTGCCAGATTCTTGGTACATGCCAGACAGTTTCAGTTTTACTGCAAAGGGTTGTGGGTAGAGTGCGACCACCTCTTCATGAAGGTTGACTTAATTTTGGATGCTGAACTGGTGGTGATGCATGAGACAATGGGAAGTGATACATTGTCTTTATTAAAACACTAGGTGGTGACGTATACACATCTAATCCCGTTTTTCCTCTGACAAAAACTGAAGAGGAAGCCTCCTGAACAAAATCAAGGAGCTCAATGGGAGTGTAGTGTAATTTGTATTTCAATAATGTCACATACCTTAGAACTTAAAACATTAGTGAAATACTGCACAGTACTGTTGGCCAATCTTTCTCAGCAGCAATGATACTGTGATTGCTGGAGCAACTTCTGAGAAGGTGAAGGATGTATTGTGATGTCAACTGACACTTATCACCCTTCATTCCCCCATTGCTTTCCACTGAAACATTCTGTGCTGTATTGTGGTGTTCTCTGTCTCTGACCGTGTGCCCTGACCCTGACCTTGTACCGTATCCATGACCTTCAGAGCCTTAATCAATCAAACTCAGACCATAGCTGATAACAGTCAATGTATTTAGTCATACAATTTCAACTGGATATCCACAGCTATGCATTAAGACATTTTAGTAACCTACTGGGATAGTGGTTTATAATTATAAAATGACTTGTTGTTGTTTGCTGTTACTGTATTTCTTTAATTAATGATATCTTAATAGAACAGAACACCTTTATTTTCACAAGAACTTACAAGATATTAGACAGTATAATATTACACATTACATACATTTTCATTTTCTATGTATTGTGCCCAGTGTGAAGAAAGAAAAAAATATATATCCTATTGTTCTGGATAGTCTGTCTGTCAGGCTATACAGGACCTCTCTACTCTATAATGAAACATTTAAAATAACATATTAGTTTGTCTGCAGTACATTGTCCGCAGTTAACTTGTACAGACTCAATTCAAAATGTGGATTCCAGACAGATATTGTCATGTTAGGCCTACATATTTATGACTTTACTCTCAGCCTTGAATTTCCTTTCCAGTGTTAGTATTGATGATCATGCATCTCTCAGCAATTCCAGTAGTAAAATTGAGCACAGACATTTGGAATACGAAGGTATTCAGTTTGTACTAAATTAAAATTTGTCCTAGATTGCCCTAGATTTGTCCTAGTGGTATAGTGAATATATTTTCCTCATGAATCAATCATAAACAGGTTATGCAAATTTTACTGATTCGACAAGCAGTTCTGGTTAATTCAAGCCTTTATTGTAAAAAAAGGTCTAGAACTGGCTGACAGCACCTTCTCTATCAAGTCCATGCAGAAAGTCAACAATTTCCTCAGCTCTGTCTCCTCTGTTATGGACATTTGACAACAAAACACGAATACTGCTGTCACGTTGGCCAGTGGGTAGCATAATCTCTACTGCCTTCTTGTGGAAATCAATTGACCTGGAAGCATCGTGTTTGGCAAAAAACAGATGTTGGGCATACCTGTTGTAGAATTTTTGTAAATCCTGTGGTTCCATTCCTTCTATTTCAAGAAGCAGGTCCTCGAAAATCTTATCTGCTCTATCAACTCTGCCAGATTCTTTGTACATGGCAGACAGTTCCAGTTTAACTGCAAGGGATTTTGGGTAGAGTGTGACCAACTCTTCATAAAGGCTGACTGCATTTTCAATCAGAATATGCCTCATTGGGTTCCTTTTCTCTTCCGGAGAGAAAATCTTCCATTTGTAACACTGCGCAAGATGCTTTTTCAGTTGGCGTGAATCAGGGTGTCTATCCAGGGTCCTTCTTGCCAGGTCAATGCTTGAATCATGAGAGACGTAATCTCTGAAAAATGATAGTAAGTGTCCAAATCCACCAAAGCTGTCCAAAGGCTTCTCTATCACTTCCTCTGCAAGTTTACGTGCTTCCTCAACCTGGCCGCTATCTGCAAGCCTCTGCAGGTACATCACTGTGATGGTCAAATGTTCTGGATCCAATTCTCTAGCAATCCGTAGGTGCGCCAACATCTCAGATCGCAGCCTCGGGGTAATGTCTTTATTTTCAAAAGATTTACTAAATGCTATGGCATAACCACAGCGCAGCACCTTGTTCTCAGGGTCCCCTTTCAAGGCCATCCGGAAGCAATATACCGCTTCCTTCCTCTTGCTTACATCAAACTTATTCAAAGTCCAGGCCTTTTCTCCCCATACTACACCTGGGCAGGGTGAGGGGTTGTCCCTCAGTAGTCTCCCCACCTTCTCCACATAGGTCTGGCTCTCTGTCAGCTCCCCTTGGTGATAGTGCACCCAGGCCAAGTTCCCATAGTGGACCACCAGACTTAGCTCCACGTCGTCTGGGCTGTTTAGGCGAATGGCCTCTTCAGCCTTCTTCAGGTATTGAAGAGCGTCCTCTGTGGAGCCCAAAGCGTGGTGTAGGTAAGCCAGGAGGTTGTACAGATGACCCGTCCAGGAACATTGAACCCCCTCGCTGCTGATGATATCTATCAGGGTATGTCTGAGACTTTCTAGTTTAGATCTGCTGCAGTCCAGCTTCCAGGTGAAGTGGCATTCTAAATCCTGCAGCTTAATTTTCAAGGAGTTCTGAGCCATTCTGGTTTAAAAAAGACAACAGTTCAATCAAAATAGTTTAGAACTAACAATACTTAAGGGAGATATTTCAGACATGGATGGTGAACCAAGGACTTGTTTAGAGAGAGAGAGAGAGAGAGAGAGAGAGAGAGAGAGAGAGAGAGAGAGAGAGAGAGAGAGAGAGAGAGAGAGAGAGAGAGAGAGAGAGAGAGCGAGAGCTTACCTCTTAGTTGGACAAGAGAAAGCCATCTTGTCGTCTCTGAGTTTCAAGAGCAAATGAGTGTCTGATTAGATACCTCACTGACTTTTCTCCTGATTTTATACTGTATGGACCACATTGTTATCTTTACAATCAGCTGCTCATGCTGTTTACTGCCTCACTTTACAAGCAGTATCAAAGTTTCATTTCTAGCCATAGTTTTGTTTCTAGCAAATAGAGACTGAAGTGAATGGTCATTGAAGACACCATTCCAATATCATTTACATTTAAAGATCAATCAACTTTAATCAACCAACCAACCAACCAACCGACCCATCATCCCAATTACTTAATATATGATATTATGATATTTCTGAGAAATGAATGCAAACATAATTCACGTCAGTGGATTGCTAATGGACCCATTTTAATTGGCAGTCACAGAGATGTTGAGTCAACACGTAGAGCCAAAGGAGGTTTTGTGTATCACATCTTACAGGTTAAAGTGTATTAAGGTCAGAGAGCAGGCTCTTTCAGGTCCAAGGTCTAGATGTGTTGTACACCAGATGTAAAGGTTTCTTATTTTATGACATCATGTGTGGTTCAGCTCCTCTTGGTGATAGTGCACCCAGGACATGTTCCCATAGTTGATAACCAGACTTAGCTTTTTTAGATACATTTTATTATAATGTTTGAAACATCTTATGATACGAGTTCTTCTCCTTAAGAAATCAAAAGCAATGTTTCGTCATCTCACTTTTCAAAGAGAAAAAGCTGGTGAGAGATGTGACGTTAATGTTAAATCGCTGTGTGCCCCTTTAAGAGCGCACAAGAGTCATGGGCTAGGCCAGGGTTTCCCGAACTCGTTTGCTTTTTTCCCTAGAGCTGATTCAAATAACCAAAGCTTGATGATGAGTTGGTTATTTGAATCAGCTGTCTAGTGCTAGGGGAAAAAACAAAATGTGGCCCCAGGACCGTGTTTGGGGAACCCTGGAGTTGCCAATCCCTGCATGAGACGATGGTGAAGTGATGCATTGACTTTATTAAAACACTAGGTGGAACCTTAAACAAAAATAAAATCCTGTTTTTTGTCAAGCCATTGACAGGAAAAGAGTGTTGTATTTCACGAAGACTGAAGGGGTAGTCTACTTGATACCAAAACAAACTTACACACAGTTGGTACTATGATACCAAAACAAACATACACACAGTTGGAAACTATAGTCCTTGACCATGACGTAATCAAATTATATATTTACCTGCCTATGGTTCAAGCGGGTGGGAAGGTGTTGTCATAGTAGACCATTTGAAAACAGTTACTATCAACTATGTTAAACTAATGAATAATGACTTACTTTGTTGTCTGAAGCATTTTGTCACCCTAAACATAATTTTATTTCCCTTTGAAAAATGACATTTTGATTTGAGGACAGTTGTTCATAGACATAGAGGGTTAAATAGTTTGGAGAGTGAAGCATGTCGTTCCCTCCTTGCGGAGTTCCCCAGCAGGAAAAGACTCATAAGGACCTGCAGAACGTCACACAGAGTAACAATACACCCTCTTTAAAAGGCAGGGCATCCTCTACTGCAGACTGAAGACCATTCGATCAGTAAAGATGGAGCCCTCACTGGAGTCCTCCTCTCCTTTCCTGCTACAGACTTTATGGGACAAGATAAGAGCACAAGAAGACTTTCTCCGCTCTCCCTTGTTCCCTGTCCTGTTCTCCATGACACTCTATCTGAGCTGCTGCCTGCCTTACCTGTGCCTGGACACCCTGTCCTCCAGAGTAGCCCTGGTGCACCGCTACAAGATTCAGTCACAGAGCAGGGTGACCTGGGCAATGGCATGGAGCTGCTTGGCTACCTCCCTGCACACCCACGCTGTGTTCATTTTCCCCCTCAGTGTTCTGCACTGGTACTGGAGACCAGTGGTCCTCCCTGCCCAAGCCCCTGGTTCTCTTCGTGTGGCCTGGGATGTGTTAGCCTGTCTCCTTCTCTTTGACCTGCAGTACTTTGTGTGGCACGTGCTGCACCACAAGGTGCCCTGGCTCTACCGGACTTTCCATAAGGTGCACCACCGCTACACAGCCACCTTCGCCCTGACCACAGAGCACTCTGGGATCTGGGAGACCCTGAGTCTGGGCTTGTTTGCTGCAGTGAACCCTAACCTGCTGGGCTGCCACCCGCTCACCAAGATGTTCTTCTTCACCCTGAACATCTGGCTGTCTGTGGAGGACCACTCAGGTTATGACCTGCCCTGGGCCCCTCACAGACTGGTACCCTTTGGGCTCTATGGCGGATCTCCGCACCACGACCTCCACCATCTCAAGTTCATGGTCAACTACGCACCCTACTTCACACACTGGGACAGGCTGTTCGGCTCGCTGCTGCATACAGACAAACCAGACACGTTTGATGTAGATGTGTTGGATACTTCAAAAAGATGTGATACAGCATCAAGTGGTGTGACTGATGTAAGCCACGCACCAGTGTATGAGACTACACAAAGCTGTGTGAAAGACTATGAGGTACAGTTCAGAGGAAAATGAGGAGGACCTTTTCTCTGACTGTTATTTGGATTTTTATGAATAATGACTAAATTATGTATACATTTAACTTAGAACGAAAACTAAACAGAATAGTACTATGTCACTGTATGAATGTATGAATCTTATCTCTGTTTTTAAAAATTGCAAAACTGTGAAGAAAAAATGGAGAATCATGTGACCAATGGACTATTACTGTAGCTGCTTCAATACAATGAATGTATGTATATGTGTGTATATGAGTGTATATATGGGTGATTCTGCAACTTTGGGCACTTTGGCCGTGCAAACTTTCAGAAAGTAAAACTTATTCAAACACCATTTTACCAGTATTGTACTTGCCTTTGATTTGTCTAGAAACTATATCTGATAATGGCTACGATCGTACTATTCAGGAATGTATATATATTTGTCCCTTTTCCCAGACAGCCATAGACAAATGTCATTTCCATCATGTCATTAAACATCAATTTTTGTTGAAAATCAAATATCATACAATTGATTTATGACGGAGTTCTTATACATTTGTACATGAACTTGTATTGAATATTATTTTAAGTGATTTTTAAGGTTTTCCTAATATGAATAATTCAACACGATGCCTGAATGTATAAACTTGCCTTGGTGACAGCTGAAAACATTTACTTATCATGAAAAATAAGATATTTCCACCCAACCTTTTTGTGAGATTATGATAATAACCGTATGATTTCCATATCTAAAACAAATAAAGGTATGTAAATTATACATAATATACTAATTTCCCTCAAAAATATGGGTTGTGATGGAAATGACAAGGTGTGATGGAAATGACTTCTATGTAAAAATAAAACATGAAAACAAAGTGAACTGCCTGGATTTCACTGGTGTATTTACACAGGTACTGTAGTTCTCTGCAAAGTTAATATGCACAATGATCTCCTCTTTCTCCAGATTCTCTATTAATTCTCTCAGTTTGGAGTATTGGTGTCGAATGTTGTACACGTGTTTCCCCAACTTCTCTTTCAATCCGTTGGAGAAGTCCTCCATTAGAATCTGCAGTGTGCCACATACCTTTTATTTTACTGTCAAATGTACAGTGAACTTCTCCATGTTTCCCTCTTTGTTTTTCTTCTCTCTCTTCAGCTTTGTTTTTCCACTCAAACCACTATGTCTGCTCACCAGCATCAAAGTCAGATATTTTAAGCTCTTTGGCTTGGCAAAGGGAGCACTCTCTATACATGCACTCTTTCTTCAGGTTCTCACAGCACAAAGACTCACTAACTTTCTCAACGTTGCTGCAGCTGATCACTTTGTGATATTGTAGTTTCTCCGCCATGAACTGGAGGTTGGCGTGGGTTTTGCAGAGACATGTATCCCTATCTTGTACTGCTGCCTTGACAACACCAAAATGATGTCTTTTGCAGAATTCACAGTAGGAAATTTGAATTTCTGAATATTCCCTCTTAAACTTCTGATAAAGGTTCTGAATTGTGCCATTCAAGAAGCACTTCTGCTTTTTCTTCTTGTTCCTCGTTAGTGTCCTTTTCCCTGTTGTCTCTGCTGTTGTCATCACGTTCATAGAATCTTGTGATGTTCTCCTGTGGCTGTGCTAATTCGGTTACACAAATTGTTCCTGGAGTATTGAAGACTTGACGGCCTGTTTTCATTGGCCCTCATTTGCTTTGCTGAAAAGCTAAATTCTCTGTTTGCGGCTTTGACCAGGCCATTCTCAAGATGTCTGAGCATTTTTGAAGCCCCTTGTTTGTCCTTGGCACTGCAATTTCTTTTATACTTTTGTTTTAACTCTGCAATGATGGTATTTTGAAACAATACAATCCTTTGTCTTTGGGGAATCTTGTCTCTCCATTTTGTTCATCAGTCGATCATACCTTTTTTTGTATTTCTCAGCTTTCCATAAAGCATGATCAAGTTTGACATTTGTCATAATAAGATCTCTGTATGCTCTGTATGCACACTCACAATAAATATTGATATAGATTTTATTTAATTGAGTTCTTTCTGTCGTGCATAATATTATATAATGTGTAATTATTAATGTTTTCTCATAGAAAAACGTAGTAGAAGCTTAAAAGTCTGGGTTAGGGACAAGGGCAAAATAGTGAAATTGAGGTATACAATGCATCTGAAAAGTAGCTAGAATACTTGATAGAGAGGTGTTTTAAAAAGTATGGGGTGATTCCAGTGTGAACTTAACATACAAATATTTGTATTTGTTTTATTTTTTATAAAATCCCCAAAATTGACCCGAGGACATAGAAGTGCCCGTAGTTGCATAATCACCCATATATTTATAGATATATATCTATATCTATATCTATATATATATATCTATATATATATATATATATATATATATATATATATATATATATATATATATATGTGTGTGTGTGTGTGTGTGTGTGTGTGTGTGTGTGTGTGTGTGTGTGTGTGTGTGTGTGTGTATACAGTGTGTATACAGTGTGTATACATATAAATATATATATGTGTAGCTATATATATATCTAATGTGTATATATGCTGAATAAAAACATGTGAAATGTTGGTCCCATGTTTCATGAGCTGAAATAAAAGATCCCAGAAATGTTCCATATGCACAAAAAGCATTTTTCTCTCAAATTTATTGCAGAAATTTGTTACATCCCTGTTAGTAAGCATTTCTCCTTTGCCAAGATAATATATCCACCTGACAGATGTGGCATATCAAGAAGCTGATTAAACAGCATGATCATTACACAGGTGGACCTTGTGCTGGGGACAAGAAAATGCCACTAAAATGTACCGTTTTGTCACAACACAATGCGAGGGGAGCGTACAATTGACATGCTGACTGCAGGAATTTCCACCAGAACTGTTGCCAGAGAATGTAATGTTAATTTCTATACCATAAACCACCCAACCAGCCAAACAACCGTAACAATACCAGCCCAGGACCTCCACACAAATACCTTTTTTTTGTCTTAAAGGGGCAGTGTTGTATCTTGAGACAGGCTTCAATAAGCTAAGTAGCCAATGGGCAGAGGGTAGCATAATTTGTCTGATTCTCTGTAATAATAATGCATTTTATTTTATAAGGTGGATTCTTGCATCATTTTCAGTCAACTCCTTGTCTGAAGGAGAAGTGGATAAACAGGTTGATATCAAGCCCTGCATGTGTTTTTTTCAAAAGTCTCACAGACTTTTGTAGACTTTTGTGGTATTCAATGTAGACCTACATTGAATACCACACATTGGCTGCTAGTGTAGGCTGAATGATTGAACAGCTATTTCTATGTTAAGATGTTATGGGGTGCATTTTCTCCATTGTTTTTGATGGTAGGTCACTCTGGTAGGCCTACATCATGATCAAATAGCCACAGTAGCCTTCTTGGCCACTTTTAAAACTGTAACTTAAAGTGGGTACAGCCTCAGAGTTCACAGTAAAAGTTTGCTGGAAGTTGCACAGAATTTTCACAACGTTCAGGTTTGCACTCAGCAGACATGACATTTGCTCAGTGACGAAAAACATTTGAGGGAACATTGGTGGTGGGTGCTGAGGAGTATTTCTGTCTATAATAAAGCACTTTTGGCTGGGCTTGGCTCCCCAGTAGGTGGGCCCGGCTCCCAAGTGGGTGGGCCTATGCCCTCCCAGGCCTACCCAATTTCCTTATATGAAATGTAACTCAGTAAAATCGTTGGAATATACAGTATGTGTATGTGTGTGTATGTGTATATATGTGTGTGTGTGTGTGTGTATATACAGTACCAGTCAAAAGTTTGGACATACCTACTAATTCAAGGGTTTTTACATTGTAGAATAATAGTGAAGACATGAAAACTATGAAATAGCACATATGGAATCATGTAGTAACCCAAATAAAGTGTTAAACAAATCCAAATATATGTTATTTTTGAGATTCTTCAAAGCTTTGCACACTATTGACATTCTCTCAACCAGCTTCTTGAGGTGGTCACCTGGAATGCATTTAAATTAACAGGTGTCACTGGTTAAAAGTTCATTTGTGGAATTTCTTTCCTTCTTAATGCGTTTGAGCCAATCAGTTGTGTTGTGACAAGGTAGGTGTGGTACAGATGATTGCCCTATTTGGTAAAAGATCAAATCCATATTATGGCAAGAACAGCTCAGATAGGCAAAGAGAAATGACAGTCCATCATTACTTTAAGACGTGAAGGTCAGTCAATTTGGACAATTTCAAAAACGTTGAAAGTTTCTTCAAGTGCAGTTGCAAAAAACATGACCGCCAAAGGAAAGGAAGGGTTTGATGCAGAGGATACGTTCATTAGTTACCAGCTATAATATTTTTCTTAGATTTTTTACTAAATAAAACACAAACATGAAAAGCTATCTGAAATGTATAGTGTGTACATATTCAAACCAGATGTCAAACTGTTAAGGAGAGCACACTGTGAGTAGAGTAGATTTATGACCAGTATTTCCTGACCAGTAATTCCTGTTTTAAGACCGAATGGAAAACTCACTGGAAAACTCACTGAAATTGTACCTCCCTTCCAACAGATCAGTACATGTCAATGAACTATTGGCAGAGGTACCAAAATTAAAACATTACTTACAATACAACTGTGACACAACATTCTCTGTGCAAAAATATCTTTCAAGACAAAACAATGCACAGAAATAGAGAATCATGCCTTGTCAGGTTCTATGTAGTAGGGTGCCACAGTGTTTTTCTTCTCACTTGGGCATTAGAGAATTGCGAAAGCAAACTGAGATATGTGAATATTATGGGAGCAGTATGGGTTTTGGGATGTTAAATGCACATGAATCCTTCAATGCAAAACTAACATTTACATCCACAACTGGTTCGTTTTGGGCATAACGTAAACTGTACCTGTCCCAGCGAAGAAAAACGAGGTTTGGGATTTTCCATTAAAAAAATGCTTTAGATTGAACTTTCATGACTATGTTTAGAGCGAATCTAATCCAATCACAGCAAATCAATGTCATTGGTTGCTAACACATATTTGCATAACGCATGTTGATGTATTCAGTAAGACTGGCTGAGACAGAGTGGCTGATGGTAAAGGGACAATGACCCATATACAGTACCTGCTACTCCCTGCTACTCCCTGTTCCTCTCGTTCCCTTTCCTTTTCTTTTCACCCTCCCATCTCTCTCTTGCACAAAACTTCTCTCGTTGGCTTCTGATATTTAATTTAATTATTCTCATGGCCTCATACTGTAGGTAGCTAGGAACCATTCCCCAGTGTATGCTCCTAAATATCCTGAAAAAACTTTCCCTGCCTTTCCCACTGATGACATCATTTCAAATCACTGATGAAATTAACATCAGATGTTCATCAGATGTTTTTAAGACCAAGATAAACACCATTAGATGCCAGAGACAGTGAAATATGTTTTTCATACAATAAACTCCTGGCTGAATAAAATAAAGTATTTTTTGTTAACCAATACATTTTTATGTGAGTCTGCCTGTAAGTTACAGTGTAACAGACGCTGCGAGCTAGCTAACGGTGACGGTGTCTTTTAAATTCGACACAAGTTAAGTTATATCTAGTTAACGTTGTATTTAATGTAGTTTTGCTATCTGTGCCAGGCTATACATGAGACAGATGATATCTAATTAACATTATATTTAATGTAGTCTTGCTATCTGTGCCAGGCTATAAATGAGACAGATGACGTAACATCATGCACAAACCTTTTCGTACTCAGTTGCTTTCACTCAGTAGGCCATTGCAAAACAATTATCAGTAGGTCATGTGTAGAAAAGGTGACATAGTGTTGATCACAATGTCATTGTATTATCCTCAACTTCTCAACTGTAGGCTAGCTAACGACTAACGTCAGATGGATATATGGAAACTCTTCAAGAGAGGCAGTGCCAGCAGCCAGAAGGCCAATCCGGTGAGAAATGAAGATTTGACCAGTTCAAACAAACAAATTAAAACTTAAACTGATTGATCACCTGTTAAGCCTTGAGTTATTGTAAATAGGAGTTTAATAACAATACATGTCAAAACACAGCAGACAAGAATGAGGGAAAGCAGCTGGAGGCTGACAGGGCTGAGGGAGCATGTCTGATGAAGGTTAGTGAGAAAAAAAAGCAAGTAGATGTTTAAGCCTTCAGTTCAATTTGTACAGCATATGGCAGCGTACAGTGGGGCAAAAAAGTATTTAGTCAGCCACCAATTGTGCAAGTTCTCCCACTTAAAAAGATGAGAGAGGCCTGTAATTTCCATCATAGGTACACTTCAGCTATGACAGACAAAATGAGAAAAAAAATCCAGAAAATCACATTGTAAGATTTTTAATGAATTTATTTGCGAATTATGGTGGAAAATAAGTATTTGGTCAATAACAAAAGTTTATCTCAATACTTTGTTATATACCCTTTGTTGGCAATGACAGAGGTCAAATGTTTTCTGTAAGTCTTCACAAGGTTTTCACACACTGTTGCTGGTATTTTGGCCCATTCCTCCATGCAGATCTCCTCTAGAGCAGTGATGTTTTGGGGCTGTTGCTGGGCAACACGGACTTTCAACTCTCTCCAAAGATTTTCTTTTGGGTTGAGATCTGGAGACTGGCTAGGCCACTCCAGGACCTTGAAATGCTTCTTACGAAGCCACTCCTTCGTTGCCCGGGTGGTGTGTTTGGGATCATTGTCATGCTGAAAGACCCAGCCACATTTCATCTTCAATGCCCTTGCTGATGGAAGGAGATTTTCACTCAAAATCTCACGATACATGGCCCCATTCATTCTTTCCTTTACACGGATCAGTCGTCCTGGTCCCTTTGTGAAAAAACAGCCCCAAAGCATGATGTTTCCACCCCCATGCTTCACCGTAGGTATTTTGTTCTATGGATGCAACTCAGCATTCTTTGTCCTCCAAACACGACGAGTTGAGTTTTTATCAAAAAGTTATATTTTGGTTTCATCTGACCATATGACATTCTCCCAATCTTCTTCTCGATCATCCAAATGCTCTCTAGCAAACTTCAGACGGGCCTGGACATGTACTGGCTTAAGCAGGGGGACACGTCTGGCACTGCAGGATTTGAGTCCCTGGCGGCGTAGTGTGTTACTGATGGTAGGCTTTGTTACTTTGGTTCCAGCCCTCTGCAGGTCATTCACTAGGTCCCCCCTTGTGGTTCTGGGATTTTTGCTCACTGCTCTTGTGATCATTTTGACCCCACGGGGTGAGATATTGCGTGGAGCCCCAGATCGAGGGAGATTATCAGTGGTCTTGTATGTCTTCCATTTACTAATAATTGCTCCCACAGTTGATTTCTTCAAACCAAGCTGCTTACCTATTGCAGATTCAGTCTTCCCAGCCTGGTGCAGTTCTACAATTTTGTTTCTGGTGTCCTTTGACAGCTCTTTGGTCTTGGCCATAGTGGAGTTTGGTGTGTGACCGTTTGAGGTTGTGGACAGGTGTCTTTTATACTGATAACAAGTTCAAACAGTGGCCATTAATACCGGTAATGAGTGGAGGACAGAGGAGCCTCTTAAAGAAGAAGTTACAGGTCTGTGAGAGCCAGAAATCTTGCTTGTTTGTAGGTGACCAAATACTTATTTTCCACCATGATTTGCAAATTAATTAATTAAAAATCCTACAATGTGATTTTCTCATTTTGTCTGTCATAGTTGAAGGGTACCTATGATGAAAATTACAGGCCTCTCTCATCTTTTTAAGTGGGAGAACTTGCACAATTGGTGGCTGACGAAACACTTTTTTGCCCCACTGTATGTCTTACTTTTGTTAGGCATCAATAAATGATGTTCATGATATCTTAAACGGTAATCAGAAAGAGAGGCTTCTGTGCAAGGCAGAGATCAATATGCGAGCTGTATAAGTGAGAGAGAGCAAGCACACCCAGAGAAAGAGGGACAAGAAACAGATCCAGAGAGGGAGGGACAACAAACATATCCAGACAGGGAGGGACGACAAACAGATCCAGAGAGAGAGGAACAACAAACAGATCCAGAGAGAGAGGGACAACAAACCGATCCAGAGAGAGAGGGAGGAACAACAAACAGATCCAGAGAGAGAGGAACAACAAAAAGATCCAGAGAGAGAGAGGGAGGAACAACAATCAGATCCAGAGAGAGAGGGAAAACAAACAGATCCAGAGAGAGGGAGGAACAACAAACAGATCCAGAGAGAGAGGAACAACAAACAGATCCAGAGACGGAGGGACAACAAACAGATCCATAGAGACAGGGACAACAAACAGATCCTGAGAGAGAGGTAGGAACAACAAACAGATCCAGAGAGAGAGGGAGGAAAACAAACAGATCCAGAAAGAGAGGAACAACAAACAGATCCAGAGGGAGAGGGACAACAAACAGATCCAGAGAGAGAGGAACAACAAACAGATCCAGACAGGGAGGGATAACAAACAGATCCAGACAGGGAGGGACAACAAACAGATCCAGAGAGGGAGGGAGGAACAACAAACAGATCCAGAGAGAGAGGAACAACAAACAGATCCAGAGAGAGAGGAACAACAAACAGATCCAGAGAGAGAGGGAGGAACAACAAACAGATCCAGAGAGAGAGGAACAACAAACAGATCCAGACAGGGAGGGACAGCAAACAGATCCAGACAGGGAGGGACAACAAACAGATCCAGAGAGGGAGGGACAACAAACAGATCCAGAGAGACAGGGACAACAAACAGATCCAGAGAGATAGGGAGGAACAACAAACAGATCCAGAGAGAGAGGAACAACAAACAGATCCAGAGAGAGAGGGAGGAAAAACAAACAGATCCAGAAAGAGAGGAACAACAAACAGATCCAGAGAGAGAGGGACAACAAACAGATACAGAGAGAGAGGGACAACAAACAGATCCAGAGAGAGAGGAATAACAAACAGATCCAGAGAGGGAGGGACAACAAACATATCCAGACAGGGAGGGACAACAAACAGATCCAGACAGGGAGGGACGACGAACAGATCCAGAGAGAGAGGAACAACAAACAGATCCAGAGAGAGAGGAACAACAAACAGATCCAGAGAGAGAGGAACAACAAACAAATCCAGAGAGAGAGGAACAACAAACAGATCCAGAGAGAGAGGGAGGAAAAACAAACAGATCCAGAAAGAGAGGAACAACAAACAGATCCAGAGAGAGAGGGACAACAAACAGATACAGAGAGAGAGGGACAACAAACAGATCCAGAGAGGGAGGGACAACAAACATATCCAGACAGGGAGGGACAACAAACAGATCCAGACAGGGAGGGACGACAAACAGATCCAGAGAGAGAGGAACAAAAAACAGATCCAGAGAGAGAGGAACAACAAACAGATCCAGAGAGAGAGGAACAACAAACAGATCCAGAGAGAGAGGAACAACAAACAGATCCAGAGAGAGGGACAACAAACAGATCCAGAGACAACAAACCGAGAGAGGGAGGAACAACAAACAGATCCAGAGAGAGAGGAACAACAAAAAGATCCAGAGAGAGAGGGAGGAACAACAATCAGATCCAGAGAGAGAGGGACAACAAACAGATCCAGAGAGAGGGAGGAACAACAAACAGATCCAGAGAGAGAGGAACAACAAACAGATCCAGAGACGGAGGGACAACAAACAGATCCATAGAGACAGGGACAACAAACAGATCCAGAGAGAGAGGTAGGAACAACAAACAGATCCAGAGAGAGAGGAACAACAAACAGATCCAGAGAGAGAGGGAGGAAAAACAAACAGATCCAGAAAGAGAGGAACAACAAACAGATCCAGAGAGAGAGGGACAACAAACAGATACAGAGAGAGAGGGACAACAAACAGATCCAGAGAGAGAGGGACAACAAACAGATCCAGAGAGGGAGGGACAACAAACATATCCAGACAGGGAGGGACAACAAACAGATCCAGACAGGGAGGGACGACGAACAGATCCAGAGAGAGAGGAACAACAAACAGATCCAGAGAGAGAGGAACAACAAACAGATCCAGAGAGAGAGGAACAACAAACAAATCCAGAGAGAGAGGAACAACAAACAGATCCAGAGAGAGAGGGACAACAAACAGATCCAGAGAGAGAGGAACAACAAACAGATCCAGACAGGGAGGGATAACAAACAGATCCAGACAGGGAGGGACAACAAACAGATCCAGAGAGGGAGGGAGGAACAACAAACAGATCCAGAGAGAGAGGAACAACAAACAGATCCAGAGAGAGAGGGAGGAAAAACAAACAGATCCAGAAAGAGAGTAACAACAAACAGATCCAGAGAGAGAGGGACAACAAACAGATACAGAGAGAGAGGGACAACAAACAGATCCAGAGAGAGAGGAACAACAAACAGATCCAGACAGGGAAGGACAACAAACAGATCCAGACAGACAGGGACAACAAACAGATCCAGAGAGGGAGGGAGGAACAACAAACAGATCCAGAGAGAGAGGAACAACAAACAGATCCAGAGAGAGAGGAACAACAAACAGATCCAGAGAGAGGAACAACAAACAGATCCAGAGAGAGAGGAACAACAAACAGATCCAGACAGGGAGGGACAGCAAACAGATCCAGACAGGGAGGGACAACAAACAGATCCAGAGAGGGAGGGACAACAAACAGATCCAGAGAGACAGGGACAACAAACAGATCCAGAGAGATAGGGAGGAACAACAAACAGATCCAGAGAGAGAGGAACAACAAACAGATCCAGAGAGAGAGGGAGGAAAAACAAACAGATCCAGAAAGAGAGGAACAACAAACAGATCCAGAGAGAGAGGGACAACAAACAGATACAGAGAGAGAGGGACAACAAACAGATCCAGAGAGAGAGGAATAACAAACAGATCCAGAGAGGGAGGGACAACAAACATATCCAGACAGGGAGGGACAACAAACAGATCCAGACAGGGAGGGACGACGAACAGATCCAGAGAGAGAGAGGAACAACAAACAGATCCAGAGAGAGAGGAACAACAAACAAATCCAGAGAGAGAGGAACAACAAACAGATCCAGAGAGAGAGGGAGGAAAAACAAACAGATCCAGAAAGAGAGGAACAACAAACAGATCCAGAGAGAGAGGGACAACAAACAGATACAGAGAGAGAGGGACAACAAACAGATCCAGAGAGAGAGGACCAACAAACAGATCCAGAGAGGGAGGGACAACAAACATATCCAGACAGGGAGGGACAACAAACAGATCCAGACAGGGAGGGACGACAAACAGATCCAGAGAGAGAGGAACAAAAAACAGATCCAGAGAGAGAGGAACAACAAACAGATCCAGAGAGAGAGGAACAACAAACAGATCCAGAGAGAGAGGAACAACAAACAGATCCAGAGAGAGAGGAACAACAAACAGATCCAGAGAGAGGGACAACAAACCGATCCAGAGAGAGAGGGAGGAACAACAAACAGATCCAGAGAGAGAGGAACAACAAAAAGATCCAGAGAGAGAGGGAGGAACAACAATCAGATCCAGAGAGAGAGGGACAACAAACAGATCCAGAGAGAGGGAGGAACAACAAACAGATCCAGAGAGAGAGGAACAACAAACAGATCCAGAGACGGAGGGACAACAAACAGATCCATAGAGACAGGGACAACAAACAGATCCAGAGAGAGAGGTAGGAACAACAAACAGATCCAGAGAGAGAGGAACAACAAACAGATCCAGAGAGAGAGGGAGGAAAAACAAACAGATCCAGAAAGAGAGGAACAACAAACAGATCCAGAGAGAGAGAGGACAACAAACAGATACAGAGAGAGAGGGACAACAAACAGATCCAGAGAGAGAGGGACAACAAACAGATCCAGAGAGGGAGGGACAACAAACATATCCAGACAGGGAGGGACAACAAACAGATCCAGATAGGGAGGGACGACGAACAGATCCAGAGAGAGAGGAACAACAAACAGATCCAGAGAGAGAGGAACAACAAACAGATCCAGAGAGAGAGGAACAACAAACAAATCCAGAGAGAGAGGAACAACAAACAGATCCAGAGAGAGAGGGACAACAAACAGATCCAGAGAGAGAGGAACAACAAACAGATCCAGACAGGGAGGGATAACAAACAGATCCAGACAGGGAGGGACAACAAACAGATCCAGAGAGGGAGGGAGGAACAACAAACAGATCCAGAGAGAGAGGAAAACAAACAGACAGAACAGATCCAGAGAGAGTAACAACAAACAGGACAACAAACAGATACAGAGAGAGAGGGACAACAAACAGATCCAGAGAGAGAGGAACAACAAACAGATCCAGAGAGAGAGGAACAACAAACAGATCCAGACAGGGAGGGACAGCAAACAGATCCAGACAGGGAGGGACAACAAACAGATCCAGAGAGGGAGGGACAACAAACATATCCAGACAGGGAGGGACAACAAACAGATCCAGACAGGGAGGGACGACAAACAGATCCAGAGAGAGAGGAACAACAAACAGATCCCGACAGGGAGGGACAACAAACAGATCCAGAGAGAGAGGGACAACAAACAGATCCAGAGAGAGAGGGACAACAAACAGATCCAGAGAGGGATGGACAACAAACAGATTCAGAGAGGGAGGGACAGCAAACAGATCCAGAGAGAGAGGAACAACAAACAGATCCAGAGAGAGAGGAACAACAAACAGATCCAGAGAGAGAGGGACAACAAACAGATCCAGAGAGAGAGGGAGGAACAACAAACAGATCCAGAGAGAGAGGAACAACAAAAAGATCCAGAGAGAGAGAGGGAGGAACAACAATCAGATCCAGAGAGACAGGGACAACAAACAGATCCAGAGAGAGAGGGAGAAACAACAAACAGATCCGGAGAGAGAGGAACAACAAACAGATCCAGAGAGAGAGGGACAACAATCAGATCCAGAGAGAGAGGGAGAAACAACAAACAGATCCAGAGAGAGAGGAACAACAAACAGATCCAGAGAGAGAGAGAGAGAGGAACAACAATCAGATCCAGAGAGAGAGGAACAACAAACAGATCCAGAGAGAGGGAGGAACAACAAACAGATCCAGAGAGAGAGGAACAACAAACAGATCCAGAGACGGAGGGACAACAAACAGATCCAGATAGCGAGGGACAACAAACAGATCCAGACAGGGAGGAACAACAAACAGATCCAGAGAGGGAGGAACAACAAACAGATCCAGAGAGAGAGGAACAACAAACAGATCCAGAGAGAGGAAAAACAAACAGATCCAGAGAGAGAGAGGGACAACAAACAGATCCAGAAAGAGAGAGAGAGGAACAACAAACAGATCCAGAGAGAGAGAGAGAGAGAGGCACAACAAACAGATCCAGAGAGAGAGATAGAGGAACAACAAACAGATCCAGAGAGAGAGGAACAACAAACAGATCCAGAGAGAGAGGAACAACAAACAGATCCAGAGAGAGAGGAACAACAAACAGATCCAGAGAGAGAGGGACATCAAACAGATCCAGAGAGACAGGGACAACAATCAGATCCAGAGAGAGAGGGAGGAACAACAAACAGATCCAGAAAGAGAGGAACAACAAACAGATCCAGAGAGAAAAGGAGGAAAAACAAACAGATCCAGAAAGAGAGTAACAACAAACAGATCCAGAGAGAGAGGGACAACAAACAGATACAGAGAGAGAGGGACAACAAACAGATCCAGAGAGAGAGGAACAACAAACAGATCCAGAGAGAGAGGGAGGAACAACAAACAGATCCAGAGAGAGAGGAACAACAAACAGATCCAGACAGGGAGGGACAGCAAACAGATCCAGACAGGGAGGGACAACAAACAGATCCAGAGAGGGAGGGACAACAAACAGATCCAGAGAGAGAGGGACAACAAACAGATCCAGAGAGACAGGGACAACAAACAGATCCAGAGAGAGAGGGAGGAAAAACAAACAGATCCAGAAAGAGAGGAACAACAAACAGATCCAGAGAGAGAGGGACAACAAACAGATACAGAGAGAGAGGGACAACAAACAGATCCAGAGAGAGAGGAACAACAAACAGATCCAGAGAGAGAGGGAGGAACAACAAACAGATCCATACAGGGAGGGACAGCAAACAGATCCAGACAGGGAGTGACAACAAACAGATCCAGAGAGGGAGGGACAACAAACAGATCCAGAGAGACAGGGACAACAAACAGATCCAGAGAGAGAGGGAGGAACAACAAACAGATCCAGACAGGGAGGGACAACAAACAGATCCAGAGAGGGAGGGACAACAAACATATCCCGACAGGGAGGGACAACAAACAGATCCAGACAGGGAGGGACGACAAACAGATCCAGAGAGAGAGGAACAACAAACAGATCCAGAGAGAGAGGAACAACAAACAGATCCAGAGAGAGAGGGACAACAAACAGATCCAGAGAGAGGGAGGAACAACAAACAGATCCAGAGAGAGAGGAACAACAAAAAGATCCAGAGAGAGAGAGGGAGGAACAACAAACAGATCCAGAGAGAGAGGAACAACAAACAGATCTAGAGAGAGAGGAAGGAACAACAAACAGATCCAGAGAGAGAGAGGGACAAGAAACAGATCCAGAAAGAGAGAGGGACAAGAAACAGATCCAGAAAGAGAGAGAGAGGAACAACAAACAGATCCAGAGAGAGAGGGACAACAAACAGATCCAGAGAGAGAGAGAGAGAACAACAAACAGATCCAGAGAGAGAGGAACCACAAACAGATCTAGAGAGAGAGGGAGGAACAACAAACAGATCCAGAGAGAGAGGAACAACAAACTGATACAGAGAGAGAGGAACAACAAACAGATCCAGAGAGAGAGGAACAACAAACAGATCCAGAGAGAGAGGAACAACAAACAGATCCAGAGAGAGAGGAACAACAAACAGATCCAGAGAGAGAGAGACAACAAACCGATCCAGAGAGAGAGGGAGGAACAACAAACAGATCCAGAGAGAGAGGAACAACAAACAGATCCAGAGAGAGGGAGGAACAACAAACAGATCCAGAGAGAGAGGAACAACAAACAGATCCAGAGAGAGGGAGGAACAACAAACAGATCCAGAGAGAGAGGAACAACAAACAGATCCAGAGACGGAGGGACAACAAACAGATCCAGAGAGACAGGGACAACAAACAGATCCAGAGAGAGAGGTAGGAACAACAAACAGATCCAGAGAGAGAGGAACAACAAACAGATCCAGAGAGAGAGGGAGGAAAAACAAACAGATCCAGAAAGAGAGGAACAACAAACAGATCCAGAGAGAGAGGGACAACAAACAGATCCAGAGAGAGAGGGACAACAAACAGATACAGAGAGAGAGGAACAACATACAGATCCAGAGAGAGAGGAACAACAAACAGATCCAGACAGGGAGGGACAACAAACAGATCCAGACAAGTAGGGACAACAAACAGATCCAGAGAGGGAGGGAGGAACAACAAACAGATCCAGAGAGAGAGGAACAACAAACAGATCCAGAGAGAGAGGGAGGAAAAACAAACAGATCCAGAAAGAGAGTAACAACAAACAGATCCAGAGAGAGAGGGACAACAAACAGGTACAGAGAGAGAGGGACAACAAACAGATCCAGAGAGAGAGGAACAACAAACAGATCCAGAGAGAGAGGGAGGAACAACAAACAGATCCAGAGAGAGAGGAACAACAAACAGATCCAGACAGGGAGGGACAGCAAACAGATCCAGACAGGGAGGGACAACAAACAGATCCAGAGAGGGAGGGACAACAAACAGATTCAGAGAGGGAGGGACAGCAAACAGATCCAGAGAGAGAGGAACAACAAACAGATCCAGAGAGAGAGGAACAACAAACAGATCCAGAGAGAGAGGGACAACAAACAGATCCAGAGAGAGAGGGAGGAACAACAAACAGATCCAGAGAGAGAGGAACAACAAAAAGATCCAGAGAGAGAGAGGGAGGAACAACAATCAGATCCAGAGAGAGAGGAACAACAAACAGATCCAGAGAGAGGGAGGAACAACAAACAGATCCAGAGAGAGAGGAACAACAAACAGATCCAGAGACGAAGGGACAACAAACAGATCCAGAGAGACAGGGACAACAAACAGATCCAGAGAGAGAGGGAGGAACAACAAACAGATCCAGAGAGAGAGGAACCACAAACAGATCCAGAGAGAGAGGGAGGAGAAACAAACAGATCCAGAAAGAGAGGACCAACAAACAGATCCAGAGAGAGAGGGACAACAAACAGATACAGAGAGAGAGGGACAACAAACAGATCCAGACAGGGAGGGACAACAAACAGATCCAGACAGTGAGGGACAACAAACAGATCCAGAGAGGGAGGGACAACAAACAGATCCAGACAGGGAGGGACAACAAACAGATCCAGAGAGGGAGGGACAACAAACATATCCAGACAGGGAGGGACAACAAACAGATCCAGAGAGGGAGGGACAACAAACATATCCAGACAGGGAGGGACAACAAACAGATCCAGACAGGGAGGGACGACAAACAGATCCAGAGAGAGAGGAACAACAAACAGATCCAGAGAGAGAGGAACAACAAACAGATCCAGAGAGAGAGGGACAACAAACAGATCCAGAGAGAGGGAGGAACAACAAACAGATCCAGAGAGAGAGGAACAACAAACAGATCCAGAGAGAGAGGAACAACAAACAGATCCAGAGAGAGAGGAACAACAAACAGATCCAGAGAGAGAGGGACAACAAACAGATCCAGAGAGAGGGAGGAACAACAAACAGATCCAGAGAGAGAGGAGCAACAAACAGATCCAGAGAGAGAGGAACAACAAACAGATCCAGAGAGAGGGAGGAACAACAAACAGATCCAGAGAGAGAGGAGCAACAAACAGATCCAGAGACGGAGGGACAACAAACAGATCCAGAGAGACAGGGACAACAAACAGATCCAGAGAGAGAGGGAGGAACAACAAACAGATCCAGAAAGAGAGGGAGGAACAACAAACAGATCCAGAGAGAGAGGGAGGAGAAACAAACAGATCCAGAAAGAGAGGACCAACAAACAGATCCAGAGAGAGAGGGACAACAAACAGATACAGAGAGAGAGGGACAACAAACAGATCCAGAGAGAGAGGGACAACAAACAGATCCAGACAGGGAGGGACAACAAACATATCCAGACAGGGAGGGACAACAAACAGATCCAGACAGGGAGGGACGACAAACAGATCCAGAGAGAGAGGAACAACAAACAGATCCAGAGAGAGAGGAACAACAAACAGATCAAGAGAGAGAGGGACAACAAACAGATCCAGAGAGAGAGAGGGAGGAACAACAAACAGATCCAGAGAGAGAGGAACAACAAAAAGAACCAGAGAGAGAGAGGTAGGAACAACAAACAGATCCAGAGAGAGAGGAACAACAAACAGATCCAGAGAGAGAGGCACAACAAACAGATCCAGAGAGAGAGGGACAACAAACAGATCCAGAGAGAGAGGGGGGAACAACAAACAGATCCAGAGAGAGAGGAACAACAAAAAGATCCAGAGAGAGAGGAACAACAAACAGATCCAGAGAGAGAGGGAGGAGAAACAAACAGATCCAGAAAGAGAGGACCAACAAACAGATCCAGAGAGAGAGGGACAACAAACAGATACAGAGAGAGAGAGGTAGGAACAACAAACAGATCCAGAGAGAGAGGAACAACAAACAGATCCAGAGAGAGAGGAACAACAAACAGATCCAGAGAGAGAGGAACAACAAACAGATCCAGAGAGAGAGGGACAACAAACAGATCCAGAGAGAGGGAGGAACAACAAACAGATCCAGAGAGAGAGGAGCAACAAACAGATCCAGAGAGAGAGGCACAACAAACAGATGCAGAGAGAGGGAGGAACAACAAACAGATCCAGAGAGAGGAGCAACAAACAGATCCAGAGATGGAGGGACAACAAACAGATCCAGAGAGAGAGGAACAACAAACAGATCCAGAGAGAGAGGAACAACAAACAGATCCAGAGAGAGAGGGACAACAAACAGATCCAGAGAGAGAGGGAGGAACAACAAACAGATCCAGAGAGAGAGGAACAACAAAAAGATCCAGAGAGAGAGAGGTAGGAACAACAAACAGATCCAGAGAGAGAGGAACAACAAACAGATCCAGAGAGAGAGGAACAACAAACAGATCCAGAGAGAGAGGGACAACAAACAGATCCAGAGAGAGAGGGGGAACAACAAACAGATCCAGAGAGAGAGGAACAACAAACAGATCCAGAGAGAGGGAGGAACAACAAACAGATCCAGAGAGAGAGGAACAACAAAAAGAACCAGAGAGAGAGAGGTAGGAACAACAAACAGATCCAGAGAGAGAGGAACAACAAACAGATCCAGAGAGAGAGGAACAACAAAAAGATCCAGAGAGAGAGGGACAACAAACAGATCCAGAGAGAGAGGGGGGAACAACAAACAGATCCAGAGAGAGAGGAACAACAAAAAGATCCAGAGAGAGAGGAACAACAAACAGATCCAGAGAGAGAGGGAGGAGAAACAAACAGATCCAGAAAGAGAGGACCAACAAACAGATCCAGAGAGAGAGGGACAACAAACAGATACAGAGAGAGAGGGACAACAAACAGATCCAGAGAGAGAGGAACAACAAACAGATCCAGACAGGGAGGGACAACAAACAGATCCAGACAGTGAGGGACAACAAACAGATCCAGAGAGGGAGGGACAACAAACAGATCCAGACAGGGAGGGACAACAAACAGATCCAGAGAGGGAGGGACAACAAACATATCCAGACAGGGAGGGACAACAAACAGATCCAGAGAGGGAGGGACAACAAACATATCCAGACAGGGAGGGACAACAAACAGATCCAGACAGGGAGGGACAACAAACAGATCCAGAGAGGGAACAACAAACAGATCCAGAGAGAGAGGAACAACAAACAGATCCAGAGAGAGAGGGACAACAAACAGATCCAGAGAGAGAGAGGGAGGAACAACAAACAGATCCAGAGAGAGAGGAACAACAAACAGATCCAGAGATAGAGGAACAACAAACAGATCCAGAGAGAGAGGAACAACAAACAGATCCAGAGAGAGAGGGACAACAAACAGATCCAGAGAGAGAGGGAGGAACAACAAACAGATCCAGAGAGAGAGGAACAACAAAAAGATCCAGAGAGAGAGAGGGAGGAACAACAATCAGATCCAGAGAGAGAGGAACAACAAACAGATCCAGAGAGAGGGAGGAACAACAAACAGATCCAGAGAGAGAGGAACAACAAACAGATCCAGAGACGGAGGGACAACAAACAGATCCAGAGAGAGATGAACAACAAACAGATCCAGAGAGAGAGGGAGGAGAAACAAACAGATCCAGAAAGAGAGGACCAACAAACAGATCCAGAGAGAGAGGGACAACAAACAGATACAGAGAGAGAGGGACAACAAACAGATCCAGAGAGAGAGGAACAACAAACAGATCCAGACAGGGAGGGACAACAAACAGATCCAGACAGTGAGGGACAACAAACAGATCCAGAGAGGGGAGGGACAACAAACAGATCCAGACAGGGAGGGACAACAAACAGATCCAGAGAGGGAGGGACAACAAACATATCCAGACAGGGAGGGACAACAAACAGATCCAGAGAGGGAGGGACAACAAACATATCCAGACAGGGAGGGACAACAAACAGATCCAGAGAGAGAGAGGGAGGAACAACAAACAGATCCAGAGAGAGAGGAACAACAAAAAGATCCAGAGAGAGAGAGGTAGGAACAACAAACAGATCCAGAGAGGGAGGGACAACAAACAGATCCAGACAGGGAGGGACAACAAACAGATCCAGAGAGGGAGGGACAACAAACATATCCAGACAGGGAGGGACGACAAACAGATCCAGACAGGGAGGGAAAACAAACAGATCCAGACAGTGAGGCACAACAAACAGATCCAGAGAGAGAGGGACAACAAACAGATCCAGAGAGAGAGGGACTACAAACAGATCCAGAGAGAGAGAGGGAGGAACAACAAACAGATCCAGAGAGAGAGGAACAACAAAAAGATCCAGAGAGAGAGAGGTAGGAACAACAAACAGATCCAGAGAGAGAGGAACAACAAACAGATCCAGAGAGAGAGGAACAACAAACAGATCCAGAGAGAGAGGGACAACAAACAGATCCAGAGAGAGAGGGGGGAACAACAAACAGATCCAGAGAGAGAGGAACAACAAAAAGATCCAGAGAGAGAGGAACAACAAACAGATCCAGAGAGAGAGGGAGGAGAAACAAACAGATCCAGAAAGAGAGGGACAACAAACAGATACAGAGAGAGAGGGACAACAAACAGATCCAGAGAGAGAGGAACAACAAACAGATCCAGACAGGGAGGGACAACAAACAGATCCAGACAGTGAGGCACAACAAACAGATCCAGAGAGGGAGGGACAACAAACAGATCCAGACAGGGAGGGACAACAAACAGATCCAGAGAGAGAGGAACAACAAACAGATCCAGAGAGAGAGGGACAACAAACAGATCCAGAGAGAGAGGGACAACAAACAGATCCAGAGAGAGAGGGGGGAACAACAAACAGATCCAGAGAGAGAGGAACAACAAAAAGATCCAGAGAGAGAGAGGGAGGAACAACAATCAGATCCAGAGAGAGAGGAACAACAAACAGATCCAGAGAGAGGGAGGAACAACAAACAGATCCAGAGAGAGAGGAACAACAAACAGATCCAGAGACTGAGGGAAAACAAACAGATCCAGAGAGACAGGGACAACAAACAGATCCAGACAGAGAGGGAGGAACAACAAACAGATCCAGAGAGAGAGGAATAACAAACAGATCCAGAGAGAGAGGGAGGAAAAACAAACAGATCCAGAAAGAGAGGAACAACAAACAGATCCAGAGAGAGAGGGACAACAAACAGATACAGAGAGAGAGGAACAACAAACAGATCCAGACAGGGAGGGACAACAAACAGATCCAGACAGGGAGGGACAACAAACAGATCCAAAGAGGGAGGGACAACAAACATATCCAGACAGGGAGGGACGACAAACAGATCCAGACAGGGAGGGACGACAAACAGATCCAGAGAGAGAGGAACAACAAACAGATCCAGAGAGAGAGGAACAACAAACATATCCAGAGAGAGAGGAACAACAAACAGATCCAGAGAGAGAGGAACAACAAACAGATCCAGAGAGAGAGGGAGGAACAACAAACAGATCCAGAGAGAGAGGAACAACAAACAGATCTAGAGAGAGAGGGAGGAACAACAAACAGATCCAGAGAGAGAGGGACAAGAAACAGATCCAGAAAGAGAGAGGGACAAGAAACAGATCCAGAAAGAGAGAGAGAGGAACAACAAACAGATCCAGATAGAGAGGGACAACAAACAGATCCAGAGAGAGAGAGAGAGAGGAACAACAAACAGATCCAGAGAGAGAGGAACAACAAACAGATCTAGAGAGAGAGGAACAACAAACAGATCTAGAGAGAGAGGGAGGAACAACAAACAGATCCAGAGAGAGAGGAACAACAAACAGATCCAGAGAGAGAGAGAGAGAGAGGAACAACAATCAGATACAGAGAGAGAGGAACAACAAACAGATCCAGAGAGAGAGGAACAACAAACAGATCCAGAGAGAGAGGCACAACAAACAGATCCAGAGAGAGAGGAACAACAAACAGATCCAGAGAGAGAGGGACAACAAACCGATCCAGAGAGAGAGGGAGGATCAACAAACAGATCCAGAGAGAGAGGAACAACAAAAAGATCCAGAGAGAGAGAGGGAGGAACAACAATCAGATCCAGAGAGAGAGGAACAACAAACAGATCCAGAGAGAGGGAGGAACAACAAACAGATCCAGAGAGAGAGGAACAACAAACAGATCCAGAGACGGAGGGACAACAAACAGATCCAGAGAGACAGGGACAACAAACAGATCCAGAGAGAGAGGTAGGAACAACAAACAGATCCAGAGAGAGAGGAACAACAAACAGATCCAGAGAGAGAGGGAGGAAAAACAAACAGATCCAGAAAGAGAGTAACAACAAACAGATCCAGAGAGAGAGGGACAACAAACAGATACAGAGAGAGAGGGACAACAAACAGATCCAGAGAGAGAGGAACAACAAACAGATCCAGAGAGAGAGGGAGGAACAACAAACAGATCCAGAGAGAGAGGAACAACAAACAGATCCAGACAGGGAGGGACAGCAAACAGATCCAGACAGGGAGGGACAACAAACAGATCCAGAGAGGGAGGGAAAACAAACATATCCAGACAGGGAGGGACAACAAACAGATCCAGACAGGGAGGGACGACAAACAGATCCAGAGAGAGAGGAACAACAAACAGATCCAGAGAGAGAGGAACAACAAACAGATCCAGAGAGAGAGGGACAACAAACAGATCCAGAGAGAGAGAGGGAGGAACAACAAACAGATCCAGAGAGAGAGGAACAACAAAAAGATCCAGAGAGAGAGAGTGTGGAACAACAATCAGATCCAGAGAGAGAGGAACAACAAACAGATCCAGAGAGAGGGAGGAACAACAAACAGATCCAGAGAGAGAGGAACAACAAACAGATCCAGAGACGGAGGGACAACAAACAGATCCAGAGAGACAGGGACAACAAACAGATCCAGAGAGAGAGGGAGGAACAACAAACAGATCCAGAGAGAGAGGACCAACAAACAGATCCAGAGAGAGAGGGAGGAAAAACAAACAGATCCAGAAAGAGCGGACCAACAAACAGATCCAGAGAGAGAGGGACAACAAACAGATACAGAGAGAGAGGGACAACAAACAGATCCAGAGAGAGAGGAACAACAAACAGATCCAGACAGGGAGGGACAACAAACAGATCCAGACAGTGAGGGACAACAAACAGATCCAGAGAGGGAGGGACAACAAACAGATCCAGACAGGGAGGGACAACAAACAGATCCAGAGAGGGAGGGACAACAAACATATCCAGACAGGGAGGGACAACAAACAGATCCAGAGAGGGAGGGACAACAAACATATCCAGACAGGGAGGGACAACAAACAGATCCAGACAGGGAGGGACGACAAACAGATCCAGAGAGAGAGGAACAACAAACAGATCCAGAGAGAGAGGAACAACAAACAGATCCAGAGAGAGAGGGACAACAAACAGATCCAGAGAGAGAGGGAGGAACAACAAACAGATCCAGAGAGAGAGGAACAACAAAAAGATCCAGAGAGAGAGAGGTAGGAACAACAAACAGATCCAGAGAGAGAGGAACAACAAACAGATCCAGAGAGAGAGGAACAACAAACAGATCCAGAGAGAGAGGGACAACAAACAGATCCAGAGAGAGAGGGGGGAACAACAAACAGATCCAGAGAGAGAGGAACAACAAACAGATCCAGAGAGAGGGAGGAACAACAAACAGATTCAGAGAGAGGGAGGAACAACAAACAGATCCAGAGAGAGAGGAACAACAAACAGATCCAGAGACGGAGGGAAAACAAACAGATCCAGCGAGACAGGGACAACAAACAGATCCAGAGAGAGAGGGAGGAACAACAAACAGATCCAGAGAGAGAGGAACAACAAACAGATCCAGAGAGAGTGGGAGGAAAAACAAACAGATCCAGAAATAGAGGAACAACAAACAGATCCAGACAGGGAGGGACAACAAACAGATCCAGACAGGGAGGGACAACAAACAGATCCAGAGAGGGAGGGACAACAAACATATCCAGACAGGGAGGGACAACAAACAGATCCAGACAAGGAGGGACGACAAACAGATCCAGAGAGGGAGGGACAACAAGCAGATCCAGACAGGGAGGAACAACAAACAGATCCAGAGAGGGAGGGACAACAAACATATCCAGACAGGGAGGGACAACAAACAGATCCAGACAGGGAGGGACAACAAACAGATCCAGAGAGAGAGGAACAACAAACAGATCCAGAGAGAGAGGAACAACAAACAGATCCAGAGAGAGAGGGACAACAAACAGATCCAGAGAGAGAGGGAGGAACAACAAACAGATCCAGAGAGAGAGGAACAACAAAAAGATCCAGAGAGAGAGAGGTAGGAACAACAAACAGATCCAGAGAGAGAGGAACAACAAACAGATCCAGAGAGAGAGGAACAACAAACAGATCCAGAGAGAGAGGGACAACAAACAGATCCAGAGAGAGAGGGGGGAACAACAAACAGATCCAGAGAGAGAGGAACAACAAACAGATCCAGAGAGAGGGAGGAACAACAAACAGATTCAGAGAGAGGGAGGAACAACAAACAGATCCAGAGAGAGAGGACCAACAAACAGATCCAGAGACGGAGGGAAAACAAACAGATCCAGAGAGACAGGGACAACAAACAGATCCAGAGAGAGAGGGAGGAACAACAAACAGATCCAGAGAGAGAGGAACAACAAACAGATCCAGAGAGAGGGGAGGAAAAACAAACAGATCCAGAAATAGAGGAACAACAAACAGATCCAGAGAGAGAGGGACAACAAACAGATACAGAGAGAGAGGAACAACAAACAGATCCAGACAGGGAGGGACAACAAACAGATCCAGACAGGGAGGGACAACAAACAGATCCAGAGAGGGAGGGACAACAAACATATCCAGACAGGGAGGGACAACAAACAGATCCAGACAGGGAGGGACGACAAACAGATCCAGAGAGAGAGGAACAACAAACAGATCCAGAGAGAGAGGGACAACAAACAGATCCAGAGAGAGAGAGGGAGGAACAACAAACAGATCCAGAGAGAGAGGAACAACAAAAAGATCCAGAGAGAGAGAGTGTGGAACAACAATCAGATCCAGAGAGAGAGGAACAACAAACAGATCCAGAGAGAGGGAGGAACAAACAGATCCAGAGAGAGAGGAACAACAAACAGATCCAGAGACGGAGGGACAACAAACAGATCCAGAGAGACAGGGACAACAAACAGATCCAGAGAGAGAGGGAGGAACAACAAACAGATCCAGAGAGAGAGGACCAACAAACAGATCCAGAGAGAGAGGGAGGAAAAACAAACAGATCCAGAAAGAGCGGACCAACAAACAGATCCAGAGAGAGAGGGACAACAAACAGATACAGAGAGAGAGGGACAACAAACAGATCCAGAGAGAGGAACAACAAACAGATCCAGACAGGGAGGGACAACAAACAGATCCAGACAGTGAGGGACAACAAACAGATCCAGAGAGGGAGGGACAACAAACAGATCCAGACAGGGAGGGACAACAAACAGATCCAGAGAGGGAGGGACAACAAACATATCCAGACAGGGAGGGACAACAAACAGATCCAGACAGGGAGGGACGACAAACAGATCCAGAGAGGAGGAACAACAAACAGATCCAGAGAGAGAGGAACAACAAACAGATCCAGAGAGAGAGGGACAACAAACAGATCCAGAGAGAGAGGGGAACAACAAACAGATCCAGAGAGAGAGGAACAACAAAAAGATCCAGAGAGAGAGGGTAGGAACAACAAACAGATCCAGAGAGAGAGGAACAACAACCAGATCCAGAGAGAGAGGAACAAAAACAGATCCAGAGAGAGAGGGACAACAAACAGATCCAGAGAGAGAGGGGGAAACAACAAACAGATCCAGAGAGAGAGGAACAACAAACAGATCCAGAGAGAGGGAGGAACAACAAACAGATTCAGAGAGAGGGAGGAACAACAAACAGATCCAGAGAGAGAGAACAACAAACAGATCCAGAGACGGAGGGAAAACAAACAGATCCAGAGAGACAGGGACAACAAACAGATCCAGAGAGAGAGGGAGGAACAACAAACAGATCCAGAGAGAGAGGAACAACAAACAGATCCAGAGAGAGTGGGAGGAAAAACAAACAGATCCAGAAATAGAGGAACAACAAACAGATCCAGAGAGAGAGGGACAACAAACAGATACAGAGAGAGAGGAACAACAAACAGATCCAGACAGGGAGGGACAACAAACAGATCCAGACAGGGAGGGACAACAAACAGATCCAGAGAGGGAGGGACAAACAAACATATCCAGACAGGGAGGGACAACAAACAGATCCAGACAAGGAGGGACGACAAACAGATCCAGAGAGAGAGGAACAACAAACAGATCCAGAGAGAGAGGAACAACAAACATATCCAGAGAGAGAGGAACAACAAACAGATCCAGAGAGAGAGAACAACAAACAGATCCAGAGAGAGGGGAGGAACAACAAACAGATCCAGAGAGAGAGGAACAACAAAAAGATCCAGAGAGAGAGAGGGAGGAACAACAAACAGATCCAGAGAGAGAGGGGACAAGAAACAGATCCAGAAAGAGAGAGGGACAAGAAACAGATCCAGAAAGAGAGAGAACAACAAACAGATCCAGAGAGAGAGGGACAACAAACAGATCCAGAGAGAGAGAGAGAGGAACAACAAACAGATCCAGAGAGAGAGGAACAACAAACAGATCTAGAGAGAGGGAGGAACAACAAACAGATCCAGAGAGAGAGGAACAACAAACAGATCCAGAGAGAGGGAGGAACAACAAACAGATCCAGAGAGAGAGGAACAACAAACAGATCCAGAGACGGAGGGACAACAAACAGATCCAGAGAGACAGGGACAACAAACAGATCCAGAGAGAGAGGGAGGAACAACAAACAGATCCAGAGAGAGAGGAACAACAAACAGATCCAGAGAGAGAGGGAGGAAAAACAAACAGATCCAGAAAGAGCGGACCAACAAACAGATCCAGAGAGAGAGGGACAACAAACAGATACAGAGAGAGAGGGACAACAAACAGATCCAGAGAGAGGGAACAACAAACAGATCCAGAGAGAGAGGGACAACAAACAGATCCAGAGAGGGAGGGACAACAAACATATCCAGACAGGGAGGGACAACAAACAGATCCAGAGAGGGAGGGACAACAAACAGATCCAGAGAGGGAGGGACAAGAAACAGATCCAGACAGGGAGGGACAACAAACAGATCCAGAGAGGGAGGGACAACAAACATATCCAGACAGGGAGGGACAACAAACAGATCCAGAGAGGGAGGGACAACAAACATATCCAGACAGGGAGGGACAACAAACAGATCCAGACAGGGAGGGACGACAAACAGATCCAGACAGGGAGGGAGGAACAACAAACAGATCCAGAGAGAGAGGAACAACAAACAGATCCAGAGAGAGAGGGACAACAAACAGATCCAGAGAGAGAGGGAGGAACAACAAACAGATCCAGAGAGAGAGGAACAACAAAAAGATCCAGAGAGAGAGAGGTAGGAACAACAAACAGATCCAGAGAGAGAGGAACAACAAACAGATCCAGAGAGAGAGGAACAACAAACAGATCCAGAGAGAGAGGGGGAACAACAAACAGATCCAGAGAGAGAGGGGGAACAACAAACAGATCCAGAGAGAGAGGAACAACAAACAGATCCAGAGAGAGGGAGGAACAACAAACAGATTCAGAGAGAGGGAGGAACAACAAACAGATCCAGAGAGAGAGGACCAACAAACAGATCCAGAGACGGAGGGAAAACAAACAGATCCAGAGAGACAGGGACAACAAACAGATCCAGAGAGAGAGGGAGGAACAACAAACAGATCCAGAGAGAGAGGAACAACAAACAGATCCAGAGAGAGTGGGAGGAAAAACAAACAGATCCAGAAATAGAGGAACAACAAACAGATCCAGAGAGGGAGGGACAACAAACAGATCCAGACAGGGAGGGACAACAAACAGATCCAGAGAGGGAGGGACAACAAACAGATCCAGAGAGAGAGGAACAACAAACAGATCCAGAGACGGAGGGACAACAAACAGATCCAGAGAGGGAGGGACAACAAACATATCCAGACAGGGAGGGACAACAAACAGATCCAGAGAGGGAGGGACAACAAACATATCCAGACAGGGAGGGACAACAAACAGATCCAGACAGGGAGGGACGACAAACAGATCCAGAGAGAGAGGAACAACAAACAGATCCAGAGAGAGAGGAACAACAAACAGATCCAGAGAGAGAGGGACAACAAACAGATCCAGAGAGAGAGGGAGGAACAACAAACAGATCCAGAGAGAGAGGAACAACAAAAAGATCCAGAGAGAGAGAGGTAGGAACAACAAACAGATCCAGAGAGAGAGGAACAACAAACAGATCCAGAGAGAGAGGAACAACAAACAGATCCAGAGAGAGAGGGACAACAAACAGATCCAGAGAGAGAGGGGGAACAACAAACAGATCCAGAGAGAGAGGAACAACAAACAGATCCAGAGAGAGGGAGGAACAACAAACAGATTCAGAGAGAGGGAGGAACAACAAACAGATCCAGAGAGAGAGGACCAACAAACAGATCCAGAGACGGAGGGAAAACAAACAGATCCAGAGAGACAGGGACAACAAACAGATCCAGAGAGAGAGGGAGGAACAACAAACAGATCCAGAGAGAGAGGAACAACAAACAGATCCAGAGAGAGTGGGAGGAAAAACAAACAGATCCAGAAATAGAGGAACAACAAACAGATCCAGAGAGAGAGGGACAACAAACAGATACAGAGAGAGAGGAACAACAAACAGATCCAGACAGGGAGGGACAACAAACAGATCCAGACAGGGAGGGACAACAAACAGATCCAGAGAGGGAGGGACAACAAACATATCCAGACAGGGAGGGACAACAAACAGATCCAGACAGGGAGGGACGACAAACAGATCCAGAGAGAGAGGAACAACAAACAGATCCAGAGAGAGAGGGACAACAAACAGATCCAGAGAGAGAGAGGGAGGAACAACAAACAGATCCAGAGAGAGAGGAACAACAAAAAGATCCAGAGAGAGAGAGTGTGGAACAACAATCAGATCCAGAGAGAGAGGAACAACAAACAGATCCAGAGAGAGGGAGGAACAACAAACAGATCCAGAGAGAGAGGAACAACAAACAGATCCAGAGACGGAGGGACAACAAACAGATCCAGAGAGACAGGGACAACAAACAGATCCAGAGAGAGAGGGAGGAACAACAAACAGATCCAGAGAGAGAGGACCAACAAACAGATCCAGAGAGAGAGGGAGGAAAAACAAACAGATCCAGAAAGAGCGGACCAACAAACAGATCCAGAGAGAGAGGGACAACAAACAGATCCAGAGAGAGAGGAACAACAAACAGATCCAGACAGGGAGGGACAACAAACAGATCCAGACAGTGAGGGACAACAAACAGATCCAGAGAGGGAGGGACAACAAACAGATCCAGACAGGGAGGGACAACAAACAGATCCAGAGAGGGAGGGACAACAAACAGATCCAGACAGGGAGGGACAACAAACAGATCCAGAGAGGGAGGGACAACAAACATATCCAGACAGGGAGGGACAACAAACAGATCCAGACAGGGAGGGACGACAAACAGATCCAGAGAGAGAGGAACAACAAACAGATCCAGAGAGAGAGGAACAACAAACAGATCCAGAGAGAGAGGGACAACAAACAGATCCAGAGAGAGAGGGAGGAACAACAAACAGATCCAGAGAGAGAGGAACAACAAAAAGATCCAGAGAGAGAGAGGTAGGAACAACAAACAGATCCAGAGAGAGAGAACAACAAACAGATCCAGAGAGAGAGGAACAACAAACAGATCCAGAGAGAGAGGGACAACAAACAGATCCAGAGAGAGAGGGGGAACAACAAACAGATCCAGAGAGAGAGGAACAACAAACAGATCCAGAGAGAGGGAGGAACAACAAACAGATTCAGAGAGAGGGAGGAACAACAAACAGATCCAGAGAGAGAGGAACAACAAACAGATCCAGAGACGGAGGGAAAACAAACAGATCCAGCGAGACAGGGACAACAAACAGATCCAGAGAGAGAGGGAGGAACAACAAACAGATCCAGAGAGAGAGGAACAACAAACAGATCCAGAGAGAGTGGGAGGAAAAACAAACAGATCCAGAAATAGAGGAACAACAAACAGATCCAGAGAGAGTGGGACGAAAAACAAACAGATCCAGAAATAGAGGAACAACAAACAGATCCAGACAGGGAGGGACAACAAACAGATCCAGACAGGGAGGGACAACAAACAGATCCAGAGAGGGAGGGACAACAAACATATCCAGACAGGGAGGGACAACAAACAGATCCAGACAAGGAGGGACGACAAACAGATCCAGAGAGAGAGGAACAACAAACAGATCCAGAGAGAGAGGAACAACAAACATATCCAGAGAGAGAGGAACAACAAACAGATCCAGAGAGAGAGGAACAACAAACAGATCCAGAGAGAGAGGGAGGAACAACAAACAGATCCAGAGAGAGAGGAACAACAAAAAGATCCAGAGAGAGAGAGGGAGGAACAACAAACAGATCCAGAGAGAGAGAGGGACAAGAAACAGATCCAGAAAGAGAGAGGGACAAGAAACAGATCCAGAAAGAGAGAGAGAGGAACAACAAACAGATCCAGAGAGAGAGGGACAACAAACAGATCCAGAGAGAGAGAGAGAGAGGAACAACAAACAGATCCAGAGAGAGAGGAACAACAAACAGATCTAGAGAGAGAGGGAGGAACAACAAACAGATCCAGAGAGAGAGGAACAACAAACAGATCCAGAGAGAGAGAGAGAGAGAGGAACAACAATCAGATACAGAGAGGAACAACAAACAGATCCAGAGATAGAGAGAGAGGAACAACAAACATATCCTGAGAGAGAGGAACAACAAACAGATCCAGAGAGAGAGAGGGACAAGAAACTGATCCAGAAAGAGAGAGAGAGGAACAACAAACAGATCCAGAGAGAGAGGGACAACAAACAGATCCAGAGAGAGAGAGAGAGAGAGAGGAACAACAAACAGATCCAGAGAGAGAGAGGAACAACAATCAGGCTTTAAAACAAATCCTGGAGGAGCATGGCCAGACCCCCCTAAAAGAGGTTTAGCCCCCCTATCCATGAATCTCTAGTGACGTCCCTGTTTAAAACTAAATACTTTTAGACTTTTACTCAAGTACTATTTTACTGGATGACTTTCACTTTTACTCAAGTATGACACTTGGATACTTTTTCCACCGCTGCCTATATGATTTGCCTCTAGGATGCTTACCAAAATAGAAAGCAACTATTCTCAACTAGAGAAAGAAGCTCTAGGACTAGTGTTTGAAGTTATGACATTTCATGAGTATCTGTATGGTATGAAATGTACCTTGCTGACAGACCATACGCCTCTTGTTAAGATTATTGGTCCTAAAACAGGTGTCCCAACACTTGCAGCAGCTAGAATGCAACAATGGTCTTTGATTTTAGCAGCTTACACATATGAGATAAAGTACAAACTGTCAGAGCAGCATGGCAATGCAGATGCATTGTCCATACTGCCACTGTGATTGTAGGGGTCCTACACCAAATCCAAACATAAAGATATAAAACTGTATTTTTTTCTGAAGAATCAACAACAAGTGGGACACAATCATGAAGTGGAACGACATTTATTGGATAATTCAAACTTTTTTAACAAATCAAAAACTGAAAAATTGGGCGTGCAAAATTATTCAGCCCCCTTAAGTTAATACTTTGTAGCGCCACCTTTTGCTGCGATTACAGCTGTAAGTCGCTTGGGGTATGTCTCTATCAGTTTTGCACATCGAGAGACTGACATTTTTTCCCATTCCTCCTTGCAAAACAGCTCGAGCTCAGTGAGGTTGGATGGAGAGCATTTGTGAACAGCAGTTTTCAGTTCTTTCCACAGATTCTCGATTGGATTCAGGTCTGGACTTTGACTTGGCCATTCTAACACCTGGATATGTTTATTTTTGAACCATTCCATTGTAGATTTTGCTTTATGTTTTGGATCATTGTCTTGTTGGAAGACAAATCTCCGTCCCAGTCTCAGGTCTTTTGCAGACTCCATCAGGTTTTCTTCCAGAATGGTCCTGTATTTGGCTCCATCCATCTTCCCATCAATTTTAACCATCTTCCCTGTCCCTGCTGAAGAAAAGCAGGCCCAAACCATGATGCTGCTACCACCATGTTTGACAGTGGGGTTGGTGTGTTCAGGGTGATGAGCTGTGTTGCTTTTACGCCAAACATAACGTTTTGCATTGTTGCCAAAAAGTTCAATTTTGGTTTCATCTGACCAGAGCACCTTCTTCCACATGTTTGGTGTGTCTCCCAGGTGGCTTGTGGCAAACTTTAAACAACACTTTTTATGGATATCTTTAAGAAATGGCTTTCTTCTTGCCACTCTTCCATAAAGGCCAGATTTGTGCAATATACGACTGATTGTTGTCCTATGGACAGAGTCTCCCACCTCAGCTGTAGATCTCTGCAGTTCATTCAGAGTGATCATGGGTCTCTTGGCTGCATCTCTGATCAGTCTTCTCCTTGTATGAGCTGAAAGTTTAGAGGGACGGCCAGGTCTTGGTAGATTTGCAGTGGTCTGATACTCCTTCCATTTCAATATTATCGCTTGCACAGTGCTCCCTGGGATGTTTAAAGCTTGGGAAATCTTTTTGTATCCAAATCCGGCTTTAAACTTCTTCACAACAGTATCTCGGACCTGCCTGGTGTGTTCCTTGTTCTTCATGATGCTCTCTGCGCTTTTAACGGACCTCTGAGACTATCACAGTGCAGGTGCATTTATACGGAGACTTGATTACACACAGGTGGATTGTATTTATCATCATTAGTCATTTAGGTCAACATTGGATCACTCAGAGATCCTCACTGAACTTCTGGAGAGAGTTTGCTGCACTGAAAGTAAAGGGGCTGAATAATTTTGCACGCCCAAAATTATGTATATATGTATATATATATATACATTAATGTGTGTATATGTATGTATATATGTGCATGTGTGTGTGTTGTGTTATTTATATTTACATGCACTGTTATTTATTTCACAGATTATACTATATTTCACAATCAATGGGTATTGAAATTGACTGTCGATCATATTTTACTTACATTTTCTACCAAAACAAAACACAAATATGAAAAGCTATCTCAAATGTATAGTGTGTGTACACCTTTAAACCAGAAATAAAACTCTCAAGGAGAGCACACAAGTAAGTACTGTGTAATGACACACAGAACAACGACGTAAAAATGACTATTAAACTGTAATAAAAAAGTAAACGCCAATGAAATCGGAATGAACGACTGAAGGAATGTCTGAGTTTCTTACTGTTGATAATTCCTAAAATTACCGTATAAATTACAGTTTTCCATTACAGTGTATATACTGCAAGGAGGAAGTGCAGTCACAGATTTAAGACCAGTATTTCCTGACCAGTATTTCCTGTTTCAAGACCGAATGGAAAACTGTCTGAGGACCAGTACATGTGATACATTATTTATAAACTCACTGAAATTGTACCTCCCTTCCAACAGATCAGTACATGTCAACGAACTATTGGCAGAGGTACCAAAACTAAATCATTACTCACAATACAACTGTCATGCAACATCCTCTGTGCAAAAATATCTTTCAAGACAAAACAATGCATGGAAATAGAGAATCATGCCTGTCAGGTTCTATGTAGTAGGGTGCCAAAGTGTCTGTCATCTCACTTGGGCATTGGAGTATTGAGAAAACAATATGTATGTAGGTATGTGAATACTATGGGAGCAGTATGGGTTTTGGGATGTTAAATGCACATGAATCCATCAATGCAAAACTAACAGTTACATCCACAACTGGTTCGTTTTGGGCATAATGTGTACCTGTACCTGTCCCAGCGAAGAAAAACGAGGTTTGGGAATTTCCATGAAATAAAATGCTTTAGATTGAACGTTCATGAGCCCTTTTAGTGCGCAAATCAAATCAAATGTTATTGGTCACATAGAGTGGCTAATGGTAAAGGGACAATGACCCTCCACACTCTTGTTCACCCACTTGACATCCAGAAATAATACAACCTTGGTTTGTGGATAGGTTACTAATCTAATTTTTGTTTGCAAACAATACACTCAAAAAAACATGGTTTCTTTGGAGATCTGCTACACTCTATGCGAAAAAAAGGTGCTATTTAGAACCTAAAAGGGTTATTCAGCTGTCCCCATAGGAGAACCCTTTGAAGAGACCTTTTTGGTTCCAGGTAGAACCCTTTTGGTTCCGTGCTTCTACACCTGCATTGCTTGCTGTTTGGGGTTTTAGGCTGGGTTTCTGTACAGCACTTTGAGATATCAGCTGATGTACGAAGGGCTACATAAATAAATTTGATTTGATTTGATTTGAGGTAGAACCCTTTTGGGTTTCATGTAGAACCGTTTACATGGAGGGTTCTACATGGAACGCAAAATAGTTATCCTATGGGGACAGCCAAAGAACCCTTTTGGAAGCCTTTTTTCAAAGAGTGTACATCCTAAACTAAACCAAATAACTTCACAGATCTTCATTGTAAAGGGTTTAAACACTGTTTCCCATGCTTGTTCAATGAACCATAAACAATTAACGAACATGCACCTGTGAAACGGTCATTAAGACACTAACAGCTTACAGACGGTAGGCAATTAAGGTCACAGTTATGAAAACTTAGGACACTAAAGAGGCCTTTCTACTGACTCTGAAAAACACCTAAAGAAAGATGCCCAGGGTCCCAGCTCATCTGTGTGAACATGCCTTAGGCATGCTGCAAGGAGTCATGCAGACTGCAGATGTGGCCAGGGCAATAAATTGCAATGTCCGTACTGTGAGACGCCTAAGACAGCGCTAAAGACAGGACGGATAGCTGATCGTCCTCGCAGTGGTAGACCAAGTGTAACAACACCTGCACAGGATCGGTACATCCGAACATCACACCTGCGGGACAGGTACAGGATGGCAACAACAACTGCCCGAGTTACACCAGGAACACACAATCCCTCCATCAGTGCTCAGACTGTCCGCAATTGGCTGAGAAAGGCTGGACTGAGGGCTTGTAGGCCTGTTGTAAGGCAGGTCCTCACCAGACATCACCGACAACAACGTCGCCTATGGGCACAAACCCACCGTCGCTGGACCAGACTGGACTGGCAAAAGTGCTCTTCACTGATGAGTCGCGGTTCTGTCTCACCGGGGGTGATGGTCGGATTCAGGTTTATCGTCAAAGGAATGAGCGTTACACCGAGGCCTGTACTCGGTGCGGGATCGATTTGGAGATGGAGGGTCCGTCATGGTCTGAGGCGGTGTCACAGCATCATTACATCCTCCTCCCTCATTTGGTACCCTTCCTGCAGGCTCATCCTGACATGACCCTCCAGCATGACAATGCCACCAGCCATACTACTCATTCTGTGCGTGATTTCCTGCAAGACAGGAATGTCAATGTTCTACCATGGCCAGCGAAGAGCCCGGATCTCAATCCCATTGAGCACGTCTGGGACCTGTTGGATCGGAGGGTGAGGGCTAGGGCCATTCCCCCCCGAAATGTCCGGGAATTTGCAGGTGCCTTGGTGGAAGAGTGGGGTAACATCTCACAGGAAGAACTGGCAAATCTGGTGCAGTCCATGAGGAGGAGATGCACTGCAGTACTTAATGCAGCTGGTGCCTTACAACTGACTGTTACTTTTGATTTTGACCCCCCCCCCTCAATTTCTGTTAGTCACATGTCTGTGGAACTTGTTCAGTTTGTGTCTCAGTTGTTGAATCCTGTTATGTTCATACAAATATTTACACGTTAAGTTTGCTGAAAATAAACGTAGTTGACAGTGAGAGGACATTTATTTTTTTGCTGAGTTTATTCATTACAGTAATCCTTAACATCTTTTTGTCACGTGAATGAGTCAGTGAATGCTACACGAACACCATGGCACACACCCTGGTAAAAGCCATGGTTCTTAGTCAGTGAGGCATTACTCAGAGTAATACGTTTGTTGATTTCAAAAACATTTTTTTATGAAAGTAAACGAAGCAACCTCTTATTAAAACGTGAATGAATGTCATCACTCAACAAGGATTTCATTATTTTGTGGGTGGTTTGTATTTGCTCACCTTGAGGTGTGTTCTGTCAGGAGTCTTTTATGACGTATGTGTCTCTTGATCCTTCCTTACATTGAGCAGTTGGGTAGATTCCCACATGATTGAGATTCTATTGTTTACCAAGTTATTTTATCCCTCCAAAAGCATGTGACTATCTCACTCTCACAAATCAGCCAGCTACCCTAAAGTTTTCGCCACATGAATTTCCAATTATGGAGTCTACCAATGCCAGGGAATGTCCCCTTGAAGAGAGATGCAGGGAATACTCTGCACAATAACTTGTGGTTAATTGACTGTTTTTTGACTGTATAAAACAACAGGCTGTTTGAAAAATATAGTCAGTCTTATCATGTGGTGACCTTTTGCGTTAGGTCTGGCACACTCTTTGGGACTAATTTAATAGTGAGTTTGGGGCATTGTGCTATTTATGTGGACTTCATTAAAAAAGATTATTGAAGATGGCATTGACCACAACTGCCACAAGTCCAGGGGCCAGGATAAGACTGCAGCCACTTTGGGGTGGCAAAGGTTTGATGGTATTCCATTTTTTCCCCACAAGCCCCTGATCAAATTGATATATGACAACCTCTCCAAAAAAAAGCAGCTTTCTATGTTTTTCACACCTTTTATATTTTGTTATATGGGAGTCTATGCAAAAGAATGTTTGCAGGCTGATAAAATAATGTTGAGACAAGTTGGAATGTTCACATGCTCATTGAAAATGACTGTATCCAACAACAACGGAACATTCTATCTTAAAAACCATGGTATTTGGTACATTTTTGCTATCAGATCTAATGATTTACCTAGACTGACTCATTACTGAAACAACAATGTTACAAATAGCAGAACTGTTGGTCATACAGGGAAATAATACACGTTCAAGAGTTACAAATCTGGTAGCGTATTAGTTGTAATATTCTGTTGTATAGCAATACTAAGCATGCTAAGATAAAAGGTGTGCTCTGTTATTTGTTGAGTTGTCCCAGCAATTTAACACAAATATTTAGTTAAACACAAACAATCTCTAAAAAGGAACATTGGCAATTATAATTTTTTCTGTCCTTGACCATCTTAAAATTATGCTCTAACCTTAGAAGTTATTTAATGAAACATGTTTCCTAATAATTTTGCAGCCATTAGTTCAGTGGCTGATTGACAAATTATGCAACTGGTGATATAAAACAAATCCAGCATTTTACCAAATTGACTGTTGCCGGCCTCGACGACCCTTAGCAGCTACTAACCAATACATATTTCAGTAGGCCCTATGCTACAATATACAATTTTGCATTAGTATTGCAACTAGACACAATCTATAAGGCTTTAATACTTCGTCATCTATGTAAGTTGATGCCCTCATCATCAGTCAGGTTTGTTAGAATGTTATGTTATGACAGGATTCAAGATCTTATATTTAACAATATGGCATAATATAATATTTTATATCATTATAATCACAACAAACCGGTGAAAGATCCCTTTAAGAATATTATAGATACATGTTTTATTGTTTGAAATTAAAATATAGAAATGAAGGATGCAAATACTGACCAAAACCAGTTACATGAATAGTGTTTTAGGCATATTTTAAAAACAATTTTGCTGATATTTTACAAACGCTTATATGTTTTGCAAGCCTAGCTAAATTGGCTGTGTTGTCTGAATAACTATTATCATTAAATATAATTATCATTAGGCATATTCCACCTATTATTGAAAGAGTTGTGGCAATGTCAGACCCATCCAATGAACACCAGTGGGGCCTGTTGACTGCCTTATTGGAAAATGTGTATCCTATGGTTAAATCAGCAATACCGAGGCATCATGGTTTAGACTTTTCCTAGCTTCATGTCAGGTCTGGTGCTCTTGTAACAGTGTTGCTTCCATTCCTCTCCTCGCCCCTACCTGGGTTCCAACCTGGGACCATCTGTACACATAAACAACTCACACCCTCAAAGCATCGTTACCCATCGCTCCACAAAAGCCGCGAGCAAGGGAAACAACTTCTTCAAGGTCTCAGAGCGAGTGACGTCACCAATTGAAACGCTGTTAGCGCGCACCCTGCTAACTAGCTATCCATTTCACACTGGTTACACAGTTATTATGAAGGCATTTAGTGAAAATGGGTTACCTGTACCTCTTTGCTGAACGTAATGCATTCCTATGGGATTTCATTTGGGGTACAATGTACAGGGCAGATTTTACAACACAATTTAAAGAATCATATTGCATATCATTTTAGTCACTAGACATCACTGAATGCCTCTAAATAATTTTCCAAGTGTTTGAATGTAATACATTTGAAATGGCTACAAACTCATATTTTTACCAATATTTCCAAAATACATATAACTGAAGTACGTGGATCATCATTTTGGGTTGTCCTTATTTTAACACACATTTTAAGCCCACAAAAATTGCATTACACAAATTATTTATTATATTATGGCCATGCAATCAATGCAGTTCCTCCCCATTGAAATGAATGGCAGCCATGTTAAAAATAGGATACTGGGACTGATTATAGACAAAGTCTATGATGACTCTATATACTGTAGATTAAAAAAAATACTTTCCCAATGGGTTTTCTTGTTCTGTCTTAAATTTGGAGTAGTCATCATCTAGGGCAGTGGTTCCCAAACTTTTTATAGTCCCGTACCGCTTCAAACATTCAATCTCCAGCTGCATACCCCCTCTCTCAAATGTTGTTTTTTGCCATCATTGTAAGCCTGCCACAAACACACTCCACAATACATTTATTAAACATAAGAGTGAGTATGAGTTTTTGTCACAACCCGGCTCGTGGGAAGAGACAAAGAGCTCTTATAGGACCAGGGCACAAATAATAATATAATAATAATCAATCATTTTGTTCTTTATTTAGCCATCTTATTAAAAATATATATTTGTTCATCAAAAATTGTGAATAACTCACCACAGGTTAATGAGAAGGGTGTGCTTGAACGGATTAGGTTGTATTGGTGAGAGCCACAGTCTTAAATCATTTCCCACACACGTTCTATGCCTGTATGTAGTTTTCATACTAGTGATGACTGAGAATCCACTCACATAAGTAGTGGTTGCAAAGGGCATCAGTGTCTTAAGCGCAATTTGCCAAGGCAGGATACTCTGAGCGTAGTCCAATCCAGAACTCTGGCAGTGGCTTCTAAATAAATTCAATTTTCACAGAAGCGCTTGTTGGAATTTCTATGAGGCTCTCTTGTTCAGATATCGGTAACTGGGCTGGAGGCAGGGCATGAAAGGGATAACGAGTCCAGTTGTTAGTGTCATCCGTTGCGGAAAAGTACGTGCGGAATTGTGCACCCAACTCAGGTGCTTCGCTATTTCTTATTTGACATTTTCCGTAAGCTTGAGTTCATTTGCACACAAAAAATCATGCAATGATGGAAAGACCTGTGTGTTGTCCTTGTTAATGCAGACAGAGAAGAGTTCCCTGAATATAGTTGCGGAGAGTCTCTATAATCCTATATTCTGATCATTCAGGCGAGAAAAAACATCACCCAATTAGTCCAGTCTCGTGAGAAACTCGTCATCATACAAGCGGTCAGACAAGTGAAAACGATGGTCAGTAATGACTTTAACCTAGACTCTAAACTTTAAGCTAGACTCTCAATTAAAAAAAAAAAAACGTTTTGCCCCTTATAACCAGCGCACTTCTGTATGTTGTAAAAGTGTTACATGGTTGCTTCCCATATCATTGCATAGTGCAGAAAATACACAAGAGTTCAGGGGCCTTGCTTTAACAAAGTTAACCATTTTCACTGTTGTGTCCAAAACGTCTTTCAAGCTGTCAGGTATTCCCGTGGCATCAAGAGTCTCTCGGTGGATGCTGCAGTGTAGCCAAGTGGCGTCGTGAGCAACTGATTGCATGTGTGTTACCACTCCACTATGTCTCCCTGTCATGGCTTTTGCGCCATCAGTACAGATGCTAACAAATCTTGACCACCAAAGTCCATTTGATGTCATAAAGCTGTCCAGTACTTAAAAAATATCCTCTCCTGTTGTCCTGGTTTCCAGTGGTTTGCAGAACAGGATGTCTTCCTTAATTGACCACTCATAAACGTAACGGACATATACCAGGAGCTGCGCCGGGCCCAACAAGTCTGTTGTCTCATCCAGCTGTAATGCATAGAATTGACTGGCTTGTATGCGAAGCAGTAATTGTTTCAAAACATCTCCTGCCAAGTCACTGATGCGTCGTGAAACAGTGTTGTTTGATGAAGGCATTGTCTGTATCGTTTTTTTGGCCTTTTCCCCCAGCATTGTCCTAGCCATATCTGGGGCAGCAGGAATGATTAAGTCCTCCACAATAGTATGGGGCTTGCCTGTCCTAGCCACTCAGATCACCATATAAGACGCTTCTAGCCCCTTCTTATTAATGGTATCTGTTGCTTTGATACATGTCTTACTACTCAAAAGTGTTATTAATTCTCGCTCAAAAAACTCTGTGGCTTATTTTTCAAATAGGCATGTTTTGTTTCTAAATGTCTGCTCAAGAGTGAAGGTTTCATTGAGTTGTGAGATAGTACTTTTGTTCATATAACACACTGTGGCTGAGGAAAGGCACTACTCCCAATATAAGTGAACTCCAAATCAATGTAGCTCTCATCATATTTGTGCCTCTTCGATGGTCCAACGTCCATGTCTGTTGTTCGGTGCTTTCCCGGGTAAGAGGGCAGTAGCTCTTCAGCTGCATCAGATTCACAACTGTCAGTGTCCATGCCAGCTGGGCTAACAACAAATGTAGAATTACTGATGCTAGCATTGGATGTGTTCGTGGAAGCAGAACAACTTGTGTCGTCGACAGGTGCAGGTGTAGTACTGCTGGTGCAGGTGTAGCAGTACTGCTAGTAGCAGTACTACCAGCAGAGCTGGTATGTGTCTCAATGGACGCGGGCCTTACTTTTTTTAACCATTTATCAATTTTCGAGCAAACGTAATGAGCAGAAGCTACTTTGTCTACATTCGGACCCTTAGTGGAATTCCCTCGAGAGAGTAATGGTTAATGTGATTGGATGTTAACTATTTGACTAGGCTACCTGTATTTGACACTGTGTTGTTATTTCGCTGAACAGAAATGGTTTAATTTTATTTTTGGCAGTGAAACGAGGCTACCCAGGCGAGCAAAAAACCTCACCCAGATGTATAGCCCCGTTGGAAAATATAAATGGACAGTTTTCTTTTTTTTGTTGTTAAAAGTTAACCACATTTTTATTTGGTGTACCTCCGATGGCATTTCTTGCGAATAGTTGATATAGGGTACCGAGTGGTAACAGAGCACATCCCAATACTGCCCATTCTGTCTCAATGTACCCTAAAATAATGACATGCCCACCTCTCCAGGTGGGCCCATACAGATGTCATTACCAATCCAATTGTTTCATACTTTCATATGTGTTGTATTAAGAAGTTAATAATATCAAATTGCCTTAGGTTGAGAAGATTGTTCCCTGGTCATACAAAATTACATTTCATACCCTCAATCCTGTTGGCCCAATTAACCGAGTAGGGGTTATTATATATAATGCAGTGATAACCACATTTAGCTAACTCCAATAAGTGGTTATCATACCAAAATATAACCCACAGACATGGACCTTCATGAAAATCATCATTAGACTTTGTCAACCCAAAGTGGACAAACATTAGAAATGTAGCCTTCTGGGTCATGGACTAAAAAAGTATTTTCGTGTTTGTCTTCATGGTTGATGCGGTATACCCCTTTTCCTCTTATGGAGACAATTGTGACATCTCTAGATTATAACAGAAAGTATAGATAACATTGTTGTGTGGTGGCTAACCACTGGTGTATATATCTTCCATCACTTTCGATTGACATCAACTGCAGAAGTGAGAGTAGACAGACAGGATAATAAGCCGGGGCTTAAAAATATCACTCAGGATGAGTCTGTGGTCAGTTTTCTTCCTCATTCAGAACCCGACACCTATGGGGAATGTTTGACTTATGGGTAGCATGTGACGCCATTACTGTAAGTGGGTCATAACACATAAAAATGTGGTTAATGATTCCATGATTTGACAACTAGTTTTATACACATACAGCAGACAGTACAGTATACACACATGCAAACACGAACAGAGAGAGAGAGAGAGATGGAGAATCAGGCATCTGGATATCAGTGAGCTGGAGAATCAGGCATCTGGATATCAGTGAGAATAAGTTCTCCTTTGATGCAAGGGGGATAATTATTCACTGCTGTGACATTTTTATCTCACATAGGTCTTATTGAGGAGAAATAGAAAACATACCCCAGAAACACCAGTTAGCTAATGTTCCCTGCAGTCATAAAGCTTACATGGGTGAGTGCAGCAATACCAACACCTGTGTCTGGAACTGTGATGGAAAAATGAAGCTTAATGACAATTGTTAGACAACTGTACTGTGAGCTTTAAAGCTATTATCCAAGTTGAATAGATAAGCTTGCCAGATGTTCCTAGCCTATATAAGCTAAAACGTATTTATGTCTAAGAGAGTCCAATGCTGGCTGCATCCAGAAAAGGTCTCCCCTGCGCAGGTCACCATTGAATAAACCCTGGGTGAATGCTTAACAGTTTTCTTGACTACAAGAGCTGGTTTTTCTACAACAGAACCACTGAACTAGCTTTTGGTAATGGAGGGCAGATATTGGTAGGCCAGGAGGTATGATCAGAAAGAGTCAAATGGTGAGCATACCACAAGGGAAATGCTGACACTTTGACGACCTGTCTGTAGTAACCAACCACCTGCATTCAATAGGATTCGACTAATCATACCAGCAAAGTAGGTTGATACTTGATCTCAGTACAGGTAAGTTTGAAGTAGTTGCTTTTTGCAGATAAAGGTTGAAAAAACAGGGCCATAGAAAAAGTTTCTGGTTTACTGAATTCAAGTAGATGATCTACTTGTGTATTTAGCTGTCTGTGGGATCGGAAGTTGTTGATTAAATCAACTCATCCCTTTCCACTTAAAACAATTAGTGATCCAACCCTCAGCCCCCACAGACAAAACAAACTCCATGAAGATGACTCATGCTGGCAGCGTAGGAAAAATATTCCCCACCCACCTTCCTTCAGCAATGGCCTTCCTTTGCGTAGGAAGGCCATGGATTGCATCATCAGGAAAGTGAGGGTGTAGGCAGCACTGTGTGACTGCAGAGTCCAAGTCCTAGGATAGGTGCCAAGTCTGGAACAATGTGACATTAATGGAGCAATGGAAACCTGGCTGAGGTTCAACTAATGGGGCTATGAGTGCCGCCACAGCAGCCTAACCCCCAAAAAAGCTTAGGGCTAACTGGACTAGAGCCAAGCACATTAGCTCTATTGGAATGTCAACCTCAGTTAGTCAACAGAGGGTTAAAGCAGGTGTGATGTCGTAGCTCTTGGGCAAGAAAGACGTGGGAGTATGAATACAGTGTCTTTGGAAAGTATTCAGACTGCTTGACTTTTTCCACATTTTGTTACATTATTCTAAAATGGCTTAAATAAATAAAACTCTTCAGCAATCTACATAATGACAAAGCGAAACCAGTTTTTAGATTTTTTTTTAAATATCTGTATTCATAATAAAAAACAAATACCTTATTTACTTAAGTATTCAGACCCTTTGCTATGAGACTCGAAATTGAGCTTAGGTGCATCCTGTTTCCATTGATCATCCTTGAGATGTTTCTACAACTTGATTGGAGTCCATCTGTGTTAAATTCAATTAATTTGACATGATTTGGAAAGGCACACACCTGTCTATATAAACTCCCACAGTTGACAGCGCATGTCAGAGCAAAAACCAAGCCATGAGGTCGAAGGAATTGTCCGTAGAGCTCCGATACAGGATTGTGTCGAGGCACAGATCTGGGGAAGTCATTTTTAAATGGAAGAAGTTTGGAACCACCAAGACTCTTCCTAGAGCTGGCCACCCGGCAAACTGAGCAATCAGGGAGAAGGGCCTTGGTCATGGAGGTGACCAAGAACCCGACAGTCACTCTGACAGAGCTCTAGAGTTCCTCTGTGGGGATGGGAGAATCTTCAGAAGGACAACCATCTCTGCAGACCTCCACCAATCAGGCCTTTATGGTAGAGTGGCCAGACTCCTCAGTAAAAGGCATTTGACAGCCCACTTGCCTGTGCCAAAAGGCACCTAAAGTCTCTCAGACCATGAGAAACAAGATTCTCTGGTCTTATGAAACCAACATTGAACTCTTTGGCCTGAATTTCAAGCTTCACGCCTGGAGGACACCTGGCACCATCCCTACGGTGAAGTATGGTGGTGGCAACATCATGCTGTGGGGATGTTGTTCAGCGGCAGGGACTGAGAAACTAGTCAGGATCGAGGCAAAGATGAACGGAGCAAAGTACAGAGAGATCCTTGATGAAAACCTGCTCCAGAGTGCTCAGGACCTCAGACTGGGACAAAGGTTCACATTTCAACAGGACAACAACCCTAAGCAAACAGCCAAGATAACGCAGGAGTGGCATTTGGATGATCCAGAAGAAGATTGGGAGAATGTCATATGGTCAGATGAAACCAAAATATAACTTTTTGGTAAAAACTCAACTTGTCGTGTTTGGAGGACAAAGAATGCTGAGTTGCATCCAAAGAACACCATACCTACTGTGAAGCATGGGGGTGGAAACATCATGCTTTGGGGCTGTTTTTCTGCAAAGGGACCAGGACGACTGATCCGTGTAAAGGAAAGAATGAATGGGGCCATGTATCGTGAGATTTTGAGTGAAAATCTCCTTCCATCAGCAAGGGCATTGAAGATGAAACATGGCTGGGTCTTTCAGCATGATAATGATCCCAAACACACCGCCCGGGCAACGAAGGAGTGGCTTCGTAAGAAGCATTTCAAGGTCCAGATCTCAACCCCATAGAAAATCTTTGGAGGGAGTTGAAAGTCTGTGTTGCCCAGCAACAGCCCCAAAACATCACTGCTCTAGAGGAGATCTGCATGGAGGAATGGGCCAAAATATCAGCAACAGTGTGTGAAAACCTTGTAAAGACTTACAGAAAATGTTTGACCTCTGTCATTGCCAACAAAGGGTATATAACAAAGTATTGAGATAAACTTTTGTTATTGACCAAATACTTATTTTCCACCATAATTTGCAAATAAATTCATAAAAAATCCTACAATGTGATTTTCTGGATTTTTTTCTTCTCAATGCAGTAATAACCAACAACTAATCTAACTAACAATTCCAAAACGACTGTCTTATACACACAAGTGTAAGGGGATAAAGAATATGTACATAAAGATATATGAATGAGTGATGGTACAGAGCGGCATAGGCAAGATACAGTAGATGGTATCGAGTACAGTATATACATATGAGATGAGTATGTAAACAAAGTGGCATAGTTAAAGTGGCTAGTGATACATGTATTACATAAAGATGCAGTAGATGATATAGAGTACAGTATATACGTATACATATGAGATGAATAATGTAGGGTATGTAAACATTATATTAGGTAGCATTGTTTAAAGTGGCTAGTGATAAATTTTACATCATTTCCCATCAATTCCCATTATTAAAGTGGCTGGAGTTGAGTCAGTGTGTTGGCAGCAGCCACTCAATGTTAGTGGTGGCTGTTTAACTGTCTGATGGCCTTGAGATAGAAGCTGTTTATCAGTCTCTCGGTCCCAGCTTTGATGCACCTGTACTGACCTCGCCTTCTGGATGATAGCGGGGTGAACAGGCAGTGGCTCGGGTGGTTGTTGTCCTTGATGATCTTTATGGCCTTCCTGTAACATCGGGTGGTGTAGGTGTCCTGGAGGGCAGGTAGTTTGCCCCCGGTGATGCGTTGTGCAGACCTCACTACCCTCTGGAGAGCCTTACGGTTGTGGGCAGAGCAGTTGCCGTACCAGGCGGTGATACAGCCCGCCAGGATGCTCTCGATTGTGCATCTGTAGAAGTTTGTGAGTGCTTTTGGTGACAAGCCGAATTTCTTCAGCCTCCTGAGGTTGAAGAGGCCTCTCTCATCTTTTTAAGTGGGAGAACTTGCACAATTGGTGGCTGACTAAATACTTTTTTGCCCCACTGTAACTATAGTAATTGGATAGCGGTAGAAAAGAACACACACATAGAAGGCAAAAAGCACATACACATAGAAGAAGATGAGACAGAAAAAGGATTGGGCGGCTATAAAAGGAAAAGGGGAACCCCAGGACAGGGGGCAGCGGTGGTTTTACAGTGGGCTGTAGATAGAGAGCAGAGAGAGAGAGAGCAGACAGACAGGAATTGAATATTTATTGCTACTCTAGGGAAAGTCAGGAAAGAGTTAACCGAACTAGGACAGGATTTAGCAAACTTATTGAGAAAGTGAATAGAGGTAGAGAAAGGGGGAAAGTCGAGAAAAGTGTACAGAGACAGTCAAAACAAAGGTGTAGATAGTCAAGAGAAACAGCAGGTCAAGGGTTAAATACCGGGCTGTCTGAATCCCGGAAAAGAAGGTTACAAGATAAGGGGACAAACAGAGAAAATGAGAGAGAGTAAGGAGAATCCTCGCTGGGGAAAAGCTTGGACCTTAAAATTAGGGCTATTTTCTGAGAATTTTCTCTGTGCCAGAGTTTGCGACTACAGACAATTATAATAATAGGGTTGTTGGAGGGGAGGCTCCGTCACTCCAATAGTGATGGTGGTTCAGTGGTTAAATAGCTCTGACTAAAATCTGAGTTTTTGATTGTAATTAAACTATTTGTATGTTTTTCCTGGAAAGATACAGTCGCTTTTTGTATAAGGTATAAACTGAACGTTTTAATAGCTTGTTTGGTTTAAATTGATAGTAGGGATAAATTGAACTTTTTAATAGATTGTTTAGGTTAAATTGAGAGACTAATAATAAAGAGAGAGACTAAAATAATAGCAAAGTGAATTTCGATGCCAGACGGTGTCTGTTGCCTAAATGATCTTCTGGAATAACGTATTGGGAATGGAGTCATATTTAAAATGCTGAATCATAGGAGAGACAGTTACCTAAATCTAATGAATTCTAAATAATAACGAAGACACAATTACGATAGAGTTGTGCCCATCGAAATGTTCTTATAAATTTAGCGAAGTACATGGTACGTTAAAGCCCAACCAATTAACCTAACTAAACACAGGTGTAACTAATAAACAGACAAGGGGGGCGGGGGGGGGATCAGTGGCAGCTAGTAGGCCGGTAACTACGACCGCTGAGCGCCACCCGAATGGGAAGGGGAGCCACCTTCGGTAGGAGTCATGACAGTGAGGACTTTAGAAATTGTCACCATAGACATGTTTTTTCAAAACATCCATGAGTTCAGATAAAGCCAAACAGTGAGACACTTAGTTAATGTTTGGAAACAACACATAGTTGTTACGGACATTAATGAGAAAGAGCTACAGACAGATAAGGGAAATGGCAGACAGAGGAGCCCTCCTCGCACTGCCGAGACCTTGAAGGTTTGAGAGCAGAGAGGAGAAGGTTTAGAAGGGGGGCCAGGAAATGAGCAAGATAGGGGAAGACAAAAGGGGGAATGAATGCTTAGTTGGTTTCAGGAACTAAGGGGTTTAACACGGAAACATTGCCCAGAAATTATTCTGCACAATCAGGCCGAAATAGTAGCATTGACTAGTGCCTGTGAAATAAGAAAGGAGAGAAAGGTTACTGTTTAAATAGACAAACACATATATATCTAAGACCATACAAAGCATACAAATCACTGTGTTTTGAGTGACCTTCACCTGTGTGACTGTGTTAGTTTTGTGGAGATGATTCCGGTGTGAAAGGTTCTCATTTTCAGGACTCTGGGGAAATCGATGATGCAACAGATGGTGAGATACGGACTGATTCCGAGCTCTGACCAGTGGAATGATGAATACATGACTTTAGACCTAGCAGATGGATCCGGCTCCATCACATACGAGGAGCCTATGTTGGATGAGACCATTTTTAATGTTTAAGTTCTCTCTTATTTTGATGTTTAGAGTGTTTTTTGATGAAGATTATAAAGAAATCCTGATAAGAAGAGTTATGATTCTGATGTAGGCCTAGAACAGTCAATGTATATATATTTTTTTCATGTGTTTTCTCAATTTTTTTTTTTTGTTGGGGGGCGTGTTAGAATACTATTTTGATATTTTGAATATAGTTATTCCATTAAAAATGTATAACTTCACCAATTTGGCCACTTGGGTACATTTGGGCTACTTGTGTGGGACACCTGGGTGACTTCATGATAAATGTCATGTAGCACACTCATTTTGGAAGTTATCATTCTGAAACTTTGCACAAGTACTGTTGCCCTCTTATGTTTTTAACTGAAATTGTCGCCATCATCCTATCTGAATTTTTGTTTTGTCTTGTCCATTTTAAAGATGATGATACAACAATAAAAATGAAAAAATGTATGGTTTTGTCATAGTATTATCTAAACCAGATCTATTGTGTTATATACTCCTACATTCAATTCACATTTACACAAACTTCAGAGTGTTTTCTTTCAAATGAAACCAAAAATATGCATATCCTTGGTCCTGGGCCTGAGCTACAGGCAGTTAGATTTGGGTATGTCTTCATGGGGGTAGCTGTAAGAGGTTAATTGAATTGGTTAATAAACACATAGTTACTAAATTCATCTAACAGCACTCCAGTACCGCTACTTGCACACTCATCTTCTGCACATCTATCACCCCAGTATTTAATTAGCCATACTGTAATAATTTCGCCATTATGGCCTATTTATTGCCTCACCCCCTTATCCTATCTCATTTGCGCACACTGTATATAGACTTTCTCTATTGTATTATTGACTGTATGTTTGTTTATTCCATGTGTAACTCTGTGTTGTTGTGTTGTTCTCTGTGTCGCACTGCTTTGCTTTATCTTGACCAGGTCGCAGTTGTAAATGAGAACTTGTTCTCAACTAAATAAATAAAACATTATCCACTTCGCCTGGTGAGAAAACATTTGGTTCATTCCCCTCAAATTACTCACCTTACAAAACAAAGCATGAGTGAATAAAACTCATGTGAATTAATAAAAGTACAGGCATGGCTTTAGGTGTTATTTCTCTGTGCCGTTGAATAACTGTGGATCACTTTTAGATCATCACCCATCTCATTTAATTTTCCTCCCCTATAGTTGTCATTAGGGAATGTGACTGACTGGCAATGCTTGAGAGAGAAAACTAAACTTTACAATAGTTTACTATTAAACCAAATTTTATTTGCAATTTACAGGCACATACTGTACATTTTTGTAACAGTAACTTAGAAGTAACTGGCTTCCAGTAAGTTAATGTAAAAACTGGATATATATATATTTTTTTTTTACAGTGTAAGTTATCCTTTAACAGTTTTTCAACAAACTACTCAGATACGCTCTTGATCATTTAGGTATTTGACTGAAATACTACACAATATTGGGCTTTTCACCCATTTTTGTCTTGGGCTTACTTCATATAGCCTAGCTTACACCTAACTTCGTCCTCACGTGGGTGGCTTCAGCCAGGCTATACGTCATAAGCTTCACAGCCCTTTGTTTCATTACTGCCACTTAATCAGGAGGAGAATATTGCCAGTCTTCAAAGAAATAAAAGTCCAACACCATTATCTTCGTTGACCTTTGATTTGTTTGCCACACAATCTGGAAAGGGACATTGTGTAGATAAAATGAAGGAAAATAATTGCACTGCAATATAAACAAGTGCCCAACTTTCATTTCTTTGAAAGTCTAATTTTTTCCACTGGTCATCATCACTTTGCAAATTGTATGTGAACAGGCACATATAAAATCATAATGCCAATATGAGCCAACTGTAATGTATATTATAATGCAGAATTTTATCTTTATTTAACTACGCAAGTTAAGAACAAATTCTTATTTTCAATGATGGCCTGGTGGGTTAACTGCCTGTTCAGGGCAGAACAACAGATTTGTACCTTGTCAGCTAGGGGTTTTGAACTTGCAACCTTTTGGTTACTAGTCCAACACTCTAACCACTAGGCTATGCTGCCACCCCAATAATAATAATAATAATGCCAATCTTAGCCAAAGTCTACCGTGGCTCTGTTTGTAAGAAAGGTTAGTGAGGACTCATTGGCACAAAGTTAAAATGTTGTTCTGGTTCAGAAGTTGGTGTAAATCCTCAACATTATTTTATGGCTAGTGGTTGACTCCACCAATTGAGTGACAGACGAAATAATAACAGGCACTCTATACAATACCAACACCTTGTTGAAATAAGTGAGAAGTGCAGTATCACTTGTTTTGCAGTTCATTTGATGCTCTCTGACACAGAAACACTAGTACACAGTAACAGTTCAATTCTTTTTCATATTTTCTGTATTTTGTGCTGGGATTTTACAATCTTACATACATTAGCACTCATGGCTTGGTGATAAATAAATAGTCTCAAATTCATCAGATGCATCTTCCAATTTGATTTGGAAACTAATAATACCAAATGGTATACAAAATGGAAGTACAGGTCAAACCAATGAGAGCGTACTTAAAAATTTGATATAAAAATAATGTGTACAATGTTGTATATATCAGTCAACCTACAAACCATTAATATAATTGTTCTACAATAATACGAACCATATCTAGTCTCAAAACAAATGTGGATACAAATGGTTTTGTAATGTAATCGCGAGCTATGCTTTTTGAAGTCGGAAGTTTACATACACTTAGATTGGAGTCATTAAAACTTGTTTTTCAACCACTCCCCAACTTCTTGTTAACAAACTATAGTTTGGCAAGTCGGTTAGGACATCTACTTTGTGCATGACACAAATAATTGTTCCAACAATTGTTTACAGACATATTATTTAACTTAAAATTCACTGTAACACAATTCCAGTGGGTCAGAAGTTTACATACACTAAGTTGACTGTGCCATTAAACAGCTTGGAAAATTCCAGAAAATTATGTCATGGTTTTAGAAGATTCTGATAGGCTAATTGACATCATTTGAGTCAATTGGAGATGTACAATTGGAGCAATTTCCAAACGCCTGAAGGTACCACATTCATCTGTACAAATAATAGTACGCATGTATAAACACTGGGACCAGGCAGCCGTCATACCGCTCAGGAAGGAGACACCTTCTGTCTCCTAGAGATGAACGTACTTTGGTGCGAAAAGTGCGGACCATTCCCAGAACAGCAAAGGACCTTGTGAAGATGCTGGAGGAAACAGGTACAAAAGTATCTATATCCACAGTAAAAATGAGTCCTATATCGACATAACCTGAAAGGCCTCTCAGCAAGGAAAAAGCCACCGCTCCAAAACCGCAATAAAAAAGCCCGACTACGGTTTGCAACTGCACATGGGGACAAAGATCATACTTTTGGAGAAATGTCCTCTGGTCTGATGAATCAAAAATAGAACTGTTTGGCCATAATGACCATCGTTATGTTTGGAGGAAAAAGGGAGAGGCTTGCAAGCCGAAGAACACCATCCCAACCGTGAAGCATGGGGGTAGCAGGAGGGACTGGTTGTGGGGGTGCTTTGCTGCAGGAGGGACTGGTGCACTTCACAAAATAGATGGCATCATGAGGCAAGAAAATTATGTGGATATATTGAAGCAACATCTCAAGACATCAGTCAGGAAGTTAAAGCTTGGTCGCAAATGGGTCTTCCAAATGGACAATGACCGCAAGCATACTTCCAAAGTTGTGGCAAAATGGCTTAAGGACAACAAAGTCAAGGTATTGAAGTGGCCATCACAAAGCCCTGACCTCAATCCTATAGAACATTTGTGGGCAGAACTGAAAAAGCATGTGTGAGCAAGGAGGCCTACAAACCTGACTCAGTGGCACCAGCTCTGTCAGGAGGAATGGACCAAAATTATTGTGGGAGGCTTGTGGAAGGCTACCCAAAACATTTGACCCAAGTTAAACAATTTAAAGGCAATGGTACCAAATACTAATTGAGTGTATGTAAACTTCTGACCCACTGGGAATGTGATTTAATAAATAAAGGCTTATATAAATCATTCTCTCTACTATTATTCTGACATTTCACATTCTTAAAATAAAGTGGTGATCCTAACTGACCTAAAACAGGGAATGTTTACTATGATTAAATGTCAGGAATTGTGAAAAATTTTGTTTAAATGTATTTGGCTAAGGTGTATGTAAACTTTCGACTTCAACTGTATATAAATATATATTTTATAATGCAACAAACAGGTAATTCAACAAACTATTTGCACATAGGTACTTAGTACTGGCATGGACAGTACTACTGACCGTACGGTATCTACACTTGTTCTACCCCGGAGTTCGAAACTGTGTTTTCCTTGTTGCTGATGAGAGCCATGATATTATTTGCCTTGGCATTTTTATTCATGCGGCGTAGAGTATGGATCAGTGTCTCAGAGGCTGTGGTCATCCCCTTCTTCTCCACCCAGGCCCTAAGTAGGCTGGAGCACTGCTCCTCGGAGTCATTGGGATAGTTTAGCTGGTGGGATTCTATGGTGGCAATAGTCATCCCACTGCGCTCGGCCACCTGTTTCATGTCCTTCCACCCCAAGGTCTTAGCGATATCTGGGAGATGTGGCCAGAGGTCAATACCTGAAACCAAGAAGCAGGATTGAGGTTCATTCTTAGTTGGGGATGGCATATATGGGTCATATTAGTAAACATGGTAATATTGATGATGTCATTACCCCTCAGTGGCTGCATTTCCTGCAAATAAGCAAACAAATGTTTACAAGTAAAACAAATTCACTAATGATATTTCACTCAGTATTTATAATAAGTGTCATGATACACTATATATACAAAAGTATGTGGACACCCCTTCAAATTAGTGGATTTGGCTAATTCACCCACACCCGTTGCCAACAGGTATAAAATCGAGCACACCGCCATGCAATCTCCATAGACAAACATTGGCAGTAGAATGGCCTTGCTGAAGAGCTCAGTGACATTCAACGTGGCACCGTCATAGGATTCCAACAAGTCAGTTCGTAAAATTGCTGCCCTGCTAGAGCTGCCCCGGTCAACTGTAAGTGCTGTTATTTTGAAGTGGAAACGTCTAGGGCTCAGCCGTCGCAACAAGGGCTCAGCCGCGAAGTGGTAGGCCACACAAGCTCACAGAATGGGACCGGCGAGCGCTGAAGCACGTAAAAATAATTTGTCCTCGGTTGCAGCACTCACTAGCGAGTTCCAAACTGCCTCTGGAAGCAACGTCGGCACAAGAACTGTTCGTCGAGAGGTTCCTGAAATGGGTTTCCATGGCAGAGGAGCGACACACAAGCCTAAGATACCATGTGCAATGCCAAGCGTCAGCTGGAGTGGTATAAAGCTCGCCGCCATTGGACTCTGGAGCAGTGGAAACGCGTTCTCTGGAGTGATGAATCACGCTTCACCATCTGGCAGTCTGACTGACGAATCTGGGTTTGGCGGATGCCAGGTGAACGCTATCTGCCCCAATGCATAGTACCAAATGTAAAGTTTGGTTGCGGAATAAATGGTCCGGGCTGTTTTTCATGGTTCAGTCTTGGCCCCTTAGTTCCAGTGAAGGGAAATCTAAACGCTACGGCATACAATTTTAGACAATTCTGTGCTTCCAACTTTGTGGCAACAGTTTGGGGAAGGCTCTTTTCTGTTTTAGCATGAAAATGCCCCCGTGCACAAAGCGAGGTCCATACAGAAATGGTTTGTCGAGATCAGTGTGGAAGAACTTGACTGGCCTGCACAGAGCCCTGACCTCAACCCGATCTAACATCTTCAGGAATTAATTGGAACGCAGAGTGCGAGCCAGGCCTAATCACCCAACATCAGTGCCAGACCTCACTAATGCTCTTGTGGCTGAATGGAAGCAAGTCCCCGCAGCTAAGTTCCAGAATTTTGCGGAAAGCCTTCCCAGAAGAGCGACCAACTCCATATTAATGTCCATGATTTTGGAATGAGATGTTCGGTTAGCAGATGTCCACATACTTTTGGTCATGTAGTGTATGTACTGTGACATTAATGTAGCACTAAAGATGCATGGGTGTGTTTTAAGCAGTGGTTTTGGTCAAGGACAGGGTGGAGTAGTGTAACCTATTGAAGATAATTACCTCAGCTACCTCTAAATACTGGTTGGGCATTTTGGTCAAACCATCATTTTGCCCCAGCTTTTTCCCTAACGAAGCAAAAACAGACATTTAAAAAAATGTTTCAAGGGTAAAAACATAATTTTGATACTTTTGGACAGGGAGCTTTCCAACGAAAAACAGACTTCCTCTCTCTCCAACTGCTTTACTAACTAAAATGATAGAACAATCTCTTGTGCCTCCTTCTGGTGGTTTAGCATAGCCTACAGATGTCTGAATGACCCAAATGCTTACCAAAACAACATTTATTTGTTCGCCTCAGACAGCAAAAAATAAGAAAAACTGCAATAACCATAACTGAGCCAAGTACTGCTACATGAGTTCTTCCTCCTGAAACAAAGAAATGAAAAAATAACAGCCACATTTTCAAATAAAAAACATACTTATTATAATCATACTGTAAGTGAAACCACATCTTTGTAATGCATTGAAATGTTATGGTTTTGCTCAATCCCCAAACCTCCTTGTTTTTGGTAGTCATGGCATATGGTGTTGTTGGTGGTGGTACAGGCAACCTTGGTACCTTCATCCCCACATCTTGAAGATAAATTAGAAGATTTGATGCTGGTTGATATCTCTCTAGTCTATATAATAATAGGCCTACAACCGATTTAACAATGTGTTATAAAGGTAGACCCAGCGATATGACGTAGATGCAGAAAGTTAAACAGCATAGTGGGTCAATGTCCGCATCAAGTAAGTGTTGAAGCGTGAGGCTCAACTTCTCCGCTGTTTTGGTCCCGTGTCTACCACACTTTAACAGCGTGAAGCGAACCCATGTACATGCGCAGATACTGTGTGTGACTGTGGGAAAGCAAAGTCTTGCATCTCACTCATCTCAATATCTGTGGCGCTACTCGTGGCAACATCATTTCGCTGAGTCTACCTTTAGCATTTACAAACAATAAACCAAATCAATGTTTTATTTGATGGTTATTTGGTTAAACTACAGTATTCTGGACTTACATGGTACACGGGTAGCAGGCCCTGCAGTGCACCTTCCCCTTGTCACAGTAGTGGCCCTGCTGGCATCGACACACTGTGTCCCTGATGATGGTACATTTGTCCTCCACCTCCAGATTGGCTACGGAGGACAACCACCACCATGACAGTACGTTAGAAACCTCACTTGCTACAGTGGGTAGGACTTATGTTTGGGTGTTAGTTCCACCTGTTGCGTGTGTGTGTATGCCTACCTTTAGGGTTGCAAGATGTGCAGGGCTCACAAGAGTCCAGGAAGTTTGGGTAACTGTTGTAGGTTCTGCCTAGCTCACAGAGAATACAGGTCCCATCGTCTGTGTTCATACTACAGTGGCTGTCCAGATGATGGCCTGTACACACAGAGTACCAAGACATAGGGAGTCAGAGGGAAAGACATAGTAGCATACAATCATTTTATTCATGCAATTTACAGTTGACTGAGACAGTACACATTTCAGTTCTCACGCCAAAGTAAATGTTCTTGCGCTGTTATTATGGTATTATGCTGTCATGGTGGGGACCATAAAAAAGCTCAAGTTAGATAGTTCAATACAGATAATATTAAACATTTTAGATGCTCACCAGCAGCACAGAGACAGCATGTCTTGTTTTCATATTGGTAATTGCCATCTTGACAACTCTGCCTTTTGGTGCGCAATTTGATGGTTATGTCTTGGGAACTCTGCTCTGCTTTGGAAGTTGTAGCTGAACGAACTATACACTGTTAAATGCCATGACATTATTGCGTGTTATTAAAACAGACAGAGTAAGTAGGCAGTTACAGTAGGCACACAATGTGTGTGTGTGTGTGTGTGTGTGTGTGTGTGTGTGTGTGTGTGTGTGTGTGTGTGTGAAAAGAGAGAGGAAGTGAGTGAGAAAGAGCGAGCGGGGTATTAGTGATTTAAGTATGATTGGAAGGTCAATAATGATCATTAAGGAAAAAAACATACCTATGTGTGTCAACCCACTAGGCACAAACTGGTTGAATCAACATGTTTCAATGTAATTTGTCAATGTATTGTGATGTGGAATCTACGTAGATAATACATTTAAGTTTTGGAAAAAGTAATCAACAGTTGGGTTGAGGGTGACATTTCAACCTCAGGATTATGTCATCATGGTCACCAATTTTCAACATAGAGAATATTGTATCAAAAACCTTGTATCAAATATGTTGAATTTGTACCTTTGACACATCATCAGATCTTCAACGTTATATCCACTATCTGGAATTTGTTTTGGGCTGAGCAGCACCTGCTACTGGAGAATTGAACTATATACTGTACAGCTATCCATTTGGTCTCCCATCCGGGTTTTTAACCAAGCCCAACCCTGCTTAGCTTTGATATGCACTCAAGTGTACAAAACATTTTGAACACCTTCCTAATATTATGTTGCACCCCCTTTTGCAATCAGAACAGCCTCAATTCGTCAGGGCATGGACTCTACAAGGTGTTGAAAGAATTCCACAGCAATGCTGGCCCATGTTGATTCCAATACTTCCCACAGTTGTGTCAAGTTGGCTGGATGTCCTTTAGGTGTTGGACCATTCTTGATACACAGGGAAACTGTTGAGCATGGAAAAACACACCATGGTCGCAGTTCTTGACACACTCAAGCTGGGGTGCCTGGAACCATACCTACAGTAAGTGTTAGGTCTCTCTTTATGTAGTGTTGTGTTGACTCTCTAGTCATGATGTATATTTTATTTATTTTGTATTTTTAATCCCAGCCATCCCTGCAGGAGGCCTTTTGCCTTTTGGTAGGCCGTCATTGTAAATAATAATTTGTTCTTAATTAACGGACATACCTAGTTAAATAAAGGTTAAATAAAAAATGAATTAATAATTAAAGTGCATTCATTTTAATATAGCTAGGTGAGACAACCATATATCACAGTCAAATATTCAGGATACAAACATTCCATTCCAGCTAAACAATGGATATATAGCGTTTTGCAAAAACAACACATTGCCATACACATCTAAAATCTATGAATAAAAAAATCTGCCAACAGTAATATTTTACACACATGTGAAGCAATCAATTCTCAAACATTAACCCGGACGACGCTGAGCCAATTGTGCGCAGCCTTATGGGACTTTCAATCACGGCTGGTTGTGATACAGCCTGTAATCTTCAAGTTGTTAATTAATATGTTGGTTTCAGGTCTCCATCTCAACCAAAAACCTGGATTTGAACCAGGATGTCTGTAGTGACACCTCTAGCACTGAGACACAGTGTCTTAGACCGCTGTGCCACTCGGGAGCCACAATACATGTCCCAAGGCTTAAAAATCCTTCTTTAACCTATCTTCTCTCCTTCATCTACACTGATTGAAGTGGATTTAACAAGTGACAGCAATAAGGGGTCATAGCTTTCACCTGGATTCACCTGGTAAGTCTGTCATGGAAAGAGCAGGTGTTCTTAATGTTTTGTATACTCAGTGTATATGACATTCCAATTTAAACGTTGTTGTGCTTTTTAAATGGCTGAAAGCGAAGTGATAAAACATGTCAATGACACCTAAATTATTGTTTTTCTATTGGAATATGGTTGTGCTTTTAGGTGGTTGAAAGTATAGTGATAACACATTGGGAATTCAACCAATTTCTGGCTGTACTTTAGGTGGGTGAATAAAGAATGAAATCTCATTGATCAACGTCTCAAACAAATATTACCCACATTTCCAGTGGTAAGTCCCAAGAAGTGAATAAAAAAATACACATACTGTACATCGAAAGTGAAACTAACGTTACTTGTCTTCAGCACAGACGAGTGAATGAATTTGACTAGGCTAGACTTTACGGAGTTATAAAGATACATGTATCTTACAGTGGCAATTATGTTAGTTGACAATTAAATGTCTTAAATATATGATGTCAGACTATTGATACATCGTGTTTTGTAGCTGTGTAGTCATCTATTTAATTGACGCAAGATCACGGCGTAGTGACTTGAGTTGGATGGGAGTTAGTTTAGTTAGCTACCGCCTGACAATAATAAAGTGTTAGAGTTTACCCTGTACAAAGTATGCCAACGATAAAATGTTGATCGTCAACTCACCAAAATGCACAGGACACATAGAAACGTATATTTGTTCATCTTCCAAATTGACGCCACCAAGAAGAAATTTCTGCGCCCTCTGTACGGTCGTTGCAAATGTTCGTTAGTTTTAGTTTTGAAGGAAGTAGACACCCACAATAACACCCAGTCTGTCATTAATGGTGTACTATATGTACAATTTAGCACAATGTTTTTATTTACTAACGAAATCCAAAGGTACGCTTGACTATTGAAAAGGCGTATCATCTCATGAGATCCACACAATGCGTTGAAGTAGGAATTTACAGTGCCTTCAGAAAGTATTCACACCCCTTGACTTTTTCAACATTTTGTTGTTACAGCCTGAATTTAAAATGGATTAAATTTAGATTTTTTTTTTGTCACTGGCCTACACACAATAACACATAATGTCAAAGTGGAATTCTGTTCTTCTAAATATTTACAAATGAATTGAAAATGAAAAGCTGAAATGTCTTGAGTCAATAAGGATTCAACCCCTTTGTTATGGCAAGCCCAAATAAGTTCAGAAGTAAACCTTTGCTTAACAAGTCACATAATAAATTGTATTGCCTCACTCTGTGTGCAAGAACAGTGTTTAACAAGATTTTTTAATGACTACCTCATCGCAGTACCCCACACATACCTGTAAGGTCCCTCTGTCGAGCACTGAATTTCAAACACAGATTCAACCACAAAGACCATTGGTTGATGGGTAAAAATAAAAAGCAGACATTGAATATCCGTTTGAGCATGGTGAAGTTATTAATGACACTTTGGATGGTGTATCAATACACATAATCACCACAAAGATACAGGCGTCCTTCCTAACGCAGTTGCCAGAGAGGAAGGAAACCACTCAGGAATTTCACCATGAGGCCAATGGTGACTTTAAAACAGTTACAGAGTTGAATGGTTGTGATAGGAGAAAATGAATAATGGATCAACAACATTGCAGTTACTCCACAATGTGACAAAGCACATAACTTTTTATCCTGAACACAAAGTGTTATATCTGGGGCAAATCCAATACAACACATTACTGAGTACCACTGTCCATACTTTCAAGCATAGTGGTGGCTGCATCATGTTATCGGTATGCTTGTAATCATTCAAGACTGGGGAATTTTTTAGGATAAAAAATAAATGGAATGGAGCTAAGCACAGGCAAAATTCTAGAGAAAAACCTGGTTCGGTCTGCTTTCCACCAGACACTGGTAGATGAATTCACCTTTCAGCAGGACAATAACCTAAAACACAAGCCCAAATCTACACTGGAGTTGCTTACCAAGAAGGCAGTGAATGTTCCCAATGGCCTAGTTACAGTTTTGACTTAAATCTACTTCAAAATCTATGGCAATACTTGAAAAATGGTTATCTAGCAATGATCAACAACCAATTTGACAGAGCTTGAATCATTTTGAAAAGAATAATATTGTACAATCCAGGTGTCCAACGTTCTTAGAGACATACCCAGAAAGATTCACAGCTGTAATCGCTGCCAAAGGTGATTCTAACATGTATTGACTCAGGGGTGTGAATACTTATGTAAATGAGATATTTCTGTATTTAATTTTGAATGAATTCACACAAATGTCTAAAATGTCACTTTGTCATTATGGGGTATTGTGTGTAGATGAGTGAGAGAAATATATATATATTTAATACATTATGAATTCAGGCTGTAACCACATAATGTGAAAGAAGTCAAGGGGTGTAACTACTATCTGAAGGCATAGTATATCGCTGCATGTACCACTAGAGGATGTGAGTGGCCTGGGTAGCTCCTCTCTTTACTTATTTTCAGGGGTCCGTTACTGCAGCGAACCGTCAGGACCGACAGGATGTGTGTTGGTCATTTTTCAGGCACACCAAGTCCCGAGGCAGATTTGATTGTTTCACTATCAAGCTCTCTTCCTACCATGCTGTGCAATAGAGAGCATTGGTTGGTAATCCTAAACTGCCAGTCAGTGTATTAGCTACAGTTAACAATGTTGAGACTACATTGCATAAGACACTCCTCGGGGACTTATACGGCCTCGAGGTTTTCTTCTAATCAGGTGGACAGGAAAAACTTCTGGCCATACACCCATGTCATCAATTCGTTCCAAATAGAATATGAATCCATGATAGACATAATATGGAGAAATGGATGCAATAATTGTAATCAATTTTAGAATTTCTAACGTAACAAAATGTGGAAAAGTCAAGGGGTCTGAATACTTTTCCCGAATGCACTGTAACTAAATATGGATTTACATTTCTGATGTATTTTTTATTAAGAAGTCTACCACTCCCCATAGAAGGCAAAAATGGGGTGGCTCCATATCTATATTTTTTTAAGGGTACATACCTCTATCTACCCTCTGTGCCAAGTTTGATCACAAAGTTAACTATTGAGACCACATTTTCATTTTAGGCGCTCACCACTAGTATACAAAAGAGAGATTATTTTTCCACCCTCCATTTTATCACATAAATCGTGGTTAATTGTGTTTTTTTGTCTGTGATTAGTTGCTTGACAATGTCGTAGAATTTTGTGATAAAAATATGGTTTAGAAATAATTTAAAGGTTAGGGTTAAAGGGTTAAAGGTTGACGCAATCCAGAGCTCCCTACAGACCAACGGTCTGCATACTACACTTATGGAGTAATCCCTACTGGTGAGGAACAGCAGCGACTGTCACATCACTCAGTTACCACACATCTCTATCAGACACATACAGTATGTTTGTACATTCATTGGAGCCATGACTCTAAATCACTATATCACATGCTATCACAGTGGAGATGTGAGGACCGATTGTTACAATTTTAATTGTATAGGCCAGTAGTGATTTTTTGGGGTGATATTTTTATGATTGTATACTGAGAATAAAATAGCCTTATACGATATTTATGTTCCAGTCGTAGGTTGGTACATTAGTTAAACACTTACTGTTACGTGTTACTCCTGTGATGCCTTAAAAAAATTTTAAAAAACGGAGCTACTGTACATGGTATCACCCCTGCCATTCTAATAGCTTATTGACATTTTGGGGAGAGGGAAAGTAGAGAGAGCAAGAGAGTGGTCAGAGCAGACCCGGCACCAGGATAAAGTGACTAAGGGGGCAGCTAAAATCGGAAAGGGGGCACAATTTTGGGGGGTTCTTGCATTGGAATTATATTGAATTCTACTTATATAACGCTACACCATAGTAAACATAAAGTTCAAATGCCGAGACTCCAAGACCATTGAGTGCTTTTAAAGTGACATGTTGGCGCAAAATCTGTAAACCATCTCCCCTGTATCAGCACAACGGACAGCGGCCTACACTGTAAAGCAAGGCCTATTTGGCAACGAATATAGGCTACAAGATAGATAGGCTGTTTGTAATTGGTGAATTACCCTATGTGAATGCAGCCGAATACAACTTGTTTTTCTTTCCATAGTGTAGTGCATTTCAAATGCTCCTTGCTTTATGCGTGCCTAGCGAATCCTTTGTTTCTATCAATAGCATGCTTCCAGATAGAATACATGCCTTGGGTCAAGGCCTTGTCTGAATTAGCATTAGACCTAATACAGGACTTTTGACATGGGAACCAAAATGTCGCATCTGCAGTAACCTAGTATTCCAGCCACTCTCTGCCTATGAACCAGTTGCTATTAATTATCAGGAACAGTCAGGGTGGAGGGGGCTGTGAAGCCATTATCCTGGCGGAACTTGTGGAATGGGGGGGGGGGTGGGGCTCCTCACACAGAGCTAGCTGGAGCAGCTTCAGTGCTGCTGGGCTTGGCGGCGGCCTCTGTGGTTTCATTTCTGATATCCATGATGGCAGTGGCAGATTAGCTGGTTAGAGCTAAATAGGCTAATAACACTAATGCCTTTTAAAGCTAGCTAAGAAGCTAACTAAACTCTGTAGTGGTGTGGCGTGAGGCAGAGTTCAGTGAAGCAGCTTCAACTGTAAACTTGACCCCGTCCTTATAAATCAAAATCAGATATTACAGGCGGAGGCGTATCTCTTTATTCACGTATCTTACCACGTTATTCACATAGCTTACCACAGATGAGCAGAATTTTTTTATGCTTTTTATGGACACTCAAAGGAGTCATACCTAACCACCCAGTGGCTTTCCATAGCCCCCCTACACACAAACACACACACACAATCCGTGGCACGCTCTGTCCATGGTGCTGATACTGTAAGGTTCTGTGTTTATTTTCTTAGTCAAACTTGTGTTCTGTTTCATTGTGTTCTTGAACGTAGCCCTGTTTCTTTGTGTTCTTGGACGTAGCCCTGTCTTTCATTTTTGTTAATTGATTTCACGTGTGTTAGTTACTCTCCTGGTCTCATCAGCTCCTTATTTAGTTCAGTTCATTCTGTTTGTGCCTTTGTGAGGTATTGTTCGTTTTGACTCCACTAAGCCTTTTCCTAGCTCGTTTGTGAGAACCAGTTATAGCCTTCAGTCCTAGTTTTGATTCACCTGCCTATTTGCCTACCTGTGTATGACCATTGCCGGCCTGTGACCAAAATTTGTGCCTTCTGCAAAGGCGAAATTAACACCTGCCGCGCTCTGAGCGTGAATCTACACCTTTTTCTCCCTGAGTATTCATTACAGACACAGCACAGCAGAGATACAGATTCAACGTCAACCTGTCATTCAATCATTTGAACTTTTTAACTATTTCTATATAGGGACATAAAACTAAAACTGAGGTGGTATGAGTTTCAATTTAGGGGGCTAATCCCCCTTTTGCACCCTCGTGGAACCAGGCCTGGGTGAGAGGAAATGTAATCCTTCACATTGGTTTTCTGGGAGTCCTATTTGTGGAAATAGTATGATGTGTGGGATCACTGAAAAGATACTGAAATAGTGGATATTCCAAGAGGGGCCATTCAGGTTTGAAATAGAGAGTAGATATGATAAGTGCACAGCGGTGCACAGCTGGGACGGGACTCATTACTGTTATAAGTCTGGGGACTGTGCTCAGGCCTCTCAGACCTCTGGATGACTTTATATTCAGCAGTTAGTTATGGTACTAGTTTGATGGCCAGCAGTGGATACGACACTGCTTGTAACACTGGGAGTCTCCATCAGCATCAAAGGGACAATATAGTGAACCAGAAAAGTGGTAGAATCTTCAATTCTTCTCATAGAAATAGTAGTGAAAGAATGGACTCTGAAGTCGTGGCTGATTGAATGCTTCTGGTTAGGGGTTGCCCATAAAGCTATGATCTAAGATCAGCTAGCTATACAATCATCTAGGTATGTTGCAGTGAATTATTTCAATGTAACCTGGTATGTGAATTTTATTTTTTACAAACAATGTTTAAAAAACAGTTCCCTCAACCAATTGTTTGATCTCTGCCAAGTGGAGTCAACGAGGACTTTAGCCTTTCTACGAAAAGGCCTCATGTTAATTTTTATCTTAAAAGAAAAGTATTTTTGGCTGGAGAACAAGAACTTCCTAGAAGCAGACCTCCTGTGGGATTTGTTTTGTTTTTTCAAGTGTATCAAATTTCAACCCTTTGTAGACTGACTGATTCTTGGAAGTCCCGACTTAGCTTTGTGCTAGCCTACAACGTCTGTTCTTATGGCTCTTCAAAACTGAAATATTGACCTATACACCTGATAAACATGTTTAGTCACATATCTCTATAGACATTTCTGTAAGGAAAAATGTGTCATATTTTCAAGCAATCACACATATTATACGTCTTTGGCAGTTCACAACAGATGTATGTCTGATGGAGAAGGATATTTGATATTGAAATAGCTCAATAAAGTGTTCAACCTGAATCGTTCACATTTTCTTCATTTTCTTAATTGACAGTGACATCATGAATACTAGACTAGGTCAGATGAATGGTATTTGTTCTGTAGGTCTCTGATATTGCATCAGGGAGTGATGTAGCCAATGTTTATCTTCACCCAGGACTGTAAATATCACACCAGTCTGACTGTTTAATCCTATAGATTGATATATTAAATACTTTGAGTGGATGTTTGCATTTGTAGCCCTGTTTGAGCTTGACAGGCAAGTAGCACCTTATCAGATGCTTAAAGCCTTTAAGCAAAGATGTGTGTGTGTGTGTGTGTGTCTGTGTGCGTGTGTGTGCGTGCGTGCGTGCGTGCGTGCGTGCATGTGTGCCTACGTTAGCCAGTACATATTCACCCTGAACGCTGACTTTTAGGTAGGCCTATAGCCTGCACACAGACACATCATTTGGTTAGTACTTTACTTATGTTGAAAAGTAACAGCAGTTGAAGATTACAAAACCGTACTTTGACCCTTAATTTACAGCTATGGTTGGGGATTCTGCCACGGTTTGCTGTGAGGCTTTCAAACCAGACAATACCTCTCATTTATTCAAGCCAAATGGATGACAGAATTAGTTCAACACAGTCGTTCATTTAATTTCTTGGAAGAGATTCCCCTGAATGAGCGCTGAATGTTTCTCATCAAATTTTGAAAGCGTAAAGTCTAGCCAGTCTGTGTTCCCCAAACAGTCTTTTTGGGTGAATAGTAGATTTGGTTTCCAAGCCTCAGCAGAATGTTTTTTTTCCTTCTCGTACTAGCTTTGCTATTCCACAGAGATGGAAAAAGCAGTGTTGTGTTTTGTTGTGTGGAGGATGCATAGGAATGTATAGCGAAGTTTCCCTTCAGAGAGTGAGTGGAGTAAGAGGACACAGGTAATAGATCTACTTGCAGGGGGTACGAGTATGTTAACAAGTCATTTTTTACAGTAGTGAATTTCAAGACTATGTTATTATTATTCAATGGTAGCCCATTTGTTTAAACTGTTACTGTTCTAAAACTGGTAAAGTTGTAGAAGTGACTTGCTGTTAAAATATGTCAGACAACAGGGTTTTCATATCTGTTTAATTATTTCCATTCCAAATTGAGTAATTAGGTAGTCTGCTCAGTGATTTGGCCTGAGTTTAGGTAGTAATTATTCAACGTTCACTTCATTAAAGTTTTACATTTTAGTAATTTAGCAGACACTCTTATCCATATCGACTTACATCTTAAGGTAGCTAGGTAAGACAACCGCATATCATAGTCATAGTAAGAACATATATCTTTTTATAACACAGCTGTCAGCAAAGTCAGTGCTAGAAAGAAAATACAAGTGCAAGTGTTAGTTCAAGAAAGGCAAGTAAACACAAACCATTCATCTCCCTTTGGAGACAGTCTTAATTCACACTGTCCAAACTTCAAAGTGTTGTTGCTTTCAGCCCAGTGATCCTGACCGCTGAGCTTTGACCTGGTACCACTGCAGCCTAGCACTCATGAACTTAGACCTTCTAAAGTTGGAAACATTTGTGGCCCACAAGACGTTAGCAGTCAGAGTGAGAACAGGGTGAGATAGGATGTGACCACTGTAAATGTGTAAGCAGACCGTCTTAGAGGGCATGTGACTCATAGACTGTTGCCACTGTTTGCCTGCTTTGCACCCCTTCCCACCTGATGCCTTCGCACATACAGGGGACAGTGGGGATGTGGAAGTGTAGGTTGCCCAGAGAGCTGATGTTGTACAGCACATAGAACAGGAAAAGAGACATGCTGCTCCATGACCACAGGACGTGACCTCAGAGCTGATGATGAGGAGCTCATGGGCAAGCAGAGAGTGTTGAGTGGATTTTGAGTACTTTATGTGCTGAAACACACACACACACACACACACACATGGAGCGCACACACTCATACTTTCTCTCTCTCTCCCTCACACACAAAACACACACATACAAAACCCACAGAAATAAATCTGCAAAGCTGGCTCTAGACGGTATGTCTGTACAGAGAGATTTCCCTGCCCCGTTTCTAGTGGTCGGCCTAATTAAAGCTGAGTGTATCTGTGTGTCTGTACACTGCTGAGGGATTTGACTGGGAACATTCAGCCAGACAGTGTCTGGAGGGAAAGACAATGGAGGAAGGAGAGTGAATAGTATGCCTTGTTACAACCGGCTGTGCCGAGTGCGGCTCTGACTGCCATAGAGAATGACAGGAATAATCCCAGCTGAAAATCCCATAGAGATAGATTTATCGGGGGTAGTGGTATCTGAGAAATCCGGTTAGGGACTTAATGCAAACAGAACAGAGGCAGAATGAGCTAAACCAGTGTGCCTGCAGCTGTACAGACCCCTAGTCAACATGTCAACTCCTCACCACCTGTCTCTGTCATGTCATCACACTGTCCTCAACCTGTCCTCTTCCTGTCCTCATGCTCCTTAAACTCGCTACTTGCACAGGTCTTGTATAGGACATGTGAGCTAGCTAGCTGGTGATGCTGAAATCTGAAGCAGGATGGGGCCATGGACTCATGCTGCTTACGCCAAATCCTGACTCTGCCATCAGCATGACACAATAGGAACCGGGATTCGTCAGACCAGGCAATGTTTTTCCACTCCTCAATTGTCCAGTGTTGTTGATCGCATGTCCACTGGAGCCATTTCTTCTTGTTTCTAGCTGATAGGAGTGTAACCCGGTGTGGTCGTCTGCTGCCATAGCTCTTCCGTGACAAGGACTGACAAGTTGTGCATTCCAAGATGCCGTTCTCCACACCACTGTAGTACTGCTCTGTTATTTGCCTGTTTGTGGCTCGCCGGTTAGCTTGCACGATTTTTGCTCCTTCGACCATCGACCTGTTTTTGCCCACAGGACTGCCGCTGACTGAATGTTTTTTGTTTGTCGCACCATTCTCGGTAAATCCTAGACCATGTCATGCGTGAAAAGCCCAGGAAGCCGGCCAGGAAGCCTTTCTGCATTTCTGGCACCAACGATCATACATACCATGCTCAAAGTTGCTTAGGTCACTCGTTTTGCCCATTCTAACGTTCTAACCATTTGTTCAGAAAGAAGGTAGACACTTCCACACATGCATCTGGGCATATCTACAAGATTGGCATATATACTGTAGGGAAACAATCTTAACACAGGAAATGAAAAACATTGTCCCATGTCCCTCAACAGTGCACATCTGCCCGCTAGATAAGTTAGAGGAGGAACATATAATTTTCCAACTAACTTTACTGACTGTAGGATATCTGTGTTTTCTCAAGAACAATTCTTAAAAGCATGTAATAGTTATTGTAGGCCTTACTGTGACTACATGTTTAATACATTAAATTAACTTCAGATGTCAGATCAGATGTTTTACTTCTCCCTCACTCATTCTCATTCACACTCTCTATCCCCCTGCTCTCTCTCTCTCTCTCTCTCTCTCTCTCTCTCTCTCTCTCTCTCTCTCTCTCTCTCTCTCTCTCTCTCTCTCTCTCTCTCTCTCTCTCTCTCTCTCTCTCTCTCTCTCTCTCTCTCTCTCTCTCTCTCTCTCTCTCTCTCTCTCTCTCTCTCTCTCTCTCTCTCTCTCTCTCTCTCTCTCTCTCTCTCTCTCTCTCTCTCTCTCTCTCTCTCTCTCTCTCTCTCTCTCTCTTCTATTCACACATTAACATACACATTCACCTTCACATTCACAGAGCAGTGAAGCTCCACACCACTATACTTGACTATCCAAGAACAAAAAAACAAAGTAAATGCAATCAAGACTGAGAAAACAGTTAATGAAAATAATAGGAATTGAATATCTCAAATCAAGGTGAAAGACAGAGATTATAATATATTTAAGCAATAAGGGAAAGGGCACTAAGAGCTGTTCTTATGCACGACGCAAGGCGGAGTGCCTAGACACAGCCCTTAGCTGTGGTATATTGGCCATATATCACAAACCCCCGAGGTGCCTTATTGATATTATAAACAGGTTACCAGCGTAATTAGAGCAGTAAAAATAAATATTTTGTCATAGCTGTGGTATATAGTCTGATATACCACAAGTGACAGCCAATCAGCATTCAGGGCTCAAACCACTCAGTTTATAATGGAGTAATGGAATAACACAGTAAAAAACACACATAATTGTGAGCATAACAGTGGCTGCAAAGAGTCCTCATTTATAATTCAGAGGCGTCGTCCCAGGCAGAGATATGAGAAAGGACGCGTCTGTCTGCATTACGCAAGTGTTGCCTTAATGTTGCATCATCCTCCTGGCTGTTTGGTTTTCAGAAGTTTAATAGGTTCCCTGTCAGTTGTGTTGTGGCACAGGCTCAGATAAGAGGCATTATTTGCCATTGAGTTTCTAAGCTGCCCTGTCTGGTCACATACTGTGTGTCGACATCATGTGATAATTTTGTGTTAAAAGATATGTTTGAAGATGAGTGTTGTAAGGTTGTTGTGTGTTAGAATGTCGTGATATTCATGCACACACACACACATGAACACACATGATAGATAATATGATAATAAGGCCTCTATACACTGTCATATCAACCCAACCTCCATCCCCCATACACACACGTACAGTCATCTCACTACACAAAGGAACTGTGCATGTGTGCCGTCTTTCACACACACACACATACACACAGCTGGCTGCTGGTCTGTCTGACCTAGTTTAGTTTTGTGGACTGCTCTAATGGAGAGAGCTGGCCCTGGTGGATTATAGGGATGCAGCTGATTTGCATTTCTTCCCTGTCGCTGGCAGATGGCACCAGAGGTCGGCAGGAGAACTGGAGAGCTCCTTCTACTACAGTCTACACACACTACGCATACTTATACTTTATATGTATAGCTAATGTATGCAGGGTCTCTGTCCACATACTACATGGACTAAACCAGCACACACACACACACACACACAGAGAGAGAAGGGGAGAAAAGAGTTTACACCCTGTGCTCTTGCGCTATTCATGCTCAATAGGAAGGAAGTGATGAATCACACATTTATTTGTGGTCGAGAGCATTTAACTGCAGGTCTTAAGCATGCCTCTCTCCCTCTCGCTCTGCCAAAATCACAGAGGAAGTGAAAAGACATGAAACCTCAGCACATTGTCATACTAACTGTAAACTTGATAAGAGTGTCTGCTAAATGACTAAATGGTCATGTAAATGTATAAATGATGTACTGTTATAGTAGATAAATGCAACTGGGGGAACACCCTGCGCACACACATAGGCATGCATGCACTAACACACGAGCACACACACACATGCAAACACACTGTGTCCCCAACTGGGTGGGGTGGGTTCCTTTGAACACATTCTAATTCTACAGATACACTGTTGATAGCATTCTGTCTGGCTGCATCAGCAGCAGCTGCCCGCCCTCAACCGCAAGGCTCTACAGAGGATGGTACGGATGGTCCAGTACATCCTCGGGGGTGAGCTCCCAGCCATTGAGGACATCTATACCAGGCGGTGTCTGACATCTATACCCATCCACGCTCCCATCCACATTGACGGGGCTGCAGTGGAGTGGAGCAGGTAGACAGTTTCAAGTTCCACGGTGTCCAAATCACTAAAGACTTCAAATGGTCCGAACACGCGCATAGTCGTGAAGAAGGTGCGACAGTGCCTCTTCCCCTCAAGAAGTTGAAAAAGTTTGGCATGGGCCCTGAAATCCTCTAAATGTTCTACAGCTGTACCGTTGAGAGCATTTTGACTGGCTACAATAGCAACGCCCTCAAACGTAATGAATGGTACTGGTATTGGCCTTGTATATAGTGTACATTCTCATGTGTATTATTTTATATGATTTAGCATAATTGCATTGTTGAGGAAGAGTAAGCATTTCACTATGCTGTTTATACCTGCTGTATCATGTGCACGTGACAAATAAACTTTGATTTGATTTGAGATAGATACCGTATGTGAGAAATGAAGCTGATTGGGGAACTGCTATAAGACATGCAGCTTTATGGATTCAATCAAGGCTATTTCTATTCTGATTACTCTTATAACAGCTACAGTACCCTGCTCAGTTAGCCCCTACAGTAGAGGATGTTGCTAGTTAAGATTTATTCTATTTGGCACAGATGTGAATTGCAAATCAAAACAAAAATGGAACCAAATGAATATATATTGTATACAGAGAGACATGCTTGTATACAACACATAGGAATATGCTAATACAAAAATGTTCTTCACAATTTGTATAACACTTCTTTTCATTCAACATGCACATGCAGTATACAGCACACACACACACACACACACACACACACACACACACACACACACACACACACACACACACACACACACACACACACACACACACACACACACACACACACACACACACACACACACACACACACACAGGAAACATCAGGGTGTGCTCTCTCTCTCACACGTGTTTCCCAAACCACCACTAACAGAGTGCTGGTTTCTCAATGTGGTCAAAGTGGATAAACTTTACTGTTAAAGTGTGTCAAAAACATCAACCTTCCAATTAACTCTTATACTCAGAGTTAGTGTCTATGTACCTATCTGTCAGGCTGATACAATCACTACCCCACCGGGAGCTGTGCGTGGGTGAAGTCCCTGAGGAAGCAAAGACAGGGAGGGGGAAGCCATATTACAACCTATGTGTTGTGATAATTGCATTGTTTGCTCTATGACCTGTTAGTTCATATCCCTTGCCAGTGTGATACAGTGCATTCGATAAACTACTCCTTCACTTTTTCCACATTTTGTTACGTTACAGCTTTATTATAAAATTGATTAAATACATGTTTCAATCTACATATAATACCCCATAATGACAAAGCGAAAACAGATTTGTATTATTTTATGCAAATGTATAATAAAATAAAAAAAATTAAATACCTTATTTACATAAGTATTCAGACCCTTTACTATGAGTCTATGAGTGCATCCTGTTTCCATTGATCATCCTTGAGATGTTTCCTACAACTTCATTGGAGTCCACTTGTGGTAATTTCAATTGATTGGACATGATTTGGAAAGGCACACACCTGTCTATATAAGGTCCCACAGTTGACAGTGCATGTCAGACCAAAAACCAAGCCATGAAATCCATAGAGGTTCGAGGCAGGATTGTGTCGAGGCACAAATCTAGGGAAGGTACCAAAAAATGTCTGCAGCATTGAAGGTCCCCAATAACACAGTGGCCTCCATTCTTCAAATGGAAGAAGTTTGGAACCACCAAGACTCTTCCTAGAGCTGACTGCCCGGCCAAACTAAACAATCGGAGGAGAAGGGCTTTGGTCAGGGAGGTGACCAAGAACCCGATGGTCACTCTGATGGAGATCCAGAGTTCCTCTGTGGAGATGAGAGAACCTTCCAGAAGCACAACCATTTCTGCAGCACTCCACCAATCAGGCATTTATGGTAGACGGAAGCCACTCCTCAGTAAAAGGCGCAACAGACCGCTTGGAGTTTCCCAAAAGGCACCTAAAGAACATTCAGACCATGAGAAACAAGATTCTCTAATCTGATGAAACCAAGATTGAAAACTTTGTCCTGAATGCCAAGCGTCACGTCTGGAGGAAACCTGGCACCATCACTACGGTGAAGAATTGGGGGGGGCAGCATCATGCTGTGGGGATGTTTTCAATGGCAGGGACTGGAAGACTAGTCAGGATCGAGGAAAAGCACACAGCCAAGACAAGGCAGGAGTGGCTCTGAATTTCCTTGAGTGGCCCAGCCAGAGCTCGGACTTTAACTCGATCAAACATCTCTAGAGAGACCTGAAAATAGCTGTGCAGTGAGGCTCCCCATCCAACCTGACAGAGCTTTTGAGGATCTGTAGAGAAGTATGGGAGAAACTCTCCAAATACAGGTCTGCCAAGCTTGTAGCGTCATACCCAAGAAGACTCAAGGCTGTAATCGCTGCCAAATGTGCTGAGGGAAGGGTCTGAATACTTACACTACCTTTCAAAAGTTTGGGGTCACTTAGAAATGTCCTTGTTTTTGAAAGAAAATCATTTTTTTTGACAATTAAAATAACATCAAATTGATCAGAAATACAGTGTAGACATTGTTAATGTTGTAAATGACTATTGTGGCTGGAAACGGCTGATTTTTAATGGAATATCTACATAGGCATACAGAGGCCCATTATCAGCAACCATCACACTTCCAATGGCATGTTGTGTTAGCTAATCCAAGTTTATCATTTTAAAAGGCTAATCGATCATTAGACAACCCTTTTGCAGTTACGTTAGCACAGCTGAAAACTGTTGTTCTGATTAAAGAAGCAATAAAACTGGCCTTCTTTAGACTAGTTGAGTATCATGAGCATCAGCATTTATGGGTTTGATTACAGGCTCAAAATGGCCAGAAGCAAAGACCTTTCTTCTGAAACTCGTCACGCTATTCTTGTTCTGAGAAATGATGACTATTCCATGCAAGAAATTGCCAAGAAACTGAAGATCTCATACAATGCTGTGTACTACTCCCTTCACAGAACAGCGCAAACTGGCTCTAACCAGCGTACCAATACAAAAACAACACTGAATAACAAACAATCTCTGACAAAGACATGAGGGGAAACAGAGGGTTAAATACACAACAGGTAATGAATGGGAATGAAACCAGGTGTGTAGGAAGACAAGACAAAACCAATGGTAAATGACAAATGGATCAATGATGGCTAGAAGACCGGTGATGTCGACCGCCGAGCATCGCCCGAACAAGGAGAGGCTTTGACTTCGGCAGAAGTCCTGACAGTGTATTTCAAGGCCTACCTTCAAACTCAGTGCCTCTTTGCTTGACATCATGGGAAAATCAAAAGAAAATCAGCCAAGACCTCAGAAAAAAATTGAAGACCTCCACAAGTCTGTTTCATCCTTGGGAATAATTTCCAAACGCCCGAAGGTACCACGTTAATCTGTACAAACAATAGTACACAAGTATAAACACCATGGGACCACGCAGTCGTAATACCGCTCAGGAAGGAGACGCGTTCAATCTCCTAGAGATTAACGTACTTTGGTGTGAAAAGTGCAAATCAATCCCAGAACAACAGCAAAGGACCTTGTGAAAATGCTGGAGGGAACAGGTACAAAAGCATCTATATCCACAGTAAACAAGTCCTATATCGACATAACCTGAAAGGCCGCTCAGCAAGGAAGAAGCCACTGTTCCAAAACCGCCAAAAAAAAGCCAGACTACAGTTTGCAACTGCACATGGGGTCAAAGATCGTACTTTTTGGAGAAATTTCCTCTGGTCTGAAGAAACAAAAACTGTTTGGCCATAATGACCATCGTTATGTTTGGAGTATAAAGGGGGAGGCTTGCAAGCCGAACTACACCATCCCAACCATGAAGCACGGGGTGGCAGCATCATGTTGTGGGGGGTGCTTTGCTACAGGAGGGACTGGTGCATTTCACAAAATAGATAGCATCATGAGGAGGTAAATTATGTGGATATATTGAAGCAACATCTCAAGACATCAGTCAGGAAGTTAAAGCTTGGTCGCAAATGTGTCTTCCAAATGGACAATGACCCCAAGCATACTTCCAAGTTGTGGCAAAATGAGCAAGGAGGCCTATAAACCTGACTCAGTTACACCAGCTCTGTCAGGAGGAAATGGCTTAAGGACAACAAAGTTAAGGTATTGGAGTGGCCATCACAAAGCCCTGACCTCAATCCCATAAAAACTGTGTGGGCAGAACTGTAAAAACGTGTGCGAGCAAGGAGGCCTATAAACCTGACTCGTTACACCAGCTCTGTCAGGAGGAATGGGCCAAAAATCACGAGACTTATTGTGGGAAGCTTGTGGAAGGCTACCTGAAACGTTTGACCCAAGGTAAACAGTTTAAAGGCAATGCTACCAAATACTAATTGAGTGTATGTAAACTTCTGACCCACTGGGATTGTGAAGAAAGAAAGAAAAGCTGAAAGAAATAATTCTCTCTACTATTATTCTGACATTTCACATTCTTAAAATAAAGTGGTGATCCTAACTGACCTAAGCCAGGGATTTTTACAAAGATTAAATGTCAGGAATTGTGAAAAACTGAGTTTAAATGTATTTGGCTAAGGTGTATGTAAACTTCCGACTTCAACTGTATATACTATGCGGTGTCAGAGGAATGCCCAAAAAATTGTCAGGCTCCAGTGACCCAAGTCATAGACTGTTCTCTCTGCTACCGCACTGCATAGTCTCGTTATTGTTATGCCATTTTATTGTTGCTATTTGTTTTTGGGGGTTTTTATAAAAACTTTTATTTAGTAAATATTTTCCTAACTCTTTCTTGAACTGCATTGTTGGTTAAAGGACTTGTAAGTAAGCATTTCACAGTAAGGTCTACACCTTTTGTATTCGGCGCATGTGACAAATAGATTTGATTTGATTTGAATAAAACATGTCCTTAGTTGTCAATTCAATTAATGAGATGACTGGAGCTGGAATGTATTTTAGTCTGATGCTTGTGTGTGTGTGTGTGTGTGTGTGTGTGTGTGTGTGTGTGTGTGTGTGTGTGTGTGTGTGTGTGTGTGTGTGTGTGTGTGTGTGTGTGTGTGTGTGTGCGCTTGTGCGTGCGTGTGCTTCTGGTTTGCTGGCAGTAGCAGGCTCATAGGAGTGTATGTGTGTGTGTCTGGGGTTAAAAGCCCCTGTCTCTGTGGGTCTTAGTGTGGGCCATCTAGATCTACTGCACAGTAGCTTGAGAGGCATGCAGCTTAATCTGTAGGCTGGCTTTGTGCTGCTCTCAGATTAAAGACATGATGTTTTAAACCTTTCTCATGGACACGATATGCCTTCAACTCTCTCCATGTGTCTGCGTGTATGTGTGTTTGTGTGTGCTTGCCTGCTTGCATGCTTGTGTGTCAGTGGATTCACACAGCTGGGTTCAAGAAAAGGACACCTTCTTCGCTATTTAAGAAGCGGGTGGGTTTAAGCATTATCTGAGACGACCCACGCATGTCCTTTTCATCTATTAATTTGCCGTCAGCGGCATGGCGTAGCCACGGCGTATCGTCTCCAGTGTTTGAGGGGAAACAGCTGCTAAACCTAATCCCCCTTTCCCCCTCAGGATTCTGTCAAATCACAGGCCCTTTAAAAAACACTGGCTGCCGTGCTGGGTACAAATGAGAGGACACATGCATACTGTCGTGTGAGTGTTATTCGTAGTGCAGTATATTCTATGTATTTAGGTAATACAGCCACTCACAAGCACAGACCAGTTATATTTTTATTTTCAAAGAAACACTTTTCAAAGTAACATAAGCAACATTACACAGAAACAAACATGAAGAGAACATTATTGCAAATGAACATGAATAAATGATAACGGAGAAGGAAATAGGAAGAGGGGGAGGAAAGAGGGAGGATTATACCAGCTCTGACTTCAGAGTAAAAGTCAGGTAGAATGGGACATGTTCCAGTAAAGACTGATAAATGTGGAGTCTTTATTCCGAGGCCAACACAACTGAGGAGAGAGACGCTTTTTACCACCACACTCCTCTGAGCCAAGCACAACATACTGCAAGTTCCTGTATGTGCGTGTGTTCTGTGAATATGGAGACTATTTGTGTGTGAACGATTTATACTGTAATTGTTTATTGTTTATGGACATGTGCATATCTACAGCACAGTATAATGTCAACAATTACAGTACAGCACAGCCCTCAACCGCAAGGCTCTCCAGGGGTGGTGCGGTCTGCACAATGCATCACCGGGGGGCAAACTACTTGCCCTCCAGGACACCTTCAGCACCCGATGTCACAGGAAAGACAAAGAGATCATCAAGGACAACAACCACCCGAGCCACTGCCTGTTCACCCCGTTACCATCCAGGAGACAAGGTCAGTACAGGTGCATCAAAGCTGGGATTGAGAGACAAAAAAAAGCTTCTATCTCAAGGCCAGCAGACTGTTAAACAGCCATCACTAACACAGAGAGGCTACTACTGACATAGAGACTCAAATCATTAGCCACTTTAATAAATCGATCACTAGTCAGTTAAAAAAATGCCACTTTAATAATGTTTACATATCTTACATTACTCATCTCATATGTATATCTTGTATTTTATACCATCTACTGCATCTTGCCTGTGCTGCTCGGCCATCGCTCATCCATATATTTTTATGTACATATTCTTATTCCATCCCTTTACATTTGTGTGTATTAGGTAGTTGTTGTGAAATTGTTAGATTACTTGTTGGATATTACTGCACTGTCGGAAATAGAAGCACAAGCATTTCGCTACACACGCATTAACATCTACTAACCATGTGTATGTGACCAATAAAATTTTATTTGATTTGTATGCAATGGACCCTAGACACAAGTGCACTCTTCCTAGAATATATTTTGGGGAATGGGTGGTCATGAGTTAGTGTGTGGTGAGTGCTGGGGAGGGGGTTAGTTGTGGTGACAGCGGTAACTATTTCCATGTGATTGTCACATGCATAGGACTATATTCAAACACACACACACACACACACACACACACACACACATGCACAAAGACAAACAATTACAGTAACACCGACATTAACTAACTAAATTATCATAAAATGTTCAATAGATGAAACAGTGTCATAAGAAAATGCATTGGGACTATGGTTTATACAATACATTAATGGAAGGAAAAGGCCCAACACCCTGAGAAGTTGTCAGACATTCTTTATGGTTAACAGGGAGGGTGGAGGGGCCTCTCGAGAGGCGCAGCGGTCTAAGACACTGCTTAACAGTGCCCGAGTCATCACTAAAGACCCGGGTTCAATCCCAGGCTGTGTCACAGCCGGCCGTGACTGGGAGACCCATGAGGCGGTGCACATTTGGCCCAGCGTCGTCCGGGTTAGGGGAGGGTTTGGCTGGCCGGGAATTCCTTGTCGTGGGCCGGGAAGCTGCAAGCTGACTAGCGTCGCTGGCCGGACGGTGTTTCCTCCGACACATTGGTGTAGCTGGCTTCCGGGTTAAGTGAACAGTGTGTCAAGAAGCAGTGGCAGGGTCATGTTTCGGAGGGAGTTGCAGCGATGTACCAAAACTGTACCAATTGGGGAGAAAAGGGGAGAAAAGTTTAAGAAAAAGATTTTTAAATAAACTCAAATAAGGGAGGGGGTGGGCTGGGAATGTGATACATCACCACAGATTTCTAAGGGAAGCAACCAATTTTAGGGTAAGTTCTAATGCCAATTTGTGACCGGGTGAGAACATCTCTCACTCGGTGGTAAAGTAGTTAATAGACCACCAATAAGAAAGAGAATATCAAACCTCTCTGCCAATAACAGCTAGTTTTCAGTTTTCCCCTCCCACTCCTAGACAGTCCTATCAAAATAATTGTTGTGTTATTTTCTAAGAAGCTATTTTTGTTTGTTTTAATCTCAAATGGTAAAAAATAATCACCGTAAGGTCATTAACTGTTACCCAGAATTGGACCTTTAAGCTCCCATTCATTATCTATAGTTCCTCTTTGATATCTGGGAGTCAGATCTATTACAGAAAAGCTCAATCTATAGTACATCATTTACCTCTCGCCCAGTTTTGATTTAAACATGTACAGTTGAAGTCGGAAGTTTACATACAATAAGGTTGGAGTCATTAAAACTAATTTTCAACCACTCCACAAATTTCTTGTTAACAAACTATAGTTTTTCCAACAATTGTTTACAGACAGATTATTTCACTAAATCACAATTCCATTGGATCAGAAGTTGACTTTGCCTTTATACAGCTTGGAAAATTCCAGAAAATGATTTTATAGCTTTAGAAGCTTCTGATAGGCTAATCTGATAGACATCATTTGAGTCAAATGGAGGTGTACCTGTTGATGTATTTCAAGGCCTACCTTCAAACTCAGTGCCTCTTTGCTTGACATCATGGGAAAATCAAAAGAAAATCAGCCAAGACCTCAGAAAACAATTGTAGACTGCCACAGGTCTGGTTCATCCTTGGGAGCAATTTCCAAACGCCTGAAGGTACCATGTTCATCTGTACAAACAATAGTACGCAAGTATAAACACCATGGGACCACGCAGCCGTCATACCGCTCAGGAAGGAGACGCGTTCTATCTCCTTGAGATGAACGTACTTTGGTGTGAAAAGTGCAAATCAATCCCAGAACAACAGCAAAGGATCTTGTGAAGATGCTGGAAGAAACAGGTACAAAAGTATCTATATCCACAGTAATCAAGTCCTATATCGACATAACCTGAAAGGCCGCTCAGCAAGGAAGAAGCCACTGCTCCAAAACCGCCATAAAAAAAGCCAGACTACGGTTTGCAACTGCACATGAGGACAAAGACTGTACTTTTTTGGAGAAATGTCCTCTGGTCTGATGAATCAAAATTGAACTGTTTGGCCGTAATGACCAATGTTATGTTTGTAAAAAAGGGGGAGGCTTGCAAGCTGAAGAACACCATCCCAACCGTGAAGCTCACTTGAACAGGAAGCTGGTGCTGTGGTCCTTCGTGGGCAAATTTTGTCATCAAACTTTGTCATCAAAGTCCAGCATTCTCTAGATTGATTGTGCTTTCAAGACACCTGGGAACTCTGGAAAAAAAAAAAAGTTGAATCATGATGACGTCAGTGATCTTCAGGTCGTAGCTCTAGAAAAAGGCCCGAGTTCCGGATTTACAATTCCGAGTTGGATGACTGTTCAAAACATATTTTCCCAGTCGGAGTCCTGTTTTTCCCGAGTTCCCAGTTTTCTTGTCTTCTGAGTTAACAGTTGTTTTGAGCATTGACAGCATGGCCAATGTTGAATGTTTATAATTTTAACCTTGGAAAAGAGACCCTTAATCCCAGACTTGGGACCAGACAGCCACTCCACTGAATAGCAGATTGCTTTGCAATGCTTGCAGTTAGCCACTGATTCCTTCCAAACCACTCATTGTTGAATTTACGATTTCCAACTTCTTGTGTAATGTTTATGTCCAATGGCCGATGAGCACCGATATGTTTTATCTATAATTTCTCTTCATATGACAAGAATTAAAAAGGATTTGATTCATGATGATGACTGCTAGCTAAGATTTTGAAAGTCCAATCAAAGCTATGGTAGATATAACGTGATATGACGTAATTTTATCTGTGGTCAATGAACTTGAGCCTTCTTGGATGGGCACTTCAAATTAACTCTATGGCTGCACCCAAGAGGCTTACATTTTCGAGCTCTACCCTTAAACTTGGCGGTGACATAGTGTCCCCATGATTTACAGAACACTGAGCCAATCACAGTGAAACTAGAGAACATTACCATCACCTACGCTCCGTATTTTCCGCTGGCTGCCCCACCACCACAGAAAGCACTGAGCTAGGCTGAAACACCTGCATTTTGAAGCTGCCTTAATCAATAAAGGTTGCAGGTTTATTAACTCTTAAAAAACGAATGTGTGACACGTATTAATGCCAAAATAACATTCAAAACAGGCAAAACAGCATTCACCTGCCCTGAATGACGGGTCGCCACTGCTCTCACCTTTTCCCTCGTCATTCATTCATTCCTTCATCGTATGACAAGTCAGTGAAGTAGCTAAATGGCTAATTTTGCATAACAAAAAAAGTATTGATTTGAAGCTCTGAGCCTCTTTAGGAAGAACAATCAAAGAGAGGAGAGTGATATTCCACAGATGTTTCTGCCATTTATTATTTTGAGGATCTCTTCAGCTGCAATAACCCTCATAAGCTACTACAATAAACTACCAAAGGGGAAAAAAGCATTGAGGCACTTAACATGTGTGTATGGACCATATGCTTGTGTGTCTGTGTGTGCATGGAGGGGTGTGAAATGTGTTAGACTAAATGTATGTGAATTACTGTGCCCACGGAATGATTGAGCGTTTATGTGTGGTTTTAATATGATACTGTAAGTGCATGTAGGTGTAGTGTATGTGTTTTTTCCACAGGCTGTCAGAGTCATGCCGCTAAGTCTTTGGTAACTTAAAGAGCCTGTGTTTTTTTAAGCTTTTGTTTAATTTTGACTTCCTGTTTTATTCTTGGCCTAATCCAAGCGCAACACAGCTGTGCAGCCAGGCAGAGAGAGCTGGGGGAGGGTTGCCAGATCCTGCTGTGCTGAGCCAGGCAGAGAGCTGGGGGAGGGTTGCCAGGTCCTGCTGTGCTGAGCCATACTTTGCAACTGCTCCCAGCAGATGGGAGGGGAAAAAAGGGTTGTCGGATTGGGTTTATCTCAGATTTTAAAGGCCAAATTGACCCCATTTGATCATAGTGTTTAAATCTATATATTTGATGTAAGCTCTACCCCTCCCATTCTTTTAGAGATACAGTGCTGTGAATGTAAGATGGTGAAGCCAGAGAGATATAATGTTAAAGAAATACCATGAAAAACCCAGTATATTAGGGGAAATCTTTCTCTTGGGGGATCACTGTTCACTATACCATCAAGCTGTGTATGTATCTATACAGTGGGGCAAAAAAGTATTTAGTCAGCCACCAATTGTGCAAGTTCTCCCACTTAAAAATATGATAAAGGCCTGTAATTTTCATCATAGGTACACTTCAACTATGACAGACAAAATTAGAAAAAAAATCCAGAAAATCACATTGTAGGATATTTTTATGAATTTATTTGCAAATTATGGTGGAAAATAAGTACAAGCAAGATTTCTGGCTCTCACAGACCTGTAACTTCTTCTTTAAGAGGCTCCTCTGTCCTCCACTCGTTACCTGTATTAATGGCACCTGTTTGAACTTGTTATCAGTATAAAAGACACCTGTCCACAACCTCAAACAGTCACACTCCAAACTCCACTATGGCCAAGACCAAAGAGCTGTCAAAGGACACCAGAAACAAAATTGTAGACCTGCACCAGGCTGGGAAGACTGAATCTGCAATAGGTAAGCAGCTTGGTTTGAAGAAATCAACTGTGGGAGCAATTATTAGGAAATGGAAGACATACAAGACCACTGATAATCTCCCTCGATCTGGGGCTCCACGCAAGATCTCACCCCGTGGGATCAAAATGATCACGAGAACGGTGAGCAAAAATCCCAGAACCACACGGGGGGACCTAGTGAATGACCTGCAGAGAGCTGGGACCAAAGTAACAAAGCCTACCATCAGTAACACACTACGCCGCCAGGGACTCAAATCCTGCAGTGCCAGACGTGTCCCCCTGCTTAAGCCAGTACATGTCCAGGCCCGTCTGAAGTTTGCTAGAGAGCATTTGGATGATCCAGAAGAAGATTGAGAGAATGTCATATGGTCAGATGAAACCAAAATATAACTTTTTGGTTAAAAAAAAGTGTTTGGAGGACAAAGAATGCTGAGTTGCATCCAAAGAACACCATACCTACTGTGAAGCATGGGGGTGGAAACATCATGCTTTGGGGCTGTTTTTCTGCAAAGGGACCAGGACGACTGATCTGTGTAAAGGAAAGAATGAATGGGGCCATGTATGGTGAGATTTTGAGTGAAAACCTCCTTCCATCAGCAAGGGCATTGAAGATGAAACGTGGCTGGATCTTTCAACATGACAATGATCCCAAACACACTGCCCGGGCAACGAAGGAGTGGCTTCGTAAGAAGCATTGCAAGGTCCTGGAGTGGCCTAGCCAGTCTCCAGATCTCAACCCCATAGAAAATCTTTGGAGGAAGTTGAAAGTCTGTGTTGCCCAGCAATAGCCCCAAAACATCACTGCTCTAGAGGAGATCTGCATGGAGGAATGGGCCAAAATACCAGCAACAGTGTGTGAAAACTTACAGAAAACGTTTGACCTCTGTCATTGCCAACAAAGGGTATATAACAAAGTATTGAGATAAACTTTTGTTATTGACCAAATACTTATTTTCCACCATAATTTGCAAATAAATTCTTTAAAATCCTACAATGTGATTTTCTGGATTTTTTTCTGGATTTTGTCTGTCATAGTTGAAGTGTACCTATGATGAAAATTACAGGCCTCTCTCATCTTTTTAAGTGGGAGAACTTGCACAATTGGTGGCTGACTAAATACTTTTTTGCCCCACTGTATGTCACTGCGATGAAGGCATAATTAAAACCATGTGGGTTGCCAGCTTGAGCTGGATTCTTTCAGAGGCCAGTGTATTTAGCTTCAGTCTTTATTTGTTCAGAGAGTGCTGAGGCATCTCTCTTCTAGTCTCCCAACCCAACCCAGCACATTCATTATTAATCTCACATACCAGGGACTTTCTTTCTCTCTCCATCGCTCTAGCCAATTACAGTAATGCCCCACCGACTGCTGCCAGACTCATTCGCTGATGAGCTGTGTCTTTGATGTCCATCAACATGAGGCGACCGGGGGAGCGACTCTTAATAGAGCCGAGGGGGAGATTATGTGACTGACTGTCCCTGGGGTGGGAACACTTTTTTTGTACTTTATTTAAATTCTATTTTATTATCGGAGGACCCGGGACCTTGCTTTAGCCAGGGTCCTGCCTCTCTGTGCCTCCTATCACAGTGACATGGTACTTAATCCTGTTACTCTTTCATTTGGGGAGCCACTGAAGGGTGGGGAGTGCAGCAAGCTGCTTTACCCAGGCAGCTCTCGCTCTCTCTCTCTCTCCAGGGCTGCATCTCAATTATCAGGAAGTAATGCGGAGTTGGCTATCCTTCAGCTGCTGGGATGGAGAAGACCTGGACAAACAGACAGACAGCCCACTGGCTTGATACTGATAGCTGGGTATGAAATCAACTGGTTAAAGTTGAGAAACTTGGTATGCCGCCCGCAATGTAAATCGATTTGCGCCCCTGCATGAAATGAAAGTCAACTGTGTCTGGGTTTTTGATCTAGTTGTGGTAATGGATAGATGCTGTTCAGACTAGGGCCGGGATTCATTCTGATCCGCGTTACATCCGCCTTACAGCGCGATTGACATTTAAAGGGATTTTCTGATTAATCCAACATATGCAGCATTTACCATGGATGTGGTCTCCAGGAATGCAGGCACATTGCCTTTAAAGGGCCAATGCAGCTGTTTTTATCTCAATATCAATATTTCTGGGTAACAATTAAGCACCTTACTCTGATTGTTTTAATTAAAATGGTCAAAAAGAAACAAAAATGGCTTCTTAGCAAAGAGCAATTTCTCAAGGACGATTTTTGCTAGGACTGTCTGGGAGTGGTCTGAGTGGGGAGGGGAAAACAGAAAACTAGATTTTATTGGCAGAACGGTTTGGAACCTTTTCTGGTCTATTAACTAATATCACCAGGCAGGCAAAAACTCCATCCCACCAAAACCAATATTTTACAACCTCATAGTGTGGAGATACACTAAACAAAAATATAAACACAACATATAAAGTGTTGGTTCAATGTTTCATGAGCTCAAATAAAAGATCACAGAAATGTTCAATACACTCAAAAAGCTTATTTCTTTTAAATGTATTTACATCCATTTCAGTGAGCATTTATCCTTTGCCAAGTTAATCTATCCACCTGACAGGTGTGGCATATCAATAAGCATGATCATTAAATAGGTGCACCTTGTGCTGGGCATAATAAAAAGGCCACTCAAAAATGTGCAGTTTTTACACAACACTATGCCACAAATGTCTCAAGTTGAGGGAGCATGCAATTGGCATGCTGACTGCAAGAATGTCCACCAGAGCTGTTGCCAGAAATTGAATGTTAATTTCACTACCATAAGCCGCCTCCAACGTTGTTTTAGAGAATTTGGCAGTACGTCCAACCGGCCTCACAACCGCAGACCACGTGTATGGCGTCGTGTGGGCAAGCAGTTTGCTGATGTAAACGTTGTGCCCCATGGTGGCGGTGTGGTTATGGTATGGGTAGGCATAAACTACGGACAACGAACATAATTGCATTATATCAATGGTAATTTGACTGCACAGACACCCTGACACCATCACCTCATGTTTCAGCATGCTAATGCACGGCCCCATGTTGCAAGGATCTGTACACAATTCCTAGAAGCTTAAAATGTCCCAGTTCTTCCATGGCCTGTATACTCACCAGACACCCTTTGAGCATATTTGGGATGCTCTGGATCGAAGTGTACAACAGTGTGTTCCAGTTCCCAGCAATATCCCGTAACTTCGCAGTCTTGAAGAGTGGGACAACATTCTACAGGCAACAGCCTGATCAACTATGAGAAGGAGATATGTTGCGGTGCATGAGGCAAATGGTGGTCATACACCAGATACTAATTGGTTTTCTGATCCACTCCCCTACCTTTTTTATTTAAGGTATCTGTGACCAACAGATGCATACATTATCTGTACTCCCAGTGTGAAATCCTTAGATCAGGGCCTAATGATATTATTTTATGTCCTTACATGAACTGTAACTCTGTAACACACACACACACACAGTGCAGATGGTGTGAAATCACCTAAATCATAAAACATCATGAACTTCCATGATGCAATTCACTCCAAAGACACCAGGAAGTCCATTATGACAAATGATCCACAGGGTAACCCTGAGATCTTAAAAGACATTGAAAAGCTTGTGTCTAAGAAAGGATGACATTGCATACATTTATTAGGGATGGGTGCTAAATTCCAATACATGCATACCGCCACGGTTCTTTAAATGTATACAAAGTGTTGACATTGCAAACACTTGTCTCCCTGCTGTTTTGTGTATTATATTTTTTATTATTTTAGGATTTAAAAAAAACGGACAATTACATGGGATGCCTTGTTCTGCATAATTTAAACAGTACGGAAAGGAATGGCAACGCTTTAGACATCACAGACTCATAACCCAGCCCCGCCCCCAACCTGCCTGCATGCAGCTTCCACAGCACAAAGGCCAAAGGTCATCGTCGTGTGAGACAGCTTGCAAAGAGCACGAGAAGCATTCACAGTAAAGGAGGATGAGGGAAGAGGTGTGGTAAAGGGGGTAGAAGAGAAGAGGGAGGGAGAGAAGACGGGAAAATAAACAAAGTGACTGCAGCACTGGCCTTGGTTTCGACAGGAGAAGGAGCAGCATAGTCCTCCTGATTGTTACTCTTTTCCATTGTCTATGACACAAAAAAAGTTTGTTTACATATGTATGTATGTATGTGTATATATAAACATTACAGCTACAGCACCTTCCCCCAACAACGTCAATACCTCGCGCATGGAACATGGCCGTGCCAAAAAAAAGAGTCCTAAAAACAATATATTGGTCAGAATATTATTTTTTTCTTTTAAAATTGGCATTTGACATGATGCTCTGCTGCCGTTTTGGGGGAAGCAGGGGAACAAAGGTTCTTCTTTTGAGTTCATATTCAAGTTTGCTCCTTTTTTTTCTCTGATGTACATATCTTTTTCTTCGTGTTCCTATAAAAAAAAGTAAGAGTTCACACTTTCGTGATCTGCGTGTGCTGCTCCTCATCAAAAGGTTCGTTTTCCGGATCAGAGTCAGTGGTGTCAGAATATCGATAATGGTCTGGCTCGTTGTCACTAACGTCCGGAGTGACAGATGTCGAAGTGCTCGCCTCGGAATTCGAAGAATCTTCCACGGTTTTCGTGAAATACAACTTCACCTAAAGGAGCGAGACAGGGAGAGAAAGGGGAAGCCATAATATCAGAACAAGGAACCTTGTCAAACAATAGAACTCAGCACTGCTGTCATTGAAAACCAATGTTTCAATTTCATCAGGATTCTAATAGCGCAAAGACCAATTGAGAGATTTACACAACAGATTTGCAGTACCTTCCTCATATTATTAATTGGCCCAGCGTTTCCTGGGTTAGGGTTTGGCCGGGGTAGGTCATCATTGTAAATAATAATTTGTTGTTAACTGACTTGCCTAGTTAAATAAAAGATTCCATTACAACCATTAGTTTAAATGGCTCACCTTGAAATTAGGTGAGAAGTAGCGGTTAGCTTTGTCTTTGTTGGCCTTGTCCAGGTCATTCTTGGTGAGCGCGAGGATGAGGTAGTCCCTGTCGCTGTCCCTGCGTTCGGCACTCTGCGGGGCCTGGGGAGGGGTGCCAATCGTGGACTGGTTCTGAACCCCGTCCACATCGTTCACCACCACTGACCCGTTCTCCACCTTCTCCATGCTCTCCTCCGGTGGCCCGGGGATGAAGAAGGTGTTAACCCAGAAGTGGAACATCTTATCCTGGATAGTGGAGAGGGAGAGGTACTGACTAACTGTAATGGAGTGTGTCTGACGATCATTGTGGTTATAGTTACCATGCTAATGCCGGCTTAGAAAAGCTACACATTTACAGTACATAAGTGTGAAAATCCTTATCAGCTATTTATAGTAACATGATTCAATACATTTCCAGGTAAGCTAGCCAATTATAACGTCATTACGACTATCATGTATGATATTATAAGGGACTCACATAAAACACCTTTTATGATAAAATACCAGGTAAACATTGGTGTGACACTGCAATTATGACAATAACTACAATGGGGCAGCAATTGAAAACCCCAAAATAGCTGAAGCCAAGGAAACCCAGGTGGAAATTAGAGACACTCATGTGACAGGCGGAACTAACCAACCTTCTTCATCATTTTGTTTTGCTTGTGAAAGAACTCCACTTTGACGTCTCCACAGACGGGCAGCGGCTGGGGAAACTCAAATAACATGTGCTTTTCTTCCCTCCGCGTGTGAGCCGGGTTGGATGTGTGGATCTTGACTTTAAGTTGATACACCACAAACTGAGGATCTAAAAGGGGTGAGTGTTTCAGAGATATGGAGAGAGGTTGCAATGAAGGGTAATGGCGGTAGAGAGAACCAGACAAGACAGGATACAGATCTTAGTAGTCTTGGAGTTGCTGCCATGACAGTTACAAAAGCAACCCCTAGTTGGGAGTTCTCTAAAACTGTGTTTTCCAATATAGGAGGAGAGAAGGAAAGAACCAGACCACAAAGGAGGATAGGGGGAAATAACCAGACCACAAATAGCACCCAAAAAGAACCAGAACTAAAGACATGGGACCCCATTCTGATGACTGTTGTGCTTTCTTCCATAACAATAGCCTTACATTTGTGAGAGTTTGAAACCTCTCATAAGGGGGTGGTTGGTTGGTCTTTGTATGCCTCCACATTGCAATGATGTTTTAATGCTACAACTCCTTCTTCTAGCCTTCACTAGAATAAGTTCTACCTTTCTAGTTCTTGTTGGAACTGGAGCCAAATGAACAGTATATGAGGGAAGGACATCAAAACGGATGAAAGGCTCATTTACCCCAATGCCAATTCCCTTTCTTGAAGCCCAGAGGGATCGGCTCGCTCCTGTTTTTAACGGTACTGTCCCCTTAGAGAGAGAGAAGGAGATTAACTCACAGCCTGGCTGGGCTGGCAAGCTGGGCCTTCAGAACACAGCAGGAACACTTCTAACAGTACAGATATATGCTAGGATATCAATTATATACATACACAGCCACATATCTAAAAAACAATGCTTTCAAATGGAGATATCAAGTTAAATCTAGTCCACAAGACTTGGGATACATGGTGCAATACATTAATAATTCACAGGAAAAAGAACATGTGGGGAACTTCAGACTGTAGATATTCCAAGAACATCTCAATTGACCACCATAAATCCCAATGGCAGAAACCTGCATCTAGCCAATTTAATTCTTAACAATGTGTGATAATGTATTCACCAATGAGAACCGCCTTATATGCTAGCTAGTCTTATATGCTAGTCCATTGAAAAAGGAAAGTTCTCTCCAAATGAACTTCTCACCCAATACACTAGTGATGTGCGGGTTGACTCATAACCCACAGGACCCGCTTGGGCGGGTGGGTTATGGGTCATTAAATATTGTGTGGATGAAGGGCAGGTGGGTGGCGGGAGGATTAAATAAAGAGAAAATGCATAACAAATACATAAATGTATGTAATGTGCAATTTATATCTATAGTCTACATTGAGGTTTTCATTAATTATTTTGAATCTGGAATTAGTGCGTTGCCTAAGCCTAGGCTTTAGGGCCAAACACTGTAATTGCCAAATGCTTTTGGGAACTTGGGCAGAAAAGGTTAATGTCAATCGACTGAGGCAAAAAAGGATAATGTTAAGAGTTGAATTCAATAAGAGAAAAGCTGTGAAATGGAGAGTTGAAAATAAATTAAACGGAGGGCAAGAACAGTAGTCTAATGTTCGGGAAAGATTTGCTGAAGTGGTAGGAGAGGATGATAGCAGTGCCGTCCGGCTATGTTGTGTGTGATGATTGTGAACCTCTATATACATTTGACAGTCACAAGACAGGGATATCAATATGGCACATCAAGGTAACTGTACTGTTCAGATGGGTTAAATGGAATAGTAGCCTAACTGAAATCTGGAAAGATGTTTAGGGACCAGGAGGTTATACACTGTAGCTCTATAACCTCGCTCATAGCCTGATATAATATTAACAGGAGTAGAGAAATAGGATTTATTTATTTTAGCATCCTGAGAGAATGGACACGACAATCTGTATATGTGCTGTCTTTATCAGCATCATAAAAGCTGATAGTATTTCAACCACAAATTGTTGGGTAATTTTAACAGATTAAAATTTCCTTAAAACCAGTCAAACCAATGTCATTAGGAAATGTACTGAAAATCTTATTATTATTATTTTTTAGTTATTGCATTTTCTCCCCAGTACCTAAACATCGTTGTAGAGAAGCAGAGATGAAAGAGGAAACAGAAAGCAAACTTTACCGATGCCAACTAGATTGAATCATTCATTCTATCGATTTATGACATTTTGTTGAGAAAGGGTTTATTTAGTCTAAGGGAAACAAGTAATGACAGAAGAGAAGCTGCATGTATCTATTTATAGACAAGTTGACTAACAAATAGCCTAACAAAATGTCGGAAATTATAAGACGAAACATGGACCTATCTAAAAAAGACCTCTTCAAAAAATTGTTGTGCCATCTGACGGTACAGAGCATTTTCAATATTTGCGGGTTAGGGTCGAGTGCAGGCCTCAGATTTGGGGGGGTGAACAAACAGCTGATCTGCACATCACTACAATACACCTCAGTATTTAGCCAATACTTTAAAATGAGTGCGAACAAGTAACATGATGTTTTCTATCTAGGTCTTTGCAAATAGAGAACGTCAAACTCAGAATAGGGCCCTCTCTAGGGAGTGTTAAGAGGGAAAGAGAAGGGTTAGTTCAGAGCAGTTGAGCACATTCAGATGCTAGGTTAGAGCATCACAGTTAATCCAAGGAGGAAAAAGGTGCATTTTTGTGCAACAGTGAAATATTGAGAAGAAAACAAGAAGATAATCCGTGACTCGGGCACATTAAACCAGAAATCCATATTTCATACGACCAAAATGGAAAGATATTAAAATCATTGTTTCACAGAAAAGTTCAGCCAAGCAAATTACATGCAGTAGATGTACATGCATAGTCATTCACATTCTATTAGATGAAAAACATAGATCACTACATCTCTTGATTAAAGATCATAGGTGAAAATGTCTACTTGAGCTAGGAGTTGAAGTCTTTGTCTTTCTGAAAATCCCTGGACAACAATAAAACGCAGTTATTATATTTGCTATCTGTAAGAGGTCATTGGTGACTTGTTATTTATACGTACTGAATTCCTCCTCTGAACTGCAGAGCAAAACATGTCACAATTTGGATAAAGCAGGTAGAAGCCAGCCTTGCTGAACACAGCTGAGAATAGTGTCATCCATGCTCTCTTTCTCATCAATATCTAGCCATCTTTCTTAAAGAGTACAAGCAACTGATCAAGAGCTTCGTTGGCTTCAATGTAAAGTACATAATATGACTCTATGCTCTCACTACACAAGTTGACCTGCACCATTCTCTACTACCGTGGGTGGCCGTATACACACCATTTAAAGAGCTACATGCCTACACCCTGAGTCGGAGTTCAAGTTAAACATGAGTGACTCACTGCAGGTGCCTCCACTGAACATTGGTAGCGTCTCAAACACCATTTTGTGGAAGAGGAGAGCCACAGGCTTGTAGTCCAGCTTGTTTTTCAGCAGGTGGCTATAGTAGTACACGTAGCGCCGTTGGCTTGGGATCGTCACTCCCTGAAAAGGAAAGACAACAAAAACAGTCAATGATAGGGAATGACCTCAATTTAATAATTACCACAAAGAATAGGATATACAGATTGTGAAAAATATGTCTTTGAAATCCTGTGTGGCTCAGTTGGTAGAGCATGGCGCTTGCAAGTACAAAAAAGTATGAAAATGTTTGCACTCACTACTGTAAATCGCTCTGGATAAGAGTGTCTGCTAAATGACTAAAATGTCAATGTAAAAATTTGATCACGGCAGGTCTATGACAAAACAGACGATCTAGGCCTAGTCTGCGTTTATTAAAAATTCTCACACCGAGTACTAGCGTCTAGTGTCCACTAGGGATGGGCACGGTTAATTGAATATCCGAACGGACGTTATTATTCGTTTACTTGTGTTCATTTTTTGTGATTTTTTTTTAAGGCTAATTTTGACCAAAAAAATGAATTGACATTGGTTTGCTATTTTCCCCACTTTGAATAACAACTACAGGCGCACACCTAACAGAGTTCCCACAATAACTGACCCAGATGAATGTAAAACATTCATCAGAAAACCTTTTTGTAACAGAATCAGTTCTATCATGGCAAAAATTGGACTTCTCTTTCACTGTTGCTTTCAGCCAAAAAACAAGCAGAGAATAAAAAACAGCCTGTCCTCAGTTCTCTGCCATGTGCATTTGCGTCGTACTGATAAATCACTATCCGGATATCCGAACAAATAATAAAATGTCATATTATTTGAATAGTTAAATCATGTAAAATGCCCATCACTTGTCACCACCCTTGGCAAGTCACTGTCACTGACCTTCTTGTCCCTTGTCCGCACTTCCCCGTAGAAGTCGAGTGCCTCCTGGGCGTCCTGGAACTTGCCACGGTGCAGGAGGTAGGCGCAGATCATCACCCCGGTGCGGCCTTTCCCTGCCTTGCAGTGGATGGCCGCCACATGATTGTCATCCTCGCTCAGCCACTGGTCGAGGTCTTCACAGAACGGCTTGATGAGCTCTAGCTGAGGCGGGTTGTGGTCTTCAAAGGGGTATTGTGCAACTGGCGGGTGGAGAGTTAGAGAGAAATATAAAGAGTAAGTTTCCTTTAAGCAACCTGGCTCTAAAAACATTTTGTTTGTGACGGCGTACCTCTGCAGTTAAATTTGGCAGCATCGTAGTGTCGTTCTGCACAACTGAAATAGGAAGGATATTAGGTCAGCAGTCATGAAGGAGCAATTAATTTGTAAACAAAACATTGATATTAGCATTTAAGTGTTTAGCGGTATACTTACAGATTGTAAATCTTATAATGGTTTTTATGTTTCGAGTCAAGAAACCTGTTGAGGTAAAAGGTAGTTACATTCAAAACATTCCGCAACTACAGAAATTGACAAGATAATGCATCTAATGAGAATGTAAAACACCTCAGGATACTTTATCAACTTGGATTGTTTTATCTAATGTTGGTCACAAACCACATTCCACACGCATTAATTTCACAGTCCTCACCAGTTGAGGTCATGGGTGGCTGTTACTCACCGTACAACCTCGTCTATATTGTTTCTGTACACTCCTTCGAGTCGCTCTGCAGGAAAGCCCATAGCAATGATGTTTGGATAGATATCTGTGGTCACCATTGGGTCAAGGACACACAGATAGAAGAAAATCCTATATACAGTGCATCTGGAAAGTTTTCAGACACCTTTCCGTTTTCAACATTTTTTTTGTTACAGCCTTATTATGAAATGTATTAACTTTTTTTCCCTCATCAATCTACACACAATACCCCATAATGACAAAGCAAAAACTGGTTTAGACATTTTTGCAAATGTATTACAAATAAAAAACAGATACTTTATTTACATAAGCATTCAGACCCTTTGCTATGAGACTCGAAATTGAGCTCAGGTGCATCTTGTTTCCATTGATAATCCTTGAGCTATTTCTACAACTTGATTGGAGTCCACCTGTGGTAAATTCAATTGATTGGACATGATTTGGATAGGATCAGATCTGTCTATATAAGGTCCCACAGTTGACGGTGCATCTCAGTGCAAAAACCAAGCCATGAAGTCGAAGGAAATGTCCGTAGAGCTCAGAGACAGGATTGTGTTAAGGCACAGATCTGGGGAAGAGTACCAAACCATTTCTGCAGCACTGCATCTCAGTCCCTGGTTCGAATCCAGGCTGCATCACATCCGGCCGTGATTGGTAGTCCCATAGGGCAGCGCACAATTGGCCCAGCGATGTCCGGGTTTGGCTGTGGTAGGCTGTCATTGTAAATAAGAATTTGTTCTTAACTGACTTGCCTAGTTAAATCAAAAATAACAAAAATGCTGTGGGGGTGTTTATCAGCGGCAGGGAGACTAGTCAGGATCGAGGGATAGATGAACCGAGCAAAGTACAGAGAGATCCTTGATGAAATCCTGCTCCAGAGCGCTCAGGACCTCAGACTGGGGCAAAGGTTCACTTTCCATCAGGACAACAACCCTAAGCACACAGCCAAGACAAGGCAGGAGTGGCTTCATGACAAGTCTCTGAATGTCCCTGAGTGGCCCGGACTTGAACCCGATCGAACATCTCTGGAGAGACCTGAAAATAACTGTGCAGCAACGTTCTCCATCCAACCTGCCAGAGCTTGAGAGGATCTGCAGAGAAGAATGGAAGAAACTCCCCAAATACAGATGTGCCAAGCTTGTAGCGTCATACCCAACAAGACTTGAGTCTGTAATTGCTGCCAAAGGTGCTTCAACAAAGTAAATGATCTTAATACTTATGTAAATGTAATATTTCAGTTTACTTGTGTTTATTTTTTTATTATAAATTTGATCCCAAAAAATATAAAAGCCTGTTTTTGCTTTGTCATTATGGGGTATTGTGTGTAGATTGATGAGAAAAAAAAATGTAATCCATTTGAGAATAAGGCTGGAACAAAGTGTGGGAAAAGTCAAAGGGTCTGAATACTTTTGGAATGCACTGTATAGCTCATACAATACCAAAACCTCTAGCTTACAACGTAATCCTATCACAAAAGGTCTGAGGAAAGATCATCAAGACGTTTGTATCACCATGTGGGTGTCATTGTGCAGTAATGAACAGAAAGGGAAAGTACAGTGCTGGGCAGAAGGGTTGTGATCAGTAGAATAACAGATGGTGTTGGCTGTGTGAGGGCGAGAGAGAGGCCGAGAGGACCGGAGCACTCCTAATCAAGCGGGGCCCACATGTGGGTGCACTAGGAGAATTTACACAGCTTGACCTGCATGTATTTATAGAGCCCTAGTTATATTGAGATCGTCGCAGATGTTGGGCTTAATTTTCCTGCAGCCCAACCCGAATCGCATGGAATAATATTTAACAGTTCAAATGTAAGAGTAATGAGGACCCTGCCTTGACGGACAAGAAAAGTATCTTGTTGGGATAAATGACAATTGGTTATGGGGTTCATGGGGAGGAACAGTGGAGCAGTGAAACACGCTGATGGGGTGACTTCAGCGACGAACAGGGCTCCAGGGTGGTTACATTTTGCCACCCTTTGACTTGAATTGTCAAGTAAAATTTTTAATTGGTCACATTGGCACAAGCTGCAAATTCTATCTGGTTACTTCATTCAAAACATTCTATTATGGGGTGGCTAAAATCATGACTTGGTCAAACTAGCATAAAGCAGTGTTTCTGCACGTTTTGTTTTTGCCCCAGCACTACATAGCAGATTCAAATAATCAAAGATTGATGAGTTGACTATTTGAATCAGCTGTTAAGTGCTTGGGCAAAAACCAAAATGTGCACCCAGGGGGGTCCCAGGACAGAGTTTTGGAAACCCTGGCCTAAAGTGCATGAAAGTGCTTGCCTGTGCCCATTTTTCCTGCAGGCTCTGAGTAGGCTAGTGGGAGAGGAGTGGCTGAGAGAAATGTGTTGTAATAGCAACCTTTACAAAATATTTGTTTTTCTCCGAAAGCAACTACTGTTGTGACTGTTGGAGAGAGGAGGTTCTCAGCTTTCTGTATTACATTTATTTCTCAACTCTCAATATTGACTGTCTGAGTGCCGTTTCTTAAACAAAAGTATCTGGTAGGCTATGGGCTTTGAGATATGCGGAACGGGGGAGCACGCATCTGCCATTTACAGTGATTACATAGGCCTAGACGTCATTGGGAATGCTACAAAGTTATTACATTTGCTGTTAGATTAACCAATTACATGGCTTACTAGCAACATATTATATTCCTCAACCTAGCTAATGCATTTGGAGTTTCCACTCATTAAGTGCAAAATGAAGCTGTTACTTTCAGCTGCATATTGAACATTTTCTAGTGCATCTGCGGTTTTTTGAAAGATACTTTAAACTACTAAACTAATTTCTGTCTCTGGAGGACAAATGTCAACCATATTATGTGTGATCATGTCCATATCAACTTCAATGTCATATCTCAAAACATTATTGAATTGATTGCACATCATCTCAACTCCTACCTGTAACTGACATTCTGAAGCCTGTCTGCCTACATAAGCCGTGGGATTTTGCACTTTAACCACTGACGAAAGGTCACCCTTTTGTACGTTTCCTGTGTCACCGTGTCAGAAATAGAATGGCAAACAGCTCTAATTTAATGTCTGTTCTTTTCTAGCAGAAGTTATTTTGGAGCAAATCATTTTAAAACTGGTCTCCAAGATTTGACACACCACTGACTCTGGTGAGAAAGGTGAAGACTTGACTCCCTTGAACTGCCTCTAATTTCTGCATAATGCATGCACACAAACACACAGTGCAATGGCAGTATCTGTGGATGTGATGAACACATTTGCCAAGATCCAATGTAACTTGACCAAAATTTGAATGAAACTAGCAAGAATATGATGCCCTATGTCAGATAGGCGTAGTATCTACCAAATTCCAGCTATGGCATTAAAATTCAAGAGGAACACAATACATTGCATTAATTCAATAAAACACAGCAGAGATTTTATTATAGTATTTGCATAATGCCAAGCTACTTGCCTGTGGCCTTCAGCATATGAGCCTGTCTATTACATAGAGGAACATAATCATTTCCATTAATGCCTCAAAGACCTAATTAGGAACCAAATGCAGGCCGTTCTATACCACATAATGGGCTACAACCTCAACCTCTGCCTTTGGTCCTACTGGCAAAATCATCCCACTCAGACTATTTTAAGTGTTTTTAAAAAGCTCCAGAGCTCCTAGAGGAGCTACAGCCTAGGGCACGGGGGGCTCGGAATTCTGCAGCTGGGAGGAAACGCACATACAGGACCCCCGACCGGACCTCCCATAAAAACCGGACATTTCAGGAACGCCTTTTCTCTCTGGCGTTTTCAGCTGTCCTGCCACAGCTCTGTGCTCTAGCTAACTCCACGGCTGGGCAACAGAAAAAAAGAGAGTAGAGGGGGAGAGAGTTGAAAAGAGAAAATGAGAGGAGCAGGCAGAGAGCGAATGATATGGGAAGGGTGGATAAGAGTAGAGGAGAGAATGTGGGGAAGAGGGCAGGTGGTTGGTTGGTGATGGGGACTCAGGCAGCATTGCTGATACAAGATCACTGGTGCTCTATTATAAGGATTATTCCCAGAACCCTGATACTGTATTATAGGGATATAAACGGTTAACTGTTAATCGGTTAGCTGTCGAAAACACATTTGACCAGTCATGCTTATCGGTCTTTATGTTAATTTGCATAATTTAGTGGAATTAAATTGGCGCGTGTGTATTTCTGTTAGTCGTCATGCATCTTATTTATTATCCAGGCTGTATCACATGCAGACGTGATTGGGAGTCCCATAGGGCGGCGCACAATTGGCCCAGCGTCATCCGGGTTCGGCCGTCATTGTAAATAAGAATTTGCTCTTAACTGACTTGCCTAGTTAAATAAAAGGATAAATTATTTATCACACATGCACAGCATACAGAGCCTAGTTTGAGGAGCGGAATGGCCCATCACCTGTCAGACAACACGAGAGCAGACCCTTTAAAAAAGCTGCTATTGGAATTAAATATGCTTTCATAAATAAACCCAGTCATTGTGCAACAAATAATTCTAAATGCAATGGCATGTTAAAAACAGTTTTGATGGCCACAATTAAAAATAGCTACTATTTATATATCTCAATCTCAACTCTCAATTCAAGTGCGCCTCCTATGCGCATGTATAGGCTATAGTCAACGGTAGGCAGGCTATCAGCTCGTCACCCACCACATTGCAATGTGATTTTAAGGCAGTATCATTGCTTGAAACTTGAACACTTTACTTAACTTTAAATAATGTGGAATGTCTTACCTTGCTTCAAATTAGCCTAGCCAAAGTCCAACCATAGAAACATGGATGCAATTATTTTATAAATACTTCCTCAGCATTTCTCTCCTGTTCTATTGGTTTTCATAACTTTCTTTCATTGTCCAGAAGCCAAAGGCACAATCATAGTCATATTAGCAACCCATCCTAGTTGTTGCTAGAACGGTGTTCACGCAAATTGCATTTTGGTAAATATATTAAAAATAAAATATTATTACCTGCTTCACTACAGCTGTCGAACGTTCAATAATAGCCTTTTGACTGTAAAACGGAGGGCTTGCTATTGTTGCAAATTTTCATTAAGCTCGTAATGAAATATGTCAGTTCCTTGTATGCATGCATACTATTTTCTGTTGGTCACGTTATTTTCCTGTTTGGATGTTGTTTTTTCTACAGTTTGACTGGTTAACCGAAATGTCCATCCCTACTGCATTACATAACTGCAAAGAGCTCATATTGTTTTAAGACACCATGCCAAATCCGATAAAAAAAAGTTTGCGTCCACAAGTGCCTGAATTTAGATCAGCAGAGAGGGGACTCACACTGACTGGCTGTTGCTCATCAACAGAGGAATTACTGGGGTTGAATGACACACCCCTCTCGCTCCCTCGCGTCTATCTCACAAGCAGAAAACCCCACAGAAACGGACAAATCTGATATCAATATCTCAATAACAGCATCTTTACACAATCAGCCTGTTATCCATTCATCTGTGGTTTCTTCTACTGAATGGGTGCAGGGAATAAACTGAGTTGAATTGACATAAATGCCTTTCTCCAGTGAGTGGTGTCCATTCAAAACAGAATAGTGGCATTTGACACTTTCAATGAGGGGTAAGCTTAATGCTCAGACAGTGACCAGTTTTCCTATTAGTCACATGTAAGTATCAATTTTAAAACAAGATAGAAAAGTAAAGCAAAACCCCCTTAACCTGTGCCGCAACTTACATCAATATGGTCTCTACATTATAATACTGTATAGCCTGCACAACCAGTGGATTCAAACAGACTGTGGGACAAGTCGTTTTGATTTGCTCAGGCCCACAAGTAACTGAACAAATGCCTCACTAAACCGTCAAAGGTATTGCCATTAGGGTGAACACCATCCTACCACACCATAGATAAAAAGGACTATACAGGCCATTAGAGTCCCTAGATTTTTTGCAAAGTGCACAAAAAACTGCTCCAAATAAACATTGTGCACATAATCCATGTCAGAGAAAACTATACAATTAACACAATCCCTGTGTCCACTCTTCCCACTATCTCTCCTCCAAACCCATACAGTGCACTCCCTTAAACTTGTCTTCAATATCAGGGCCAGGTATGAGATGTGCTGCAGCAAGGGACTACCATTCTCACCACCAGCATATTATGGGTTAACAAAATCAGTATAGGCCTAGATCACATATGTCACTTGACAGAATACATGAGGATGTTCTGAAGTTAACCTCAATAAATTAACAATATCCAATCATGCAGATTCCATTTGGACTTTATTAGCATTAGATCTTCTCAATTTAAGAATTTTCAGGACGTGGTGCATCAGTGTGAATGTTATTTGTAAAAAGTATATAGCGATTCATTGAAAAGCTAGACATTGAAAATTGGCATATTGAATTAATAATTTGCATAAAGATAACATGAACTGAATTGAGGCTTCGTTTTCAAATGTTTTCTATCCAAGGTTGCCAGATATGTTCCCTATACCCTAAGGGAACCTAATTTAGATCACGTTTGACAGCTAGTTAGCAGCAAATGCTGCATGATTGCCAAATTCATGAGAACATATTTAGTTTCTCAATCTGGTTAACAGTGCTTTTCGAAAGGTGCATTGCACCGTCTTAAAACATTCAAATCGATTGCTTCCCAACATGTCCAATGATTAAATCTGTGATACATTGGCCTTTGGGCCAACATCCCAGAACTGTCTGGCTGCGTTTACACAAGCAGCCAAATTCAGATATATTGCCCATAATTGGGTAAAAGATCAGAATTGGGCAGCTTATGTAAATGCAGTCTCTGTGTTCGCAAACCAAGTTTGCGGTTGATTAGCTGGCCAATAGGTTAGATAGTTTGCTAGGTAGCTAGAATTATGCCTCATGTCATCAATATTTCATCTAAGAGAAGAAAACATCGTTACAGCAGCCCAACCAGCTTCCCTGCACTGTCAAATAAGTCAAGTTTTACTGTAGCAAGCAAACCAAATGTTAGTTTACATTACCGAGGGTTGGCTAACATCAGTGGTGGAAAAGGTACCCCATTGTCATACTTGAGTAATTTTCTATCAAAGATATCATTACTTTTACTCAAGTAAAAGTGAAAGTCACCCAGTGAAATACTACTTGAGTAAAAGTCTAAAAGTATTTGATTTTAAATATACTTAAGTATCAAAAGCAAATGTAATTACTAAAATATACTTAAGTATTGAAAGTAAAGTATAAATTATTTCAAATTCCCTATATTAAACAAACTAGATGGCACAATTCTTGTTTTTTAATTTAGGGATTACAAGGGGCACACTCCAACACCTAGACATAATTTACAAAATAAGCAGTGTTTAGTGAGTCTGCCAGATAAGAGGCAATAGGGATGACCAGGGATGTTCTCTTGATAAGTGAATGAATTGTACTATTTTACTGTCCTGCTAGCCATTCAAAATGTAAGAAGTACTTTTGGGTGTCAGGGAAAATGTATGGAGTAAAAAGGATATTATTTTCTTTAGGAATGTACTTAGGTAAAAGTTGTCAAAAATATAAATAGTAAAGTACAGATATCCCAAAAACTACTTAAGTAGTACTTTCAAGTATTTTTACAGTGCTTTACACCACTGGCTAACATTAGCTATCTAGTAGCAAAGCAGTCATGTCTATATTGACAATTTGTAGCCAACAAAGTTGAGTAATAATGACTGGCTGCTAACCTGAACCTTGCTAGCAAGCTAAATTGGTAAAATAATGTGTTGGCTAATGTTACTCGTAACACAACTTACAGTGCCTTCAGAAAGTATTTATACTCCTTGACTTATTCAACATTTTGCTGTGTTACAGCCCAAATTCAAAATGTATCAAATGTATTTTTTTCATTACACAATTTCCTATCATGACAAAGTGAAAACATGTTTTTAGAAATGTTTGCATACAAATTTAAAATAAAATACAGAAATCTAATTTACATAACTATTCACACCCACTCAATACATGTTAGTATCACCTTTGACAGCGATTATAGTTGTGTCTTTCTGGGTACGTTTCTAAGAGCTTTGCACACCTGGATTGTACAATATTTGCACATTCGTTAAAAAATTCTTCAAGCTCTGTCAAGTTGGTTGTTGATCATTGCTAGACAGCCATTTTCAACTCTTGCTAAAGATTTAAGCCGATTTACATCAAAACTAACTAGGCCACTCAGGAACATTCAACGTTGTCTTGGTAAGCAACTCCAATGTACAGTTGGCCTTGAGATTTAGATTATTGTTCTGCTGAAAGGCGAATTTGTCTCCTGGTGTCTGTTGGGAAGCAGACAACCAGGTTTTCCTAAGATTTTGCCTGTGCTAATGTGTTGTTCTCCCCAAACGTAACACTTTGTATTCAGGACATAGTTCATTTCTTTGCCACATTTTTGGAATATTTAACATTTGATTTTTTATTTGTACCCATCTACCAATAGATGTCCTTCTTCGCAAGGCATTGTAAAACCTCCCTGGCCTCTGTGGTGGAATCTTTTTGAAATTCACTGGGTGATTTACAGATAATTGTATGTGTGGGGTACAGCGAGGAGGTTGTCATAAAAAAAAAATTGTGCACACAGAGGGAGTCCTTACAACTTATGTGACTTAAGCAAACGTTTACTCCTGAACTTATTTAGGCTTGCCATAACAAAAGGGGTTGAATACTTGACTCAAAGACACTTCAGCTTTTCATGTTTTATTAATTTGTAAACATAATTCCACTTTGACATGGGGTATTTTTCGTGTAGGCCAGTGACAATCACAATGCAATACATTTTAAATTCAAGCTGTAACAAAATGTTGAAAAAGTCGAGGGCTGTGAATACTTTGAAGGCACTGTACCTGATAATGACAACTAGCTAGGTAGTTACTGGATGTCATACATACTTGCTTCAGATATTTCTGCGTGCTCATTTGACAGATCCACCATATTTCAAACATGCTTTCCGGCTTATCAAAAACAGCCAGTTACCTTAACTAGCTAACGTTAGCTAGCAAGCAATCATCGCTATTGAATTGATACAATATGCATACTCACGTGACTAGTTTACTGTATGATAAACTAACGTTAGTTATTTAAGAAAAGGATACACGTTAAATCCAAGTCGAACCCATCCTCTTGGTATCTCCTTTTGTTCCGGCTGACCATTAATTTTATCTTCGCAGCCATTGTAGCTAACTTAGTGACAGGAGGTCTATTTATGAAAAAGTATCGTTGCTTTCGCTTGATTTGCCTCTCGCTCGCCCTTTGCGCTTTTGATTTTGCAGCTCCTTTCTCGCAATGACAAGCTAGCAAAGCTAGCAGTGGTAGTCGTTGTGAGTAGGATTAACTAGCTAACTAGAATGTCTTCTCTGGATCATAAAGACGGGCCTTGCTCTGCTCCTCCACGCAGGCCCAACTTTCCCAATCCTGGAATTTGTTTTCAAATCCCCCCTGAAAAATGCATACAATTCTCCTCCCGCCTAACCGTATGGTATAAGAGACGGTCCGAACCTCTTGATCTACAGTAGCCGCCGTGATTGACCGGACAGCGAGGAGAGAAAACTCTCCGGCGCTCAAATTTGAAGAATAATGTTACTCTCGGAAAGGACAGCAACAGTATCCACTCGTAGCTAACGTTAGCAAGCTACAGTATAGTAACTAGCTAGCTAACGTTACCCCCTTTTTTTAATCAAAAAACCTCCTAGCGAATCAACATCGTCGTGAATTATTTGCTAAACTACACCGGAAAAAGTGACAGGCTCCACCGTGCATTTATATTGTCTATACAGGGATCAAATATGAGCACAGATTCGTCTGACAGATAGCTATGTCCTGGGGATCATCTTTTCGCGTTTCTCTCCAGCTGAATTCTCAAGCTTCCATCATGGCTTCCAACGGAGGAAGAAAATGTAGAGCAGGCTAGGTTTTTAAAATAAATATCCTACCGCCGCAAATATATAGTTCTAGAGCGAAATCAAAAACACTTTCTTCCTATCAAATAAATAATTGTTGATTCTCAGAATAGCTATTTATTTGCATAAGTTTTATATCGTAGTCAGTGTATTGTCAATTTACGTTTTTTGTAGTCGGCTAGTTCTTTTGTTGGCAGCGGAAGGACACAATCAGAGCGCATGCAAGTCTCTGTCAATGTGATCACGTGTTTTTTGTAATTAGGGAAGTTTCCAACATAATGTCACTTTTTTTCGGTTTAAATTGGGTTATGCTATTTAAGTGTGACTGACAAGCATATCTGTTCATGTCATCATATAAAACAATTGAGAGAAGTCAGATACACAATTTTAGTATATTATTTATAATGTCCTAGTTTACCTTATTGAATGTATCCATGGGGTCCATTAATTGACTCTGAGACAACCAATTACCTGTGTGTGTGTGTGTGTGTGTGTGTGTGTGTGTGTGTGTGTGTGTGTGTGTGTGTGTGTGTGTGTGTGTGTGTGTGTGTGTGTGTGTGTGTGTGTGTGTGTGAGAGAGAGAGAGAGAGAGACAAGGGTGGGGTGTAGAAGTGGGGGTGTCTGTCAAACATTCCGTAGGCACAAAACACACCAAACATGATCTGTAAAATTCAAAGGCTCAGACCAACTCTCCCTGCCTGAAGCTTGGGATGAAAGGCCATTTGTTCGTAGTAAAACACTTCTGAAGGCTAGGACTTAAGGGGAAACATCCACTTCCACTCAGTGTCATGAAAAGACCAGTACAGTGCAATTTTTTTTCTCCCCAAGACATGTTGTCACTCACCATGTGTCTTGATTTGACTGGATCAAATGGAACATACTGTTTTGTTGTTGATGACTCATATTTGATGTTTCTACTTTTTTAGACAGGGTTTGGTACACATTTTGGTTTTGACCTAGAAAAAAATGGTGCCTATGAATTGAAGCATCTCCTCTTCTGAGATATCTTCTGCCCAGGCATACATTTCATATGTCGCATACCGCCCAAACAGATCCACAGATGACACAATCTCTATTGCACTCCACATTTCCCATTTCCACCTGGACACGATGAACACCTACACTCCCTAGTCCTTGCCGATGACGAGCATATCCATAACATGATGCAGCCATCACCATGCTTGAAAATATGAAGAGTGGTATTCAAAATTTTACTTTGACATTGTGGGATATTGTGTGTAGATCAGTGGCACAACATCTTAATTTAATCCATTTTAAATTCAGGCAATAAGGTGGAAAAAGTAAAGGGGTGTGAATACTTTCTGAAGGCCACTGTATGGGAGAATGCTGTTAATTGACTACAGCTCAACGTTCAACTCCATAGTGCCCTCAAAACCTCATCACCAAGCTAAGGACCTTGGGACTGAACACATCCCTCTGCAACTGGATCCTTGACTTCCTGATGGGCCGACCCCAGGTGGTAAGCGTAGGCATCAACACATCCGCCACGCTGACACTCAACATGGGGGTCCTCAGGGGTGCATGCTTAGTACCCACCTGTACTCCCTGTTCACTCACGACTGCGTGGCCGCGCACGGCTCCAACACCATTAAGTTTGCCGATTAAACAACAGTGGTAGGCCTTATCACAGACTACGAGACAGCCTATAGGGAGGAGGTCAGAGACCTGGCAGTGTGGTGCCAGGACAACAACCTCTCTCTCAACAGCAGTAAGAAAAAGGAGCTGATTGTGGACTACAGGGAACAGAAGGCCGAGCACGCCCCCATTCACATCGACGGGGCTGTAGTGGAGCGGGTCGAGAGCTTCAAGTTCCTCAGTGTCCACATCACTAAGGATCTATCATGGTCCACACTTACCAACATAGTCGTGAAGAGGGCACAACAATACCTTCTTCCCCCTCAGGAGGCTGAACAGATTTGTCAAGAGCCCTCAGATTCTCAAAACGTTTTACAGCTGCACCATTGAGAGCATCTTGACAGGTTGATCACTGCTTGGTATGGCAACTGCTTGCCATCCAACCGCAAGGCGCTACAGAGGGTAGTGTGTACGGCCCAGTATATCACTGGGGCCAAGCTCCCTGCCATCGAGGACCTCTATACCAGGCGGTGTCAGAGGAAGGCCCAAATAATTGTCAAAGACTCCAGCCACCCAAGTCATAGACTGCTACTGCATGGCAAGCGATACCGATGCACCAAGTCTGGAACAAATAAGACCCTGAACAGTTTCTTCCCACAAGCCATAAGACTGCAAAATAGTTCACCAAATAGTTACCCGGACTATAACCAAATAGGCTCCCGAGTTTGAGCTCGGTTTTAGCATAACTGGCCATGATCGGGAGTCCCCATAGGGTGGCGCACAATTGACCCAGCGTCATCTGGGTTAGGGAAAGGTTTGGCCGGGGTAGGCCGTCATTGTAAAATAACAATTTGTTCCTAACTGACTTGCCAAGTTACTTTTTGCACCAACTTTTTTGACTCGTGACATATGCTGCTGCTGCTACTGATGACTATCTGTCACTTTACTCCTAGTTATATGTACATATCTACCTCAATTACCTTGTTCGGCTGAACATCAAATCGGTACTGTTAGTCCGTGTATATAACCAAGATATCATTACTTATTGTGTATTTATTACCACTTTTCTATTATATCTTTATTTTCTTTCCTGTTGCTTACGAACCATGTGACAAATACAATTAGGCTTGATTTGATTGTTAGGTTTTGGTGGCTGTTTAAAGAAAACTTAACCATGGATTACAGTTTCTCCTGGCCCATAAGACTACTTTAAGGGTGAGGAAACATTAACATCAAGTTGTATAATAGTAAACTACGCCTCTAAGATTTGGAACCTGATGTGAAATTAATTGACATAATTAGATGGCAGTGTGTATTTTTGGATATATATTTGGCCCCCAGAGATGTGGGTAAGGAACAATGCTCTAGGTTCTTTTTTATTTGCTGTTGGATTTGATATTAGACTGCTCCGGCTATTACCTATTTCTGCTCGCCTGCGTCTAACTTTACTGCCACCAGTTCCGCAACCCTTACATAGTCTGCAACTAGAAATGACATAAGTCTAGAACGAGAATACAGACAACCGCAGAAGCATCTATTCTATGAGAACATTTCCGAATGGTACTCTGAAGTATCCAATCTAACCACCTACAACCACAAAAGACATTGTGACTTCTGGGAAAGTTAACCAGAGACTCTGATGAACACTACAGGACGATCAAGTATTCCAACAAAGAAGACAACAACGACAGAATACCACTCTTAGTTACAATCTGGTAGAATTCCAGAACGGTCACACACTAGAGCGTGACTACCCAACCAAGCAACTGGAGCCCGGTACTCAAAAGAGTGAAGATGATAGAAGGTTTCAGACTTTGCCTCCCTCATGTGTCCCTCAGTCTTCTCCTCTTGGCTATTCGGCACTGAGTAATATGGCACCTCTTTGTCAGCAAAGGCAAAGCTTGGCTTCTCCTCTTGGCCTTTCGGACCCAATTTTCCCACAGGATGAAGCCAACCCTCTCCGTCCGCTTGGTGTAGAACACCTTGACAAACTCGTCAAGAATTTCCCCACCTTTGACCCCGTTCCAGGTCAGCCAAACAATACTGAGACATTCCTAGCTGACATAGAGGATGCATTGGATGGCTACCCAAAAGCTACGGGTTCTGACAGGGTTTACTTGTTGAAGCGAACATCAAATAGACACGTGATGAGGTTCATTCATCTACAATAGCAGCAGGTGCTTAACGACTACGATAAACTTGCCACAGCTTTGAAATGAAAATTCAGTGGTTCTGCTACTCGCAAACACGATAGATCACTGGCTTACACTGTCAAACAAGCTCGGAATGAACACCCACAAGCTTACTATCATAGGCTTCATTTAGCTTACTTTGGCCTACTCAGTGAAACTGGAATGGAAGAGCTGTTACCAATCAAACAAATGTTTCTGTTGAACAAGTATCCCACCTTCATTACCTACTAGGGCCCTACAGCCCATGTTGGCTTGCCTATCTTACAACTCAGAGAGCTAGTAAGCACAGCTTTTGAGGCATCAAAAGCTCACCACACTAAGAGACCTGACCACTCGGTTTTGAAGTTTGACCAGGAGCACTCACTCCAGTTAGAGGGTGCGTTATCAGGTATTAGAGTGTTCAGAGATGACACACAACAACAGTTTGTACCACGAAACCACAAATCCAATAACCACCGAGGTTGAAATAACTGTAAAGTACGTCGCCATCGAAACGACTACCGCTACAATCGACCTGTTCACTACGTTCCTGCACCCAACCCACACAAAGTGTCAGAACACAAGGGTAACAAAGGGTTGAAGGATGATCAAAATGTAGACCAATGTTCCCTAGAAGTTCCGCTATGTGAAGAACTAAAGTGAGAAACATTTGAGAAAAGGGTAAATGATAAGTCACAAGGACTAGACGGGGAATTGCCGGACACCAGGTCAGCAGGAATTAAAACCCTTAGCGAGGATGTAAAAAATAGAATATCTCCCGCTCTCACTCGAGAACCTATCCAGGGCCCGCTCGATCATTAAACAAGCCAACAGGCTTTGTCTATAGACTCTGATACACAGGTTGTGAAGAAAAAGGTCAAAAGCTTCGCTAAAGCCAAGCCCACTCAAAATCAAAAAAGTTGATCTGCCTTCACCTTGAACAGAAATGGCACATCACGCCATTGCGGATGACCACTCCACTTTGTGGAGAATATGTCCACTAAACGCAACTCTAAACGGTCATACCTGGAAACAGTCCTGGAGGAATGCTTAACTTGTCATGCACTAATTGATTCTGGCACGACAATATCGCTCATCTCTCAAACATTGTTCAATGATCTCAAAAGGGCTTTGAAGCCAACAAAATGTTGGTTAAAAGTGGAACAATGCGACACTACACTTCAAGGTTTCACTCAGACTACTTCGCCTCTCACATTGAGAGTCATGCTGAAACTACACTTCCAGGACGTATCACTCGTTCACCCTGTGTATATTACCAGCCTCAAATCTGAACCCCTGCTACTGGTGTTGAGATTAAGTTCTCTTGCCCTTTGGACACTCCCGCAAGCACTGCGGCCATCTCAGCAAGTAAAACATCGACGTGCAGAGTGTACTCTGCTTCCGATGATACATCTTCCACTTTGTGGGGGACTGTCACCCCTTTCAATGATACTAATGTAGTAAGTCCAGCAACTGACCCAATGACTCCCACTGGTGAAACACTTTGCGACATCACAGACAGATATCCTCACCTCAGTTCGCAGGTACTGAAGAGGTTGCCACACGCGAACGCTGTGGTGACTGACAGGACTCGACAGCCACTGAGCATTTTGAAGGACAGACACCAGGAGATTCGGTTGAAAGGTTACAGTCATTCTCAGAATGTTGTCGCTGTCGCTGCTTATACATAAGGTCCGACCTTTTCGTTTGTACCTCGGATACGGGGGGTCCCGAGACACAAAGAAGGGGAATACTAGCCCAGACCCATGATGAGCCTCACCGAGACCAAGTGCAACACCGTATGAGGCCGGCAGAGCAGAAAAAAATCTATTTGTAAACTCCCCTATGATAACAGTGAGGAGCATATAGGCCCCTAGACGGGGATTATCTTAGAACACATTTAAGATATTACTGAGGTGTACCACACTGGTTGTAAAAGAAGTCCAGTGGTCTTCCACCTCCAAAACAAATCACAAAAATAGTCATGCCTTGCCATCTGTAGGTTCAACTACAATACAACTAGTAAAACGCTCTAATCATGTGTTCCTGTAGGATAACATTTCAGAATAAATTGGTAGGACAACTGGTCCCCTTGAGTACCAGTACCAATACCACAGTCAGTCCAGCCACAATCAGTAAGAGGATTGATCTCACAAGTCAAATTGCTATTGATAATAGCGACAGAGGAGTTAGTGTCATGCCCTGACCTTAGAGATCCTTATTATTCTCTATGTTTGGTTAGGTCAGGGTGTGACTCAGGTGGGAAAGTCTATGTTTTCTATTTCTTTGTTTTTGGCCGAGTGTGGTTCCCAATCAGAGGCAGCTGTCTATAAGTTGTCATTTTCCTTTTGGGTTTTGTGGGATCTTGTTTTCTGTTTAGTATCTGAGCCTGACAGATCTGTGCACTTTTGTTTTTTTGTCTTTGTTATTTTGTTTGGTGTCTCAATAAAAATACAATGTACGCCTCCCACGCTACACCTTGGTCCGGTCATTCTACAAACGAGAGCCGTAACAGTTAGTAGTCACTCAGATTGCAACACGTGTAAGGGAATCACACATGCCACTAATTTGCCTTTTGGTAGGCCGTCATTGTAAATAAGAATTTGTTCTTAAAACTGACTTGCCTAGTTAAAGGTTAAATAAAATAAAAAAAATAATAAAGAGAACCCTTAATTCAGGAGGAAAGTTATTAGAAATCATGAACCATGATCACACCGCATACGACTGTTTCAGTGCTTAGAGAGTACTTCCGGCATGAGGTTAGCTTCACTATGGATTAAATAGCTATGAAATAAACTCCTTCATACCTATCACCGCTACAATGGTGTAAGACACAGTGATGTGTAGTAATACTACTACAGATCACCTTAACACATGTCTTGAGGTCAACATCATATATTACTGACCTCCAGGCATTGACCTGGAAATTATCTGATGACATCAGGTTACAACCTACTAGGATACATGGTTCTTTCCCTTGGCATGTGCGCCAATGTAAGCATAAACGCACACGTACAACTGAACATTTAATGAGGATTTATGCTCAGATCACTTAAGGGTCCGAACAAAATACCAGCCTTAGTAAAGTTGAAAATTACTCTGAGGCTACAGTACTCACCAGTTTCTCCACAAAGGTTCTTAGGTCATCCCTGTAGACTGCCCAAAGCTGGTGCCTTACAGATGTAGACTTATCATGTAGTTATCAATTTAGGATAGTGCCCTAAGCAACACACTGCAAATTAGGAACGCTCTAGAGATGACATTAGACAATGCCATGATAGGGTCATTTTGTTAGGACCTTGGGCATATATAGAATACAGTCCAAATAGATGATTTTGGTGTGATAATTTTTTGTATATCTTTTGTTTATGCTTTCTTAATGCGAGCACCAACCGGACATCCACTGCCCATTCTTGTGGTGGACTGCTCCGCTTTCAGAGAGCCTACCAAGTTCAAACACCAGAGGGAGGACCGCAACAATGATCCACAACCAGGACATCACGTGGTGATTATTTTTATGTGGGTTTGCAACTTGCAGGATAATCACAAGATTCAACCAAGCAGAAGGGGACTGTCATGATGTGCCCTGGGGGAAGGATCATAGTCCTCTCTCTCTACAGTTTTATAACTTTACGACAGGTCATAAATACCTTGTAGAAACAGCCATGCACTATTGAGAGAGTCTAAGAGAAAAAAGAACCTCTCTTGGCCAACTACTAATCCCCAAAATGGGAGAATTAAACAATATTTCTACTTTTGAGAATGCTCCGTGGACACTTAGGGGACAGTTATGACGAGTGTGTTTCATTTGGTGATCTCATGACAGGAAACACACAACTGTATCTCTTAAAGTGTACATTTCCCAGCTGTCAGGTTTACATCTAAGCATTGTGAAACGTTTGTGATTACATCTTTTCACAAATAGTTTCATGTTTAATGTGATGTTAACCTTCTAAATGAGAGTATGGGTTTTTCATATAAAGTTAGCCATTGATTTGGTTACGCCCACGTGAGCATAGACATTACGTAGGCATCATGGAACCACCCTTTTCCACTGAAATGTATAAAACCCACTCCTGATGAAAATCACAGCAGACCACGCAAACCCCTGTGTATGCTAAGGTTGCAAATGGTTCAATTTCTAAGACTAGAAAACATGCAGCTGATGCGACATGCTGAAATAGTTGGCACTAAAACGCTACCAACGGACAAGACCATACCACGTGGAGCATTGGCTATACGGCTGGAAATGGTTAAACTCTGAGACTATCTGTAACGGCTTTCTTCTGTGGACGAAGGAGATGACCAAAGCGCAGCGTGGTTAGTGTTCATCATGTTTAATAAAGACAATAAACGTGAACACTACAAAATAACAAATGTGAAAAAAACCGAAACAGTTCTGTCTGGTGCAGACACACGAAGACAGAAGACAACCACCCACAAAACCCAACACAAAACAGGCTGCCTAAATATGGTTCCCAATCAGAGACAATGACTAACACCTACCTCTGATTGAGAACCATATCAGGCCAAACATAGAAACGGGAAAACTAGACACACAACATAGAATGCCCACTCAGCTCACGTCCTGACCAACTAAAACAAAGAAAACACAAAAGAACTATGGTCAGAATGTGACACAATTGATCACAACAGAATAAGAGCAAATCTTAGAAGTACAATTACTAGTCTGCAGCTAGAAATTACGTAAATCTACAATGAGAATACTATTCTATGAGAACATTTCCGAATGACACTCTGAAGTATCCATTCTAACCACCTACAACCACGAAAGGCATTGTGACTTCTGGGAAAGTTAACCAGAGACTCTGATGAACCCTACAGGATGATCGAGGATTCCAACAGAGAAGACCACAAAGACATATGGGTGTAAATATATATACATTGCAATTATTCTCGAATGAGCGGCCATTCATGTGCAAAGGATTAACATTGCAATGAATATAATTATAGATTGTGTGTAGTGTATCCATTTTGTTTATCCCGCTCTCTTTCTCAGTACCTACCCCTTTCCTTTGTCGACCAAACCGTCATATCCGCTTAGCCCTCTAGGGACTTTTCTAGCATTGATAGTAACCAATATCTACTGTTTGTTTGTAATGTATTTCTGTTAGTAAATAAATTATTAAGCCAATTTGTATATTGCTGATTCATTATGGAAACTAGGGTTCGTGCAGATAACCAAGTATTTTACGATGTTCAGATGAGACTGATAGAAGGTAAAGAATAATTCAAGAATGATTGATGACTGAAATGTAAGAGATCTCTAAGAGTTCATTCGGAAGACGGAACTCCTTAAATAAACTTCTCCGTGGTGCCCCATGTTATTAATCTGTTTGATCTATGCATGGTCACTTTATCCATACCTACATGTACAAATTACCTTGAATAACCTGTACCCCTGCTCATTGACTTGGTACCGGTACACCCTGTACAGTATATAGCCTTATTATTGTTATTTTACTGTGTTACTTTTAAATAATATATATATATATATTTTTTTTGTTTGTTTATTTAGTAAATATTTTCTTAACTCAATTTTCTGAGCTGCGTTGTTGGGGGCTTGTAAGTAAGCATTTCACAGTAAGGTTGTATTCTGCGTATGTGACAAATGCAAAACAAATCAAATTGTGATCCCGGTGTGAGTAGGAGCAGGGAGACACTGACACATGCTTTCACATGAAAATGGAGAAACATGTTAGCATCATTGTTAGTTGATAAGTTTAGGACTACTGTTTGATGTTATTACTACTGTTTCATGTTGTTGAGAACTGATGATCCTTTGACGTCTGTCATCCCTTTATTACGTTTTCTAACTCTGTAACAGCTGATGTTTTTAACTTTGTAGCAGTTGACGAAGGTCACTACCTTATTTGGATTTCCTCCTAGTTTCTAGAACCATTTTTTGATAAACAGCAGTGTTATCTGATTAGGATAAAAGGGCCAGTTTATAGAAGGCTAGTTAGTTTCTCTGCTTCTGTGTTAGATGATTAATGTTGGTATTACACCGTTATAACTGAAACAATGGTTGATCAACCATCCAAGTAATCAAATAGAATATTTCAAAAATAGAGGAACATTCCAAACCCATCTGGCTTGTGAACAAAACCCTATAACACGACATGTAGCCTACAGGACTGTAGCAGAACTTTTCAAATTTTTGTCTGGATGAAGTGCCTGCGCCTCATGAAGATGGATTACTAGGCTGAACACGCTAACAACAAGTGGCTATTTGGACATACATTTTGGAACTTTATGGAAATAATCAGTCATTTATTGTCGAACTGGGATTCCTGGGAGTGCCTTCTGATGAAGATCATCAAAGGTAAGTGAATATTTATGGTGTTGTTTCTAACTTTGTTGATTCCAAAATGGAGGATATTCCTCTAAGCGCCGTTCTCAGATTAAGTTTTTTTGAAGTCTGACAGCGGTTGCATTAAGGAGTGAATAACACTTGTATATTTTATCAATGTTTATTATGAGTATTTCTGCAAAATCACCGGATGTTTTGGAATGAAAACATTACTGCACGTAAGGCGCCAATGTAAACTGAGATTTTTGGATATAAATATGCACATTATCGAACAAAACATACATGTATTGTGTAACATGATGTCCTATGAGTGTCATCTGATGAAGATCATCAAAGGTTAGTGATTAATTGTATCTATATTTCTGCTTTTTGTGACTCCTATCTTTTGCTGGAAAAAGACTGTGTTTTTTTAACTTGGCTAACATAATCATATGTTGTGCTTTAGCTGTAAATCATTTTTTAAATCGGACATGATGGGTAGATTAACAAGATGTTTATCTTTCGTTTGCTGTATTGGACTTGTTAATGTGTGAAAGTTACATACTTCAAATAAATATTTTTTAATTTCGCACGCTGCCTTTTCAGCGGAATGTTGTCGAGGGGTTCCGCACTAGAAAGGTTAAATACACCCTACACATAATGAGGGAAATGAGAACCAGGTGTGTGGGACAACGAGACAAAATAAATGGAAAATGAAAAGTGGATCGGCGATGGCTAAAAGACCGGCGACGTCGACCGCCGAACACCGCCCAAACAAGGAGAGGCATCGACTTCGGTAGAAGTCGTAACAGTACCCCCCCTACACGCGGCTGGACACCGGCCTCGGGGACGACCCGGAGGGCGAGGCGCAGGGCGATCCGGACGGAGACGGTGGAACTCTCGCAGCAGAGATCCAGCACCTCGATGTCCAGAGGGGGCGGAGGAACCTCCCGCACCTCAGACTCCTGGAGCGGGCCAGCCACCACCGGCCTGAGGAGAGACACATGGAACGAGGCATTAATGCGGTAATCGGGGGGAAGCTGTAACCTGTAACAAACCTCGTTCACTCTCCTCAGGATTTTAAATGGCCCCACAAACCGTGGACCCAGCTTCCGGCAGGGCAGGCGGAGGGGCAGGTTTCGGGTCGAGAGCCAGACCCGGTCACGGTAACGGTCTGCGCCAACTTTCTGGGCAGCGTCCCATGTTTTCTCCGCGCGCCGGAACCAGTCGTCCACTGCAGGAGCCTCGGTCTGACTCTGATGCCAAGGGGCCAGAACCGGCAGATACCCCAATACACACTGGAAGGGGGAGAGGTTAGTGGAGGAGTGACGGAGTGAGTTCTGGGCCATCTCTGCCTAGGGCACGAACGCTGCCCGCTCCCCCGGCCGGTCCTGGCAATAGAACCTCAGAAACCCACATCCTGGTTAACTCTCTCCACCTGCCCATTACTCCCAGGATGAAACCCTGAGGTAAGGCTGATCGAGACCCCCAGACGTTCCATGAACACCTTCCAGACTCTCCAAGTGAACTGGTGAACTCGATCAGACACTATATCTTCAGGTACCCCGTAGTGCCGGAAGACGTGCGTGAACAAGGCCTCCGCAGTCTGTATGGCCGTAGGGAGACCGGGCAGAGAGAGGAGATGGCAGGACGTAGAGAAACGATCCACAACGACCAGGATCGTGGAATTTCCCTGTGACGGGGGAAGATCGGTAAGGAAATCGATTGACAGGTGTGACCATGGCCGCTGTGGAACGGGTAAGGGGTGTAACTTACATCTGGGCAGGTGCCTAGGTGCCTCACACTGGGCAAACACTGAGCAAGAGGAAACATAAACCCTCACGTTCTTAGCCAAAGTGGGCCACCAGTACTTCCCGCTCAGACAGCGCACTGTCCGACCGATGCCTGGATGACCAGAGGAGGGTGACATGTGGGCCTAATAGATCAGCCGGTCACAGCAGTCCAGATGAGAAAAGGGTGTTTAGCCCCCTCAAGCCAATGTCTCCATGCCTTCAAAGCCTTGACTACAGCTAACAACTCCCGGTCCCCCACATCATAGTTTCGCTGCGCCAGGCTGAGCTTCCTCGAGAAGAAGGCACAAGGGCAGAGCTTCGGTGGCATACCCAAGCGCTGAGAGAGCACAGATCCTATCCCAGCCTCGGACACGTCCACCTCCACTATGAACGCCAAAGAGGGATCCGGATGAGCCAGCACGGGTGCCGAGGTAAACAGAGCCCTCAGATGACTAAAAGCCCTGTCCTCCTCAGCTGTCCACTGCAAGCGTACCAGGCCCCCCTTCAGCAGTGAGGTAATGGGAGCTGCTACCTGACCAAAACCGTAGTTGGCAAACCCTAAGAAGCGCTGCACCTCCTTTACCGTGGTGGGTGTCGGCCAATTACACATGGCTGCAATGCGGTCACTCTCCATCTCCACCCCTGAGGTGGAAATGCAGTACCCTAGGAAGGAGACAGACTGTTGAAAGAACAGGCATTTCTCAGCCTTGGCGTACAAGTCATGCTCCAACAGTCCACCAAGCACCTTACGCACCAGGGACACATGCTCTGCGCGTGTAGCGGAGTAGATCAGAATGTCATCAATTTACACCACTACACCCTGCCCGTGCCTGCACTGAAAATCTCATCTACAAAGGCTTGGAAGATGGAACATTCATCAACCTGTATGGCATGATGAGGTACTCATAGTGCCCAGAGGTGGTACTGAAAGCCGCCTTCCACTCATCTCCCTCCAGGATACACACCAGGTTATAAGCGCTCCTGAGATCTAGTTTGGTGAAGAACGTGCATTGACTCTATCCTGTGGCTATGAGCGGTAGCGGGTAACTATACCTCACAGTGATCTGATTCAGACCCCTATAGTCAATACACAGGCGCAGACCTCCCTCCTTCTACTTCACAAAAAAGAAACTCGAGGAGGCGGGTGCAATGGAGGCCCGAATGTATCCCTGACGCAGGGATTCGGAGACATATGTTTCCATAGCTCCCGTCTCCGCCTGTGAGAGGGGATACACGTGACTCCTGGGAAGTGAAGGGTCTACCAGGAGATCTATCGCATAATCGCCCCGTCGATGAGGTGGTAATTGAGTCGCCTTCTTTTTGGAGAAGGCCAGTGCCAAATCGGCATATTCAGGGGGAATGCGCATGGTGGAGACCTGTCTGGACTCTCCACCGTAGTGGCACCAACTGAAATCCCAAAACACCTACCTGAGCACTCTCACGACCACCCTGTGATAGCCCTCTGTGGCCAAGAAACAGTGGGGTTATGACAAGCTAACCAGGGTAGGCCCAGTACCACAGGAAACGCAGGAGAGTCAATAAGGAAGTGACTAATTCTCTCCGTATGACCCCCCCTGCGTCCAAAGGAGCGGTGAACTCCCTAATCAACTCTGACCCTAATGGTTGACTATCTAAGGCGTGAACTGGAAGGGCACATCCACGGGAACGATGGGGATCCCTAAACTATGGGCAAATGGTCTGTCAATAAAATTCCCAGCCGCGCCTGAATCGACGAGCGCCTTATGCTGGGAATGCAGGAAAAGCTCAGGAAAAGAAACAAACAAAAACGTGTGCAACAGAGGGCTCTGGGTGAGAATGGTGCCTTCTCACCTGGGGTGACGCCAGAGTGCCCTGCCTGCTGCCTCGAACCCTAGAGGAACCAATACGGCACCGACCAGCAGTGTGACATCTGCAGCCACAGATGGTACACGTGAAAGCCCCTCCTCCGGTACGGGAATCGACAGAGCCCTCTCTGGACGTCCGTGGGTGACCAGCAAGTTATCCAACCGAATGGACCACCAGAAGTCGTGACAATATCCCTGGTATATAGGATTTTAAACGCCAAACCTCTAGTTCATGGTTAGGCAACACTGGCTCTGGAATGACTCATGCACTTCATAATTTTGATTTAACCAACCTGGAAGACCAGGTGTGTTGAATTTAGGCTGAAATGATCTATTACCTCAGTTGGTCAGGTGTGGTGCCTAGTTGGAACAAAATCCTGCAGTACCTGCAGCACTCCAGGAACAGGGTTGCCCACCCCTGCTCTAGACATAGCTGACAGCTGGGCGGGAGGATGTGGCGTTCGCCAAAATCCAATATTACCCCTACATGGGAGAACACTTATCTCATAGCAACACAAGCCCTTACAGCAGTTTAACGCCAAGCATAATTAATCACTGCCTCAGGAACATTGGACCATCTCCATGAGTCTCTGGTGATTTTAAATGCTTCCAATTAATCTATTAGGTTAATTTAGTTAACTCATTCACTCAGTATTAAATCAGTTGATTCAGTTTATTGACTTTGCTGTATATAATAAGAATTCATAATGGATTTAGGATCAAAAAGAGGGTCCATAAAACCATTGCTTGTCATTGGAATTGATGAATCAGTTTATGATACTAATATGTTTTTTTCCCAGTTCTTTAGCCCACTTCATCCCCACTGGGCACACACTGGTTGAATCAATGTTGTTTCAGTGAAAATACGTTGAACCAACATGGTATAGACGTTGAATTGACATCTGTGCCCAATGAGTCATGTTCTTATTTGCTGTTATGGATCATAAATGTGGACATGATGTTACATCAAATGTGAACGGCCTCACTGAAGAAAATGTGATTCATAACACATAAATATAAGCAAGAAACGGATTACCTGAGTGCACGGGCCCATAGTATGATGACTGAGAAAGTTACAAACGCACAAATATCATACAATGCTAACCTCTCACCATTACAATAACAGGGGAGGTTAGCATTTTTTGGGGAGGGGTATGATATTTGCAACTTTCTCACTCATTATTCACGATTCATTCAGGATTATCCGTTATCATGATAGCATCCACATTAATGTAGAAGTGTTTAGAAACATATTCTGTTCTTATTTATGATAAAAGTTACTCCAAAATGACACAATACATTATTTACCATTCATTTCTATTGGGCACAAAATACTCTGAAACACAACCAAAACAAACAGCAAATGCATCCAACAAATTTGTAGAGTCACAAGTGTGATGCAGTCATTGCGTACTATGAATATGGGACCACATACTTAACTTTTAACTAATTTAATACAAATCAGTGAACATGTCCCAATACTTCTGATCCCCTAAAATGGGGGGACTAGGAACAAAAAGTGCTGTAATTTCTAAACAGTTCACCCGATATGGATGCCCTCAAATTAAAGCTGACAGTCTGCACTTTAACGTTCTAGTCATTATATCACTTTAAATCCAAAGTGCTGGAGTACATAGCCAAAACAAAAACGTGTCACTGTCCCAATACCTATATAGCTCACTGCATGTGGTCTCTACATGTGATAGACAGGTACTCCTATCAGCATACCCCAATAAGCCAATATGACATTTTATAACCCCATAAGCATTGTCAATGTTACATTTGGTCCCACCAATTATTTTTAAGGCACCTCCAAGAGTCAATGTGCAATTCAAATCACAAAACTTGATCAAATCCATAATGTAAAATGTTGAACTATTGTCAAAGAAGTACAATCTCCTGCCAGCAGAGGGCAGTGTTGCAGTTTCAGTCTTGTACTCAGCAGAGATGCAGGCTCTATTAATCCAAACGTCAGTACCAACCTTTCATCTTTATCTGATTGACTAACACCTTGTAAATCAAATAAAATTGTATCTGAAATGAGGAAATACAGATTAAGTGATTTTGTTGAGAAGAAAATATTTATTTAAAATCTTGTCTGATACATTCATGTATGGACATATACATTGTTTATACAGTATTCAATTTGAGACAGTTCTCTGGTTTGAGGCAATAGAGTTTTAATGATTTTTTCTATAAAATGTCATTCTTCTATAAAATGTCATTCTTCACACAATTTCTCCACTGACATTTTGAATCTTCGCATAGACTTTCCAGTTGGCTTACAACTTTCATACAAGAGTTATTGATGATCATAATATATCTCATATATGTATACCTTTTCTTTAAATATAATGATTTACAGATACATAGACAAACATAGGAATGTTTTCACTGCTTAAACCCAACCACTAGCTCCTCTGACATCACATGGGTTTTCCTTCAATGAAGATAGGCACACAACTCCAATCCTCCAGGACTGCTTGGTCTCACTTGATTTCAGTCATTAATGGATTCCTTACTCACTGAATCATCTACTGGGATAATGAAATGAAACACATAACAACATCAAACTAGAACATTCCTTGAGGACTAGAGTTGTTGCTCTTCTAAGAGCTCTGGTCTTTGAGTTACTGGTCCTTCTGTATAGAGCTGTAGTACTCAGTCAGGACCTTCCAGGCCTTGGGGGCCATGAAGCCGTCTGGGGGGTTCTCCCCGCACCGTGCCAGCTTTCTCATCCTTGTGCCAGAGATGAACTCAAACTCAGCGTGTCTGGGAAAGGCAGAGGAGGGGAAGCGAGATAGATGGAGATGAGAGATAAAGAGAGAGACAGAAGGAAAATGATCAGCAGTGTCCGCTTTTGAAGATTCTTTGACAAACATTTCCCACCACAGGCCCTGTATAAAATCTTCTGTAAATATGCATTACAAAAGCCATAATCAATCTTTAACATTCCACTCACCGGTCCTTGTCGTAGAAATCCATGGCCCTCTTGGTCTTGTTGTAGGCGGCCACTCTGAAGGGGATGATCTCTACAGAGGTGAGGCCGGGGGCCATGGTGAGGACCTTTCCCCCATGGGTGGGCTCATAAATGTCCTGCTTGGTCTCGGGATGGGGCATGCCCGCTGGGTCACGACCCACAATGTAGAAGTTAGCTCCGGCGATCATCCGCGCTCTGCAGTGCCACTGGACCTGAAGGAAAAACAAATGTATGCTCACACATAAGCACACACATTGTGGTCTTAAATATGTTAACCTTAGTGCTGGACTAACACAATAGGGTATTCACAGCCCTACAGTGACATCATCTGCCTCGCCAAATGGGGGTTTGCTTACTGTAACTGACTAAATTCTGCATCATATCTCCTGCTAAACACACAGAAACTATGAATGTGTTGATGGCTGTGTTGTTGACCCTTACCTCAGTGGGTCCAGCGTACATCATGGGGGATGGGAAAATAGCCACTATGGTGCTGGTGGGGTCCAGTACCCCCTCCTCCAGTACTGCAGCGTGCTGTTTCATGCGCCAGTCCAGGGGCACGTCGTCGTCTTTGGTCCAGCCCCCCAGCGGGTGCAGCAAGAGGACGGGTCGCTTGTAGCCCCGCTCCAGAAGGCGGCGCTTGGTGTCCTGCATCAACAGGGCGTGGCCATTGTGGACCGGATTCCGCAGTTGGAAGGCGAAGATGGCATCTGGTGGTCATAGAGAATAGGAGAGAGATATGGAATTAACTTCAGTGAGGACTTTCTTACAAGTGGTTGGTAGGGGGTTGGTAACAAGAGGACATATCAAACATAATTTGCATTCAGTTCATCATTTGCATCCTGTGGTCTCATTGTGTAACTGTACAAGTGAACATAACGTCATGTTGGAGCCCATACATTTTTCTTTTGCATGTACTTTGCATGCCTTTTGGTATCCACATAACTTGTGGATAAATTAATGAACACTGGTCAAAAACAGTCAACACCATTGTCAGTGTAGATATCATAGGGGGTGAAAACGTACGCACAACAGTTGACTCATGACGAAACAGTCCTCAATGTCTCACACAGAGGAATATGTCTCCATCTAGTGCAAACAAGAAATTCTACCATGCACATATGAACATTGTTTTTTCTTCAGAAGCACTTGACAAAGGACCAGATGCGCATGGTCATTTTTACCATGCTACTTTTTTGCACCTGGTCCTTTGTCAAATGCTTCTGAAAAAAATATGTTTCTGTAGCTCAACATAAACCTTAATTTATTTGACTTAATATTTAACCCTTTACAATCGTGGGAATTGGACTAAATGGATAGGGCTAAATTCAATGTTTTTTTTACAGAAGAAATATGTAAAGCATATGCATAACGACAACAGCAATTGAAAAATAACAGTTTGGAGATTATGGGACATTATTAGACCAAAGGTGAGGACACAACTGTTCACCTGACACAAGACTGAATCCAAACATTACACTATTCATTTTACATTTACTGTAAGTTTCGTAGCATTTGTTGATAATGAAAACTAAAAATACTCTGGATATATTCATGAACATGATAAGAATATTGTGGCGTAGGTGCAACATAAGACAAAACAATTAAAAGGCTTTGAGTGAGAGGACTAACTAGTGTCTTCAAGTGGCCACACAACTCTCCAAAGTGTGCACAGTTCCTAATACATTCCAATTCACTTTTATAACTCAAAGAACAGACTTTAACTATAAAGTTTTTTTTTAACTCGCCTAGCTCTGCCATTGAGGGACTAGAGCAAGCACACTTGTAGTTGTTTTCTTATGTTGTTTAAGCAATCGAAAAACAGTACATTATAAATTGCAATCTGGGACAAGTGGGCATCATTTGAAAGCCTGTTCTATTGCCAGCACGACTAGTTAAGTTACAAAATACGATATTACAGTGTTAGGCTTTCACAATGCAATTCAGGGAAACAGATCATCATTTTGGTGCACATAGAAAGGAGGAATTTTCTTCACAATAAACAACAACCATGGGTGTGACACCATGTCATCTTGTAACTGTACATCAAACACAGTGATCATAAACGTTGACACTGTATATGACATGAGTTTTATGATATGGAAATTTGAAGGGCATGGGTGTTTGGCTTGCTTGTATGACATCAAAGCGTTATTTATTATAATCCTCAACGTCTCATCTTTGAAAATACATAGAGTCCTCTTATTTACAGCTTTTTCCGAAAGTGTTCAAAAGTTGCCCAATTAGCGGGAAGGATAGGGGCAACTACTTGTTGCATGAAGTGCTCAAGTTCAGAACAGCTGTCAGTCAAAGCCCATACAGTGCGGTGAAGCGCAGAGCCTGAGCTCTGACATCATGTATAGCATGTTACTGTACAGCCACTGGGTTCCAATTTAGACGTTTATCATTGCCAAATCTGCCATTTTCAACCTGTATACATACGGGTACGAGTGTGAAGGCCAACTCAAATGTATATTTTGTTTAATATGCCATGTACTGTATATTTGTACTGCCTTTAGAGAAACTCTTTTAACCTGCTTTCATTTCTTTAAACTTCTGCTTGAGCTCCCGTGGAGTAAAGCGGTACTGGTCCAGCCCATCGTTCCATCTGATTCGGTCTAGCACCTCCAGGTCGCCACCCACCAGCCAATCACCTCCCTCCATCACCATCTGTAAAAAGTTGTGGATGTTGTAAAGATATGAATGACATAATATCAAGATATTTCACGTGATGGATATGTTCAAGTGCAACTTCATTCAACTCCATTATAGCTAGGAATTGGATGCACAAGAGTGTGCACAGAGTGTTGTTTTAACACAACAAAGGACATCTATGTTTGCTAAACAAATATGAATGAACGTGTGTGGTTAGTGATAACCTTAATGTAGGGGTGCTGGGGGCAGGTGGTACCCCACTGACGGGCACAGCGCTCCTCTTTGCGGTGTTCGTAGAACTCTGGCTGGCTTAGAATGGCCACAAGGGTTCCCTGGAACTCCAGAGCTACCGCCGCACAGCCGTCCAGCCTCTGCTTGGTTTCCGTGGTAACAGGCAGGACAATGGGAATAGACTGGTTGATGGTTCCATCTGAACCAGGGAACGATAAATGTGTGTGATGATAGGGCCTGGAGTTTGTGCTAAACATGTGAACCTACCAAGGGAAACTTCGGGCCCTGGTTATTCGCTATAGTCACATGGTCAGGATAACAATTAGAAACAACCTTATATAATATCCATCCACTGTCACTCACTCCATTATGAAGAGGGGAGAATAAGAATTGGCTGAGTAATGTTATGATGTATTATAAGGGTGTGTGTGTGTGTGGTTCTTACCGTCGAGGAGGTTGCCGAAATGTTGCACCTGGAGGAACTCCCTCTCCCTCATGAAGCCCTTCAGTGGGGTGGCCCAGCCTTCAGCCAGCACCTGCACCCACTGGAGGTCCAACTAAACAGCACAGACCGGGGGTAATATACAAGGGGGGCCGAATACTTTCGCAAGGCACTGTACATCAAACTGGTAGGGATTTAACTTACTGACTGTTAACAATATCCCTTAACAGCTGATATGTTAGAGATATTGGATGCTATCAGGGGTGGCAGAGTCCACACAAAACCATGCTGAATGAAAAACAGCTCATGAGGAAACAGAGATAGTAAAGTAAGACTTTTCATCACACCAATTTCATGTGATATAGTGTACCTCCATGCTTCATGGTGGTATGATAAAGTTTTAGTTTCCAAGTGCACATATTATTACAGTTTTACTACAATACAGTAAGTAGCGTTGTACTATACTAACAACTCCACTTATCAGGATACTAGGGTTTACCTATCACAGTAATTCAACCATAAGTCATATCAAATACAATGCAAATACTGTAGCTGCATGTTTACTATGTTTGATTTGAATTGATTTTCAAACCTTGGCAATCAGCCCAATCGATTAGAACATATAGTACAATCCAAAAGAGAGAGATCTAGAGGCAATTGTGAGCACAGCCTGCCATCCAGTCAAATATTTACATATGGTCATTTGGGTCGTCATAAAAAATATATGGAATAGTAGTGGAGAGGTGTGTTGTTACCTTGGTGATGCTGATTGTGGGAAGTGTGATAGCGTCGACCTGAACTAACTTCAGCTTGTTCTCAGGAACAAAAAGTTCATTCACCTCCTCTGTGATTCCACTTGGAACAATACTCTGAACAATTACAGAGAGAGGACAATCTCATGTAAAGATAACATGACAGCTGTTTTGTATGCATAAGCAGTTATCACTTTAGTAGATTTTTTCAAGCCCTTATGATATGTTTTGTTTGGTTTTGTCTTTATATGTTTGTTATAAGCTAGGTTTGGTGTCAAAACATGAACGAAATTGAAACAGTACCGTGTGGCAACAAACACTCACACGGAAACAAACACCCACAAACCAAAAGTGAAACCCAGGCTACTTAAGTATGATTCTCAATCAGAGACAACTAACGACACCTGCCTCTGATTGAGAACCATACTAGGCCGAACACAAAAACCAACATAGAAAAACAAACATAGACTGCCAACCCCAACTCACGCCCTGACCATACTAAAACAAAGAATAAAATAACAGAACTATGGTCAGAACGTGACAGTACCCCCCCCAAAAGGTGGGGACTCCGGCCGCAAAACCTGAACCTATAGGGGAGGGTCTGGGTGGGTGTCTGTCCGCGGTGGGATGTGGACCCCACTTCACCATACTTTTTGTCCGCCTCCTCAACCGCCCCCGTGGCCTCTTATGAGCGGCAACCCTCGCCGCCGACCTCCGACTGGGGACCCTAACCATGGGTCCCGAATGGACGGGAGATTCCGGCAGCGCCGGAGTGAAGGACGACTCCGGCAGCGCCGGACACTCCGGCAGCTCCGGAGTGAAGGGCTATTCCGGCATTGCCGGCATGACAGGCGGCTCTGGCAGCTCCTGGCTGGCTGACGGCTCTGGAAGCTCCTGCCGGCTCCTGGCTGACTGACGGCTCTGGCGGCTCCTGGCTGACTGACGGCTCTGGCGGCTCCTGGTTGACTGGCGGCTCCTGGCTGGCTGGTGGCTCCTGGCTGGCTGGCGGCTCCTGGCTGGCTGACGGCTCTGGCGGCTCCTGGCAGCTCTGGCGGCTCCTGGCTGACTGGCGGCTCTGACGGCTCAGGACAGACTGGCGGCTCTGGCGGCTCAGGACAGACTGGTGGCTTTGGCGGCTCAGGACAGACTGGCGGCTCTGGTGGCACAGGACAGACTGGCGGCTCAGGACAGACGGGAGACTCTGTCAGCGCTGGGCAGGAGGAAGGCTCTGGCAGTGCTGGACAGGTGGGAACACCTGTAGGGAGAAGACGGAGAGACAGACTGGTGCGGGGGGCTGCCACCGGAGGGCTGGTGCGTGGAGGTGGCACCGGATAGACCGGACCGTGCAGGCGCACTGGAGCTCTTGAGCACTGACCTTGCCCAACCTTACCTGGTTGAATGCTCCCCGTAGCCAGGCCAGTGCGGCGAGGCGGAATAGCCCGCACTGGGCTGTGCTGGCGAACCGGGGACACCATGCGTAAGGCTGGTGCCATGTACGCCGGCCCGAGGAGACGCACTGGAGACCAGATACGTAGAGCCGGCTTCATGGCACCTGGCTCGATGACCTCTCTAGCCCGGCCGATACGAGGAGCTGGAAGTTACCGCACCGGGCTATGCACACGCACCGGGGACACTGTGCACTCCACCGCATAACATGGTGCCTGCCCGGTCCCTCTCGCTCTCCGGTAAGCACGGGAAGTTGACGCAGGTCTCCTCCTAACCATTTTTGGGGCTGCCTCTCGGGCTTCCAGCCGCACTGCCGTGCTGTCTCCTCATACCGGCGCCTCTCTGCTTTCGCTGCCTCCAGCTCTGCTTTGGGACGGCGATATTCCCCTGGCTGAGTCCAGGGTCCTTTGCCGTCCACAATCTCCTCCCATGTCCAGAAGTCCTGTGTACTTTGCCGCTGCTGCTGCATGTTACCACACTGCTTGGTCCTCTGGTGGTGGGTGTTTCTGTAACGCCATTCTTCCTCTTCTGAGGAGGAGTAGCGAGAAAGATAGGAGGACCAATGCGCAGCGTCGTAAGTGTCCATAAGGTTTATTTTAAGACATAAACTGAACACTATGAAATACAAAACAATAGACGTGAACATGAACGAAACCGAAACAGTACCGTGTGGCAACAAACACTCACACGGAAACAAACACCCACAAACCAAAAGTGAAACCCAGGCTACCTAAGTATGATTCTCAATCAGAGACAACTAACGACACCTGCCTCGGATTGAGAACCATACTAGGCCGAACACAAAAACCAACATAGAAAAACAAACATAGACTGCCCACCCCAACTCACGCCCTGACCATACTAAAACAAAGAATAAAATAACAGTACGATGGTCAGAACGTGACACATACGCTTAACTTTTTAAAAAGTTTAGCGCTAGATGAGCGGGTATAAAAGGTGAGCTGTCTGTCATGTTCACCTGCTCTCTAAGCAGGTCTACAACCTGCCGAATGCACTCGTTAACGGTGACCTCTCCTGTTTTCAGCACCAACTCCGGAGCCTCGGGCTGCTCGTAGTCTGCATCGATCCCAGTGAAGCCTGAGAACACAGGTAGATCAGTTATTAGTACAACGTTGGGGCAGCAGGTAGCCTACTGGTTAGAGCGTTTCGGCCAGTAACCGAAAGGTTGCTCGATTGAATTCCCGAGCTGACAAGTTAAAAATCTGTCGTTCTGCCCCTGAACAAGGCAGTTAACCCCCTGTTCCCCGGTAGGCCTTCATTGTAAATAATTGTTCTTAACTGACTTGCCTAGTTAAATAAAGGTTAAATTAAAACATTAAAAAATCCATTAGAAATCCTTTTCAAAAAGGATGTTTGATTGACTCTTTCAGATAGAAATGGAACACAGAGGGAATAGTTATGTTCTTTCCCTTATTATAAGGAAGTTACATTTCGATGTATGGATACCAAAATGTAAACAAAGGACCAAAAGTGTGTACCTTTGATCTCTCCAGCACGGGCTTTCTTGTAGAGGCCCTTCACATCGCGACTCTCACACACCTCTAGAGGAGCGTTGATGAACACCTCAAAGAAGGGTAACCCAGCACTCTCAAGGATCTTCCTCGCATCATCACGATCCTTTAGACAAAAGAGGAGAGGGAACAGGATTGTCAGAATGCTGTCTTGTCAATCGTAACACACACTATACTTGATATACGGCATCCATTTGCACCTGAACACTCTACACAAGTCAATACCAACAATACCAACAGAATTGGGTAGACAAACACTCCCAAGAATGACCCCTGACCTTGGTGTAAGGAGAGATGAAGCTGGTGATGCAGACGAGGCCAGCGTCTGCGAACAACTTGGCCACCTCAGCAATACGTCTGATGTTCTCCTCACGGTCAGTGGCTGTGAAGCCCAGGTTCTTGTTGAGGCCATGGCGGATGTTGTCCCCATCCAGTGAGTAGCAGGGGATGCCGTGGGACACCAGATACTCCTCCAGGGCAAAGGCTATGGTGGTCTTTCCAGCACCAGACAAACCTGGCAGTGGACACATGGAGAATGTACAGGTGAGATTAGCTAATGCTCAATAGTATCATTATCACTAAAGTCCCTAGTAGCACTACTGTAATAGCAACATGTAATAGTGACAATCCATTGAGTATTGGCTATGGTGAGCGGTTTACCTGTGAGCCAGATGGTGCAACCCCTGAAGCCTCCTCTAGTGCCCACCACCTGACCTCTCTTGCTCCGGGTCACATGGTGGGCCTGAAACACTACATTGGTGGATCTGTTCAGATCCTGAAATTAAAGCAGAAGACATGATAGGAAATGAGTGACTTGTGCTGACGAGTAATGCTCTAGTCTACGTTGTTTATCTTTAATTTGCACTGAATTATAAAATACCCATGTGAGCAAAGCTCATCAGTTTCTGATGTCGCTCTCAGGATTAAAAAATATATATAATGACATCACCCTTTGGGCACCACCCCAGTCCCATATCCCATAGGTTATGACATCAATGTGGTCTCTGGCTCAAAGATGATGCACACCCACATTCTGCTCTCAAAAGCATATTTAGAACAACTTCAACTTTTTAGGGTAAGAAGATGCAGAATTTTACCGTATCTCCCGTCTTTCACAAACATTCTCATTTACATTTGACTAACTACAGTAGGCTACATACAAATGCTGAAAGAATGTGGAATATTCTCTGAGGCAGTTGGAGATTAAATACAGTAACACAGTAAGGAATGAGTCCTTGTGTTTAGCCATTTGCTTTGCTCAGTTCCTGTGTGATATTATCTTGTCCATATGCATCTCACTTCTTTTCTCCCATTGGTCCACATATGCTTTCTCATGCCAAACATACCATAATCCATTTCATTTAGTTCAGGTTTGAACTACATCTAGTTTTTCCTGCAGGACTAGACATTCCAATGGCAGACTAGATTAATTCTAACATTTTTGTTATGGTTGCCTTGCAATAAATTACGTGGTTTTGCTTAAGGCCTAGTAAGTCTGTCTTTGCTTGAATGAATTAGAATTACCTTTACTCACCAAATTAATTTGCATGGACAGGAATTTTACTTTTACTGAACATACAGACAGAAGATAAACAGGATATACAGACCAGATATGTAGAAGGCTTTGCCATTCGAGTGGGCTATATCAACCCAACAGACTCTACTAAATACTTTCTAGGGGGTTTAAATACTCCAGGGGCTTATTCAAATATTCACATCATTCAGAGTGTTACAGAGAGGGATATATTTTGTAGAAAATACATGATTCTTCATTTAACCTGATAGAAAGTCAGGTATGGTTTATAAAAAAACACATTTCTACGTGAACCGTTGCAAATGTGACTTGGTGAATAGGCCCCTTCAGAGTGAGTCTGACTGAGACAGTCTCTGGCTGGGTAGACACAGCAGTGGTGTTGGGATGCTGGCTGGCTCCAGGGAATGAAGGGAACAGGACCAGACAATGTGGCCAGTGTGCTGCCTGCAGCCCAGCGATGATGTGGCATCCTTCCCTCTCACTCCCTCTCTATGCCCCCCCCATCTTTCCTACCAGTGCCTACTCCCCATAAAACTTTCCCAGCCCTTCCACTACCCCACCCAGTGTAGGTTACGCACACAACCTCCTGTTATTAACCGTAGCAGGGCCCCCACGCTCCCACCACAGACAGAGAGCCTTGTATAAACAGAGGGCACTCTTTCTGCACTCTCACCCACCATCTCCTACCAAATACCACACCACACCGGCCGGCCGACAGCCTCCACACACAGAGGTATGTTTCTATCAGGGTGGGGGAGGGAACTCCAGGTACATACAGTACAGTCTTTCAGGTGGATAGAGGCGAGGGCAACATTTTTGCAGATTTTCCATGACACTAGTACCTACATCACTAGTAACCTATACAGTGCCTTCAGAAAGTATTTATTCCCCTTGACTTATTAAACGTTTTGTTGTTACAGGCTGAATTCCAAATGGAATACATATATTAAATATCTACACACAATACCCCATAATGACAAAGTGAAAAACTGTTTTTAGAAATGTTATCAAATTTATTGAAAATTAAATACAGAAATATCGAATTTCAAATGAAATCAAATGTTATTAGTCACATGCGCCGAATACAACAGGTTACGAGCCCCAAACTAACAATGCAGTGAAAAAAATATGGATAAGAATAAGAAATAAAAGTAACAAGTAATTAAAGAGCAGAAGTAAAACAACAATAGCGAGACTATATACAGGGGGGTACCGGTACAGAGTCAATGTGTGGGGGCACCGGTTAGTTGAGGTAATATGTACATGTAGGTAGAGTTATTAAGGTGACTATGCATAGATGATAACAACAGAGTAGCAGTGGTGTAAAAGAGGGGGGGGAGCATTGCAAATAGTCTGGGTAGCCATTTGATTAGATGTTCAGAAGTCTTATGGCTTGGGGGTAGAAGCTGTTTAGTAGCCTCTTGGACCTAGACTTGGCGCTCCGGTACCACTTGCTGTGCGGTAGCAGAGAGAACAGTCTATGACTTCGGTGGCTGGAGTCTTTGACAATTTTTAGGGCCTTCCTCTAACAACGCCTGGTATAGAGGTCCTGGATGGCAGGAAGCTTGGCCCAGTGATGTACTGGGCTGTTGGCACTAACCTCTGTAGTGCCTTCCAAGGCACTTGAAGCTCTCAACCTACTACACTGCAGCCCCGTCGATGAGAATGGGGGCGTGCTCGGTCCTCTTCTTCCTGTAGTCCACAATCATCTCCTTTGTCTTGATCACGTTGAAGGAGAGGTTGTTGTCCTGGCACCACACGGCCAGTTCTCTGACCTCCTCCCTATAGGCTGTCTCGTCGTTGTCGGTGATCAGGCCTACCACTGTTGTAATCATTGGAAAACTTAATGATGGTGTTGGTGTTCATTTTTTATCCTGAAAAACTCCCCAGTCCTTAACGATTACAAGTATACCCCTAACATGATGCAGCCACCACTATGCTTGAAAATATGGAGACTGGAACTCAGTAATGTGTTGTATTGGATTTGACACCAACATAACACTTTGTATTCAGGACAAAAAGTGAATTGCTTTGCCACATCTTTTGTAGTATTACTTTAGTGCCTTGTTGCAGACAGGAGGTATGTTTTGGAATATTTTTTATTCTGTACAGGCATTTTTTCCCTGTGTTAGTATTGTGGAGTAACTACAATGTTGTAGATCCATCCCCAGTTTTCTCCTATCACAGCCATTAAACTCTAACTGTTTTAAAGTCACCATTGGCCTCATAGTGAAATCCCTGAGCGGTTTCCTTCCTCTCCGGCAATTGAGTTAGGAAAGAAGTCTGTATCTTTGACGTGACTGGGTGTATTCATACACCATTCAAAGTGTAATTAATAACTTCACCATGCTCAAAGGGATATTCAATGTCTTCACTGCTTGACTGAGGGACTTGACTGAGGGACCATACAGATAATTGTATGTGTGGGGTACAGAGATGAGGTAGTCATTCAAAAATTATTCTTGACACTAGAAATGCACACCGAGTGAGTCCATGTAACTTATTATGTGACTTGTTAAGAACATTTTGTCACGCCCTGGTCTAACCACGCCCTGGTCTAATTTTGTGTTTTTCTTCATGTATTGGGTCAGGCCAGGGTGTGGCATGGGGTTTTTGTATTGTGGTGTGTTTTGTCTTGGGGTTTTGGTGTGTATGTATTGGGATTGTAGCTAGTGGGGTTATCTAGCAAAGTCTATGGCTGTCTGGAGTGGTTCTCAATCAGAGGCAGGTGTTTATCGTTGTCTCTGATTGGGAACCATATTTTAGGCAGCCATATTCTTTGAGTTTGTCGTGGGTGATTGTCCTTAGTGTCGTTGTTCCTATCTCTTTATTTATTTACATAAGTATTGTTCTAGTATATGTTCTTTGTCTTATTAAAGAAGATGTATTCATTTCAGGTCGAAGGTAGGATAGGAGGGAGAGTTTTTCCATTCTAAAAATCTGATTTTTATCAGATTTTTCATTTTTTGTTTCTATTGGCTTCTGTGTAAAAGAGAGCTTTTTTTGTGAAGATGGCACAGAAAAATCCCCACATAGGGGTACCTGGGATTGGTCTGGTTAATACCGTGAGGTTAGAGTACTTCCGGCGCCGACAGATGGCCGCCTCGCTTCGCGTTCCTAGGAAACTATGCAGTTTTTTGTTTTTTTACGTGTTATTTCTTACACTAGTACCCCAGGTCATCTTAGGTTTCATTACATACAGCCGAGAAGAACTACTGAATATAAGATCAGCGTCAACTCACCATCAGTACGACCAAGAATATGTTTTTCGCGATGCGGATCCTGTGTTCTGCCTTACAACCAGTGTGTGGATCACATGCAGCGACCCAAAAAAAAAACGCCTCAGAAAAAGAGGGAAACGAAGCGGTCTTCTGGTCAGACTCCGGAGACGGGCACACCGTGCACCACTCCCTAGCATTCTTCTTGCCAATGTCCAGTCTCTTGACAACAAGGTTGATGAAATCCGAGCAAGGGTAGCATTCCAGAGGGACATCAGAGACTGTAACGTTCTCTGCTTCACGGAAACATGACTCACTGGAGAGACGCAATCCGAAGCGGTGCAGCCAGCGGGTTTCTCCACGCATCGCGCCGACAGAAACAAACATCTTTCTGGTAAGAAGACGGGCGGGGGCGTATGCCTTATGGCCAACGTGACATGGTGTGATGAAAGAAACATACAGGAACTCAAATCCTTCTGTTCACCTGATTTAGAATTCCTCACAATCAAATGTAGACCGCATTATCTACCAAGAGAATTCTCTTCGATTATAATCACAGCCGTATATATCCCCCAAGCAGACACATCGATGGCTCTGAACGAACTTTATTTAACTCTCTGCAAACTGGAAACGATTTATCCGGAGGCTGCATTCATTGTAGCTGGGGATTTTAACAAGGCTAATCTGAAAACAAGACTCCCTAAATTTTATCAGCATATCGATTGCGCAACCAGGGGTGGAAAGACCCTGGATCATTGTTACTCTAACTTCCGCGACGCATATAAGGCCCTGCCCCGCCCCCTTTCGGAAAAGCTGACCACGACTCCATTTTGTTGATCCCTGCCTACAGACAGAAACTAAAACAAGAAGCTCCCACGCTGAGGTCTGTCCAACGCTGGTCTGACCAAGCTGACTCCACACTCCAAGACTGCTTCCATCACGTGGACTGGGAGATGTTTCGTATTGCGTCAGACAACAACATTGACGAATACGCTGATACAGTGTGCGAGTTCATTAGAACGTGCGTTGAAGATGTCGTTCCCATAGCAACGATTAAAACATTCCCTAACCAGAAACCATGGATTGATGGCAGCATTCGTGTGAAACTGAAGGCACGAACCACTGCTTTTAATCAGGGCAAGGTGTCTGGTAACATGACTGAATACAATCAGTGCAGCTATTCCCTCCGCAAGGCTATCAAACAAGCTAAGCGCCAGTACAGAGACAAAGTAGAATCTCAATTCAACGGCTCAGACACAAGAGGCATGTGGCAGGGTCTACAGTCAATCACGGACTACAGGAAGAAACCCAGCCCAGTTACGGACCAGGATGTCTTGCTCCCAGGCAGACTAAATAACTTTTTGCCCGCTTTGAGGACAATACAGTGCCACTGACACGGCCTGCAACGGAAACATGCGGTCTCTCCTTCACTGCAGCCGAAGTGAGTAAGACATTTAAACGTGTTAACCCTCGCAAGGCTGCAGGCCCAGACGGCATCCCCAGCCGCGCCCTCAGAGCATGCGCAGACCAGCTGGCCGGTGTGTTTACGGACATATTCAATCAATCCCTATACCAGTCTGCTGTTCCCACATGCTTCAAGAGGGCCACCATTGTTCCTGTTCCCAAGAAAGCTAAGGTAACTGAGCTAAACGACTACCGCCCCGTAGCACTCACATCCGTCATCATGAAGTGCTTTGAGAGACTAGTCAAGGACCATATCACCTCCACCCTACCTGACACCCTTGACCCACTCCAATTTGCTTACCGCCCAAATAGGTCCACAGACGATGCAATCTCAACCACACTGCACACTGCCCTAACCCATCTGGACAAGAGGAATACCTATGTGAGAATGCTGTTCATCGACTACAGCTCGGCATTCAACACCATAGTACCCTCCAAGCTCGTCATCAAGCTCGAGACCCTGGGTCTCGACCCCGCCCTGTGCAACTGGGTACTGGACTTCCTGACGGGCCGCCCCCAGGTGGTGAGGGTAGGCAACAACATCTCCTCTCCGCTGATCCTCAACACTGGGGCCCCACAAGGGTGCGTTCTGAGCCCTCTCCTGTACTCCCTGTTCACCCACGACTGCGTGGCCATGCACGCCTCCAACTCAATCATCAAGTTTGCGGACGACACAACAGTGGTAGGCTTGATTACCAACAACGACGAGATGGCCTACAGGGAGGAGGTGAGGGCCCTCGGAGTGTGGTGTCAGGAAAATAACCTCACACTCAACGTCAACAAAACTAAGGAGATGATTGTGGACTTCAGGAAACAGCAGAGGGAACACCCCCCCATCCACATCGATGGAACAGTAGTGGAGAGGGTAGCAAGTTTTAAGTTCCTCGGCATACACATCACAGACAAACTGAATTGGTCCACTCACACAGACAGCATCGTGAGGAAGGCGCAGCAGCGCCTCTTCAACCTCAGGAGGCTGAAGAAATTCGGCTTGTCACCAAAAGCACTCACAAACTTCTACAGATGCACAATCGAGAGCATCCTGGCGGGCTGTATCACCGCCTGGTATGGCAACTGCACCGCCCTCAACCGTAAGGCTCTCCAGAGGGTAGTGAGGTCTGCACAACGCATCACCGGGGCAAACTACCTGCCCTCCAGGACACCTACACCACCCGATGCTACAGGAAGGCCATAAAGATCATCAAGGACATCAACCACCCGAGCCACTGCCTGTTCACCCCGCTGTCATCCAGAAGGCGAGGTCAGTACAGGTGCATCAAAGCTGGGACCGAGAGACTGAAAAACAGCTTCTATCTCAAGGCCATCAGACTGTTAAACAGCCACCACTAACATTGAGTGGCTACTGCCAACACACTGTCAATGACACTGACTCCACTCCAGCCACTTTAATCATGGGAATTGATGGGAAATGATGTAAATATATCACTAGCCACTTTAAACAATGCTACCTTATATAATGTTACTTACCCTACATTGTTAATCTCATATGCATACGTTGATACTGTACTCTATATCATCGACTGCATCCTTATGTAATACATGTATCACTAGCCACTTTAACTATGCCACTTGGTTTACATACTTATCTCATATGTATATACTGTACTCGATATCATCTACTGTATCTTGCCTATGCTGCTCTGTACCATCACTCATTCATTCATATATCCTTATGTACATATTCTTTATCCCCTTACACTGTGTATAAGACAGTAGTTTTTTTGGAATTGTTAGTTAGATTAGTTGTTCGTTATTACTGCATTGTCGGAACTAGAAGCACAAGCATTTCGCTACACTCGCATTAACATCTGCTAACCATGTGTATGTGACAAATAAAATTTGATTTGATTTGATTTGAGGTTCTCTTGGACAGATAAGGAGAAGGAGCCCTGGGGGAGAGAGACCTTCGGGAGAAATGTTCTGATGGGATGCCTACAGCTGGAAGTAAAAGATGTACTATGCCTTCAAGGGAATCCCATCGAGAAAGGATATGATGTGACGTTACAAGTGGAAGAAAAAACACAACGAAGTTATGAAGAAGGTGAGAGAAGGAAAAGGAGCGAAACCCCTGTGCCATTACACGGTGACCAGCCTGGCAAGGAACAGCTTCAGGGTGGTCACCGTAACCATGTACAATCCGCACGTGAAGGATGAAGAAGTGAGGGCCTTTCTGGGGAGGTACATGGACAATGTCTCCTCAGCGAGGTACCTCAGGGACTCCCTGGGTTTCTGGAACGGGAGAAGAGGTTTCCAGGCGTTACTCAGGGAGTCCCCGAAGAGTGTGGATGGCTACCTCCATCCTCCGGCGATGTTCTCCCTGGGGGCTGACAGGGGGACGCTGTATTATGCCCGTCAGCCCCCGTTCTGCAGGCGTTGTATCCTGGCCTCGTGCAGCTCCAAGAAATGTCGTTTTTGTGGGTCGGAAGAGCACGAGGCCAAGGAATGTGACGAGCCCAAGGCTTGCCACGGGTGTGGCTCGAGAGCACATTGGCCTCCCTGTTTGCCTCAGCCCCTTACATCCTAGTGGGGGATGACTCCAGTGAGGGGTCTGTGGGCGGTGTGCTAGAGGGATCCCAACTCCTGTGTGAGGAGTTGGGGTCCCCTACATACGGCCCCGAGGCAAACAGGGAGGGGGGGAGGGTGGGTGGTGGTGAGAAACCCAGGGTGCAGGGCACCCTGCCTAACACACTGCCTGCATCCTGGGTTGGAGAGATGGAGGAGGACGGGGGGGCGTCAGGAATGGAGAGGACGTCCCCGCCGGTGGAGATGGACCAGGGGAGCATCGGGTGAGTCTCCTGGTTTTTCTTTGGTTTTTGGGGTTTATTTGTTGTAAATAATTAAATGAATATTTCTGTTTCTTTTTTTAGTCTAAATGTTAAGGGATAATGTTAAAAGGAGGGCGTTTTTTTGTTATTTAGAGGGTGTGGGGTTTGATTTATTTCTGTTTTTTACAGGAGGTTCACCTGAGGGATGGTGGTGATGTGTGTAGATTTAGGAGGGAGTGGGATAAGGGGGAATCTTTTTGGGGCATAGGAGGGGTGCACTCAACAGGAGTAGGGATTCTGTGTGGGAATAGAGAGGTTAAGGTACAGAGCACTTTTGTTATAATGCAGGGTAGAGTATTGGGGATAGATGTAAAGTATAGAGAAGCTAGATATAGGTTAATTGGGGTGTATGGGCCACAGGTGGCGGCAGACAGGAGGGAGATGGTGGACTGTCTGGCGCCCCTGTGTGTTACAAACAGGCACTTGGTGATAGGAGGGGATTTTAATATAGATTTAGGGGTAGGTGGTGATAGCAGTGCATGCGCCATCACTGGGCTAATGGCTTGCCATGGTCTGGTTGATGGTGGCCTGCACACTACTCCGGCAATGGTCGGTCCTACATGGCGCAACTCCAGGGGGGTTGCGCGGAGGCTCGACTACATTTTTGTATCCAGGTCTTTGGGTCAGTTGTCTGGGCGGCTGGTGCCTGTTTTCTTCACGGATCACGTCGGGGTGTTCCTGCAGGTAGGGTCGCCAGTCTGCCTCTTCGGTAGGGGGTACTGGAAGTTAGATCGGGATATACTGGAGGAGCAGGCTTTCGTTGACGCATTTTTTTGTTTCTTTCGGCGGCTTGACGGCCTCCGGTCCATGTGCGAGGGGGTGTTAGAGCGGTGGGATTTAGTTAAGGTGAGGATTAGGGCTTTTATAATAGGATATTGTAGAAGGAAAAAAAGGGAGGAAAGGAGGGAGGTGGATCGTATCCAAAGGTTAATTGAACTCGAGTACGAGGCAGGCAACCTCGGCGGGTCGATTGACTGGGAGAGATTCGCAGCCCTAAAGGCGCAGCTCAGGGAGCTGCAGGAGCAGAAGGCTCGAGCTTTCCTGGAGCGTGCGCATAGTGGCTTTCTAGAACATAATGAGACTTGTTCCGCTATGTTCTTTAAGTCGGTTAGGGCCAGGCAGAGTAGGAAGGTAATGCATGGAGTTAGGGAAGAAAATGGTAGTATAGTAAATAAACCAGAGGAAATGGTCAGGGTGACAACTGATCATTTCCAAGGTTTATTTAAGGAAAGGGAAATAGATGTAGAGCAGGGAAACGTGTTTTTAGAACACTTGTCCCGGTGGTTGCCAGAGGACATTAGAGACGTGATGGAGGCCCAGATCTCACTAGAAGAGGTTGAGAGCGCTCTTAGGAGGATGGGAAAAGGGAAGGTGCCTGGGATGGATGGGCTGCCGGCTGAGTTTTACCTCAAGTTTTGGGGTATACTTGGACCAGTGGTTCTCAAAGTCTTGAAGGCCATCCTTGAGACGGGGGTCCCGGGGGGATCAATGGCTGTTGGTGTGCTGTCACTTCTTTATAAGAAGGGGAAGCAACTGACCTTGGCAACTGGCGGCCATTGACCATGCTGTGCGTAGATTACATGATTCTTGCAAAGGTTTTAGCAGACCGGTTGCGCACAGCCCTTCCCTACGTCGTCCACGAGGATCAGACGTGCGGGGTAGAGGGCCGCTCTATAAGATGGAACCTACAGTTGATCAGGGATTCCATCGCTTGGGTTGAAGATAGAGGGCTGCCTTTAATGGTAGCAGCGCTAGATCAGGCGAAAGCTTTTGATTGCGTGAATAGATCTTTTCTATTCAGGGTGTTAGGTAGATTAGGATTTGGGGAGAAGTTTATAGGATGGATTCGTACATTATATGTCGGAGCGGGGTGTCGAGTTAGTGTAAATAGTCACTTAGGTGACGTTTTTGACCTCTCGTCTGGGGTCAGGCAGGGATGCCCACTCTCGGCTCTCCTCTTCGTTCTGTACATGGAGCCTCTGGGGGCTGCCATTAGGGCAGACACAGGGGTGGAGGGCTTGTTGATCCCTGGGAGCAGTGGGCTGCGTGTTAAGATGACGCAGTACGCCGACGACACTTCCTTGCTGTTGTGCAAGGACTCGTGCCTGACAAGGTCTCTTGCCATCATTGGGGATTTCACCCAAGCGTCGGGGGCGGTTCTGAATCATGCAAAGTCTTCCGTTAAGTATTTCGGAAGATGGCGCGGTAGGATGGATGTGCCCGGGGGGTTATCTCTCTGTGAGGGGGCCCTGAGGATTCTCGGGGTCCATTTTGAGACCTCTGGCTCAGCGACGCTGAACTGGAACATGGGTATCGCAGTGGTACAGAAGAAGCTAGCAATGTGGAAGGCTAGGTATTTGTCTTTTATGGGCAAGGTCCTGGTACTAAAGGTGGATGTATTGCCATCTCTTTTGTATTTGGCATACATCTACCCATTGCCGACTTGTCTGAGAAGGTCTCTAGTGAGGCTTGTGTTTCAGTTCATGTGGGGTGGCAGGTACGAGTGGGTCGCCAGGGCGCGCATGCTCTGTCCCATCGGGGAGGGAGGTAGGGGGGTACCACATCTCCCCCTCAAGCTGGACGCGATTTTTGTTTCTTTCTTGTTGACGGAGCTTGCTCATCCGGTTATACACCCGTCCGGTTACTTCCTGCGGGTGTTCTTCTCGTATCAGGCGAGAAGCGTAATGGTGTGGTCTAACGCGGGTCCTCGGGCGGAACAGCTGCCGTGGCACTTTGGCCATGCGGCCAAGTGGCTGCGTGCGCACCCCGAGGTTGAAGTTGCCCGAGTAGGTTTAGACCACAGGCACCTGTACGAGGAGGTCAGGCAGGCAGGGAGTCCTGCGTCTGTAGCGGGCATCTCGTCAGTGGTCTGGGAGGGAGTGCAGGCGCGGGGCCTGGACAACAGGCTCAAGGACCTGAATTGGTTGAGCCTCCACAAGTGCTTGCCGGTATGTTCCATCATGTACCGGCATAGTTTGTCGCGATCCACCACCTGTCCAAGATCTGCTTGTGGCAGGAGGAGACTGTGCGCCATGCCTTCTGGGACTGTGCCTTTGCCGGACTAGTATGGGCTAGGGCACGGGTGTTGCTAGGTGTGGTTAGGAGTGACTTTGTGTTGACATGGGCTAGGCTAGAGAGAGGCGTAGGGAGAGTGAGGGGAACGGATAGGGACAGGTTTCTGCTCTGGCTTCTCATGAGTCTCTTTAAAAGGGGACTGTGGGAAGCCAGGCAGAATTTAGTCAAGACAGGGAGAGATTGGGGGGTGGAAGGGATAGTGAGGAGGGTGGAAGGTGATTTGAGGGGGAGGATGAAGAGGGAGGAGAGGAAGTGGGGGCAGCATGCGGCACGGGAGAGGTGGAAGGGGGGATTAGGGATGGGAGTGTTAGAGTGAGATTTGTAAGGGGATAGATTAGGGAAGGGGAGATAGGGAAAGGGTTAGGTATTGGTTAGGTATGACGGGGAGGGACGATGCTCCCCTGAGGTTTGTTTTTGTTTGATGTTTTTGTAAATAGAATTAATTAAGAATGAATGAGAATTATGATTTTGTGAAGTATGAATGGTATAGATGGTAATAAATTATAAAAATAAAAAAAATCTCTATTTATTTACACAAGTATAGGCTGTTTCGGTTTTCGTTACATTCTTTGTTTTGTAGTGTTTTGTGTTTATTCGTGTTTCACGTTGTTCATTAAACATGGATCGCAATCTACACACTGCAGTTTGGTCCGACTATCCTTCACACCTAGAAAACCGTAACACATTTTTACTCTTGAATTTATTTAGGCTTGCCATAACAAAGGGGTTGAATATTTAGACATTTCAGCTTCACATTTTTTATTAATTTGTAAACATTTCAAAAAACATTAATCCACTTTGACATTATGGAGTATTGTATATGTAGATAAGTGACAAAAAAATATACATTTAATCCATTTTACATTCAGGCTATAACACAAATTGTGGAAAAGGTCAAGGGGTGTGAACTTTCTGAAGGCACGCACAGTAGTCGATTTTTCATTTACATGCAGAGAAATGCTACACAGTTGTCCATGTTTCAAAATTCCTTCTGCTTATGCCTCTGTCATGTCATTTTGGCGAACCTATCAATGGCAAACAAACGTCTTACAGTGTAATTATTACAATAATGACACATCACTGACTGCATTATGCAAATTCAACTTGTGAAACACTCCATTTTTTAAGGTGATACATCTTAATTAGATGCATTTCCCCATCATCATCCACCCTCTCATGCACAAACAAACATATAGTGGGTGAAAAAACAAGCAGTACCGTTCATCAAACCCCGGCAGACACCCACGACCACTTAGCCTTACTTTCAGCCCTGCCTCTCCACCCTCTTCTTCTGTCACTTCAGCAGCCCCAACGTCACTGATCCAATCACATCTCATGCTGTGCAATTCAATCTACTTTTATCACTCTGTTCTCTCCATCAATCTATCCATTGATTCATTGTTTCTGTCCCTTTGCTGTAATTCTTACTCAACTTCTTCTACCTTTTATTGGCCTCTTCCTCCCTCGCTCTCTGTCACTATCACAAACACACACAGCTCAATCTGTCTGTCTGTTTCTCACTCTCTTTCATTCTCCGTAGTATAATACATTCATCTTTTTCACTCTGCTTCCTTCTCATTTCCTTCCCCTCGTATTCCGTCTGCGTTTCTAACTCTCCCTCTCTCATTCCATCTGTGTTACCATTGCCCCTTCCAGCATACGATGGATGAGTGGCTCTTGTAAGGCCAACTCCAAAACATCCTAGTTTAAATTCAATTTTCTATATGGATACTGTGCAGTAAAACATGTGACATAGGCTATTCTAACAGAACCTATAGGAGGTGATAAACGAAATGTTCCCTACTGCCCTTGTCATCATACTTAATCTGTAGAACAAAATAAACAGTTGTGCTTACTCTTGGAAACATTTCCTATTCCCACACCCTAACTGCATAGTTATACAATCTCCATACAGAGTGGAGTGGAAATCTGACAAAGTAAGCCTACAGTACTAGGTGTATCAAAATATTGAGAAAACAATGACTTGAGTGACATTCTTTATGTTTTGTCTACAGGTTGGTTATGAAAAAACATGTAGGGTATTGGTCTATTTGTTGATACACATCAGTTCCTTACTTGTGTTTGGTACAAATGTTTCCCCACACAGGTCAAGTTTAGACTGTGATTGTGTGAGCGGTACATGATAATATAAGATACCTGTGCAAAACCACATGCTAAGTATTGGAACCAGCACCTTATCAACTTGCTGCTTTCCACACTCTTCCAACTTATACTGTGCTAACATATTGTCCACGTATAGTACTGGGCTAACGCATTGTAAGTAAACCTGTAGAAACTATGCAGACTAAAGTGAGCTACATTTCACTGTTACAAAGCATTTGTGGCATTAGCTGGTTTACTGCCTACGCCAATTGTTTTCTGCCACACAAACCTTGTCAGTTCCTTAGCAGCACAGAAGTAGCCTGTATCCGCTACACAAGATTAAATACTAACTTCCTACTTATAAAGGCTTCATAAATGCTTAAGGCACAACTTAGATACTTCACAAATCAAATGAATCAAAGCCATTACATGAACAGTGGCTTTGTCAAATGTGGCATAAACCTGTGCCACCCTTTATAAGGCTATGGTGTAACATTTGCTTATAAATGATTAGTGATTAGTAAATTATTTGCTTTTTGCACTATTGGTTAGAGCCTGTAAGTAAGCATTTCACTGTAAAGTCTACTACACCTGTTGTTTTTGGCACAGGTGACAAATAAACCTTGATTTGAAGCATATTTTTGCGATTTCGAGGGGTAGGGGCCCCAACAGGGTCTCGAATCACAGTCTGAACCTCTTCATGAGGTTGCTATTGTAGGTGTTGGGTTAAGGTCACTACATTACCCCCTTCCTTCGGGAGAGTGTGTCCCCATGCTTTTCTTTACCAAGTCCCGCACTTGTAAACGCCTCCCCCATGGCCTCAATCCCAATTTTGACACCAAAGTAGCGAATTCAGGGGGGTAGCCCCAACCGGTACTCAAACCCTTGTCAAGCGACAGTCAAGCTAACACCTTAAACGTTATGCCAAGAGGCCCAAAACACTTGATGATCGAGGTCACTAGGTATTGGTTTAAGGTTGTTACATTTAAGTAATAGTGCCAGAGAAGTTTGGAGGATATATTGGCACGGGTGTTCAGGGCATTATCACTTTTATACAACAGGTTACCAACATATTCAAATAATGATTTTTATTAAAAACATTATTTTGATTCATTTATTCATACTATTTCATCCTTCCACAAGATATAGTCCAGACACAAATCTAGGGTTGCTACCCAAGCCGGCTGGTCGGTTGTTCTATTGGTTCGGTTGCCAGAGACACGCGACCCAGTTGTTTAGTCTTTTTGTTCTGTATCTATGGACTCAGTCGTTCATTCTAAATATTTCATTGCCATACTGGCTGGCAGCGTTCTTATCCCTTGCTTGCTAGCTAGCCAACTACAGCTAACTTACAGTCAAACAGTGCAGCCAGAATAACAGCAAAGTGGCTACATTTGCATTTGTTTATTTTGTTTTCTAGAGACATTAATTTGGATACATCCATAACAACGAGCTAATGATGCGCGATTTCGACTGGCGTAGAAAATGTGCTCTCTCGTCAGGACACTTGTTCAGAGGAGCTAGCCAACCACACAGCTAACACAATCACTTCAAACCTAAGCTGGAAAGACAGCAAACTAGCTGTACTTTGTTAAGTTTTACCTGTTAACTATTGATAGTACTTTGTATATATCCTTACAAATGATGCTGATTCATGATTTTCGACTGGCTGAGAAAAGCTGCCTGCCTGTCTGTCTCATCCCAACTCCCGACATGTTCATTACTATGGGACATCTGGAGATCAAATATTAATATAGAAACAATGTTGCAAATTTTGGAGAGACAGGCAACAAGGTTTATACAAATATCTGCTGTTGAAAACTAAATGTTAGTCTAAAAGAAATGTGAATTAATGTCTAGCTGCTTTTAATAGTGGAGAGCAAGTTTATAAAGTGCCTGGCTGGGCCGATGAGAGTAAATAGGCATTTTAACGTCATAGATTTAGTCGATGGTAACTTGTGGAATAGACACCGGCTGGAATGCGGTTTTAACCAATCAGCATTCAGGATTAGACCCACCTATTAAGCAATAAGGCACGAAGGGGTGTGGTATATGGCCAATATACCACGGCCAAGGGCTGTTCTTAGGCATGATGCATCACGGAGGGCCTGGATACAGCCCTTAGCCGTGGTATATTGGCCAAATACCACAAACCCCTGAGGAGCCTTATTGCTAATATAAACTGGTTACCAATGTAATTAGAGCAGTAAAAATAAATGTTTCGTCATACCCGTGGTTTTCAGTCTGATTTACCACGGCTGTCAGCCAATCAGCATTTTCGAACCCTGAATGCTGATTGGCTGACAGCGGTGGTATATCAGACTGTATACCACGGGTATGACAAAACACTTATTTGTACTGCTCTAATTACGGCCATATTGCTTAAATACACTAGGTATTATAAAGGATTTGTGAAGGCTTCAGTTAGAATGAACCATAAGTGGGACATACAATTAACTAAATGACGAGTCATTAATGACAATTAGGCTACTTCTCAACAACAACATAAATGATATACAATTTAACCTATATGCAGTGGTGTAAAGTACCTATGTACTTTAAAGTACTACTTAGTAGTTTTCTTGGGTATCTGTATTTTACTATTTATATTTTTGACAACTTTTACTTTACTACATTCCCCCCCAAAATATATGTACTTTTTACTGACACCCATACATTTTTCATGACACCCAAAAGTACTCGTTACATTTTGAATGCTTAACAGGACAGAAAATGGTCCAATTCACACACTTATCAAGAGAACATCCCTGGTCATCTCTACTGCCTCTGATCTGGTAACTCACTAAACACAAATGCTTTGTTTGTAAATTATGTCAGTGTTAGTGTGCCCCTGGTTATCCGTAAATATATATATATATATATTGGTACCGTCTGGTTCGCTTAATATAAGGAATGTACTTTTAATACTTACATACGTTTTAGCAATTACATTTACTTTTGATACTTAAGTATATTTAAAACCAAATACTTTTACTCAAGTACTACTTTACTGGGTGACTTTCTCTTTTACTTGAGCCATTTTCTATTAAGGTATCTATACTTTTACTCAAGTATGACAGTTGGGCATTTTTTCCACCAATGCCTATGTCAAATCAAATCAGTTTAATTTCCTACCAGTGTGAAAACTTGAAAATAGCCTACTTCACGGTCAACAGTGACAGCGCTGATCGTATCAGACTTCTAACCGTTGTTTGATGAAGTAGATTTGGTCAACAAACATGTCTAGCACATTATCCACATAATTGCTATTATGTAACTTATCAGTTAAAGGTTTTAATTAGAATGAGGTTATAACGTTAGTTAACGAAATACACGTATAAAGGTCACCCAAAGCGCACTATACAATCATTATTTTATAAATACATTGAGGCTACACCATTTCTAGCCTAGGCAGCTCGAGCACTCTGGGCTTCGTGGGCTACAACATTTCTATACATGTCTATGCTATTAGACAACTTTCAAAATCTATTTTATATTTGAATATGATGTTTCAAATACGTGTATGTATATCTTACCGTCTGCTGCTTTTTGACACCCAACATCATGCACTAGGCTAAGGTTAACCCTAATGGACTGTTGACCCGGAGAGTATAAGGTCCAATAACCGGTAGGAATGTGTCGCCTCGCTCGAGTTACTTGACAACTTTGACTATAGTCATCTAAGAACTGTTGAAAGACCTCAAGACACGTAGCATTCCACTGGCCCAGCCTCCAATCCTCCTCCAGGGTTCAGAAATCTGCATATTCCTGTTGGCAAACCAATGTATCGAGATTACGACAGTGCGGGGCTGAGGTTCGGAACCGGTGAATTTACATAGGTTTTATTTGCAAAAGTATAAATCAACCAGACTATTCTTATGTAGGGTTTTTATAAAGATTGAGGGCAAACCAACTAAAGAACAATGACACAACGGTAAAACTTTGCCCCTGATGTCTGACTGAAAATGAAATACATTTTAATAAATTGAACTGTAAAGAATTTGGCATTTATTTTCCTACATTGCAAAGAAAAGGACAACCAGTCACAATTCACTGTTCACACTTCCAATTCAAAAGTTTTAACAAAATAAACTAGCCTGTGTAGTTTAAATTATACTTTAATAATAATCACGTTATACAGTATTAGAACAATTATAGGCCTAACTTCTGTAATATCTAGCAGCAGGACATTATATAAATTACATAGTCCTTGTCCAGAAAACACAATTCTGGCCTATACCTCCACAATAGGTGTACGAAATATGGTAGTATCTCCACTTCATTAAAAAAAATCATAATGACTACACCTATGCGTTCTTCTCAGGTCTACACAAGTACATGGAGGATAGGTGTTGTTTCTGGAGAGGGGCAGTGTATCACCTACTATGTACAGTAACTGTCATTTTTGGTCATAAGCTGTATCCCGTTTGATTTGACAGATTCTAGTAATATTAGTAATACTTCTGTATTGGTAGTAGTGGCAAGCTTACATTAAAGTCAGCACTTTTGGTGGATTGATCTCAACACAGGAGGTTGGTGGCACCTTCATTTTGGAGGACGGGCTCCTGGTAATGGCTGGAGTGGAATAGTATCAAATACATAGTTTCCATGTGTTTAATGCCATTCCATGCGCTCCATTCCAGCCATTATTATGAGCCGTCCTCCCCTTAGGAGCCTCCAATGGATCTCAATTGGTAAATTTGGTCCGATTAATCTGTGTTGTGTCTCTAATACTACCATACATTTGAATAAACGGATGTTGTGGCCTTGAACAGAGTGAATCATAATTCCATTCCAACATTGCGCATATACACAGAAATTTCACTCTCAATCAAATTATCTAGCCATAGAAGTAAAGTGGTGCTCTACCACAGCAGCTCACCACATTGGTCTAACCATATCTATAATATTACAGCAAATATTGTTTTACTATTTGTGTATTTGAAGCATTCTACTGCACTGTTGGAGCGAGTAACATAAGCATTTCACTGCACCTGCTATAACACTTTCAAATCTGTGTATGCAACCAATAAACTTTGATTTGAATACACATCAGAGACACACTTTACTGATGAATGACACCCGTTTATAGCGTTGACTCCCTCATTTGGATGGGAACAGTTGGCACTCCTTCTCAAAGTCGCAGCCCTGGAGAAGTTCCCCGTAGTGATCTCTGACATCCTGGTAGAGCGGGGCTCCCTCCTCTCCCTGGTTGTCGGCCAGGCCTGGGAAGGCCAGGGGCCTCTCGTTGAGCAGTGCCTGCAGACGGAGGTTTCCGCTGCAGTCATACAGCACAAGGACCAGGTTGGCAGCGTAGGGCATCATGCGGCTGGTGCGGAAGGCACGCTGGCCCTGGGTGACATAGTTGTTGGAGGTCAGGGGCACGCTGTCCTTGAAGAAGCCCAGCAGGGTCAGCAGAGGCAGGAGAGTGTCAGCATGACCCACCTGGATGGTCACTGCTTCTGTGACATTACTGCCAGATCTGAGGGACAGAATGGGACATGTATACTTCAGGAGGGTAATTATTTATTTGCGGCAGAACAATGTGGTATGCAAGTGAACAAGAACTTGCTTGACCAGAGGCAGTGAATTGCAAAACACTAGTTGTCATACACTAGTCTACATATACTCAAGGGGGTGTCAGTTGAGAACAGTTTTGAACGATTTGTATTTATGTATGGAATGCAGGAATTGACCGCATGGTTTTAGAAAACATGTTGTCCCTGCATGTTGCCCTGTACTAAAATGCAAGCTTTTTGCCTTTGTCGATGTGGTCATCATTTCATGGAGTCTGAAGGAAGAAACCACATGGAAAAAGTGGTGAGCAAGTTAGGTCCAAAAAACAGATTTTCAGAAAGTCAAATTAATTGATTAAACCTAACATGAAAGTGCATCCTTGTAGCTGTGTGGTCTAATATAGTCCAAATGTTTGCCTTGGAGTAAGTTGAGGCAATGCCTAGGGTAAGTTGAGCCAATGGCCACCATACCCTATTCAAATGATGATTGCATTCTCAGTTTTATGCATTCAAACATTAGTATGCATTAGTATTTTTACAATGTGTCATGCATATGAACAAAATCTGTATGGTTACAGAGCAGACATTGTGCCCTGTGTATACAAACGTAAAACAAGCAGGAGTCTAACCCCCCTTGAGGTTCTTGATAGAGCAGCCAAGGAAGTGAAAGAAGGGAAGAAGTCCATTCGAGCAGCAGCAATGGAATATTTTGTTTTACTGAGTGACACTGAAGAGGTAAAAAAAAGAAGAAACAAACAGACATGTACCTGTGCGACACGCTATGATAGATTAGCAGAGACACACAAGGTTTTATCTGATGACATGGAGTCTGAGCTTGCTAAAAATGTCAAGAATTTCACGGACCAGTTTCATGGGCTTAGTAACCTCAAATGCAGAGATCTTGCCTACGAATTGGCACATCGAAACAAAATCCCTGTCCCAGACAACTGGTATGGAAATGGAAGGGTAAGCAATATTGAACAGTGATCTACATCGAAATGTAGACATACATTTAAGATATACAATATACCACAGCCCCATTCTATGACCTACTAGCACCATCGCCCACTGTCACAGGACAGAAGCATCCACTTACCGCAAGGCGGCTCAATCTACCCTGGCCTATGCTCAATTTACCCCGTTGTTCCAAGAGAACACTTTTTTTTGGACAAACTATGTTTCACAAACTGTTATGTTTATATTTTTTTTAATTATTTCCAAGGATACACAACATCCTGAAATATGTGTAGATATCGGTTAGAAAGAGTACTATATTTCCCTTCACATAGTAAGGCGGAATGTAAAAAATGGCTCCATTTACCCCACTCTCCTCTAGTGTTCCATTGACTGACAAGAAACCTTGAGATTATGTGGCAGGTACATGAATTCACTTTATTTGAAAAATCAAATCAAATCTCCTCTTACCTTTACAACAGAGGAGTGCCACAACTCACAGATTCATATTCTTATGAGTTCTATGATCAGGTGTGCTGCTACATGCACTGTGCGTGCAACACAGCATGACAGACACATTTATTCTGTAACAAAAACGTGTATTGACGTGTGGGTGTGGTATGTGAACCACAAAATACAATTTCGTCACAGTCCAGGGAAAAGGCACACACACACACACACACACACACACCCACACAACAGGATCCTGACCAGACAAAAGGGTCTGCAAACTTCTATGATGAGCTGCTATGGATGGGTAATTGTATTACTCATTTGAACCCTATAATGAGTATTGAATAATGTTGGATGTGGATTACCCATAATCCTACCCCCATATGTATGCGCTTTGGTTAAACTTCTCTCAGTATCATGTATATGACACTGACAGTTTGAGGACTTGGCTAAACTAGGATGTATAACAGGACACAGGGTGCAAACGAGAAGGTCATGTGTCATATTCTATTGACACGTTGAAAGGTTATTTTCTAACAGTATTTCTGAGACTTGCAATAGATACTGTACCGGGCAGTTGTTTGTATAATATTACAGTTTGGTCCTAATCGGTTTAGGAAGTATCCCTTAAAAACGACAGTTCACACCAAAATCAAAGTTTGCGAAACATACATTTGTCTTTTCGCAGTCTTGTTTTTTCCCAACAACTCAGACAAAACCCACACTCACAAGAGGCTGGAAGCAGCACAGGGTCAGCCACAGAGCAGCATCCATTGAGCAGGTTAGAGGATAAGATCTTTGCTCAAGGGTACAACAACACAAAGGCAACCTCAAGGCTACCACAGCCCCAGGCAAAGTGGTCTTGCATTGAGATACGTCCACTTCCCAGACATCTGTTGAGTAGAATGGAATCAATGGAAAAGATAAGCGCTATAATTTCCAGATTTTATTCTGTGCTTATTTTTTTCCATTCATGTGGGATATAAAGACGCGGACCAACACAACCAATGGCGTGGGACAAGAATTAATGTTTACATTACACTACATTTCGGGTTTGTAAACGTCGGACAAACTTTGATTTTGGAGTGTCCTGTCCTTTTAAACACATATAGCCTAAAAATATATATTTTTTAATGTTAGTTACATTTTTACCCAAAGGCCATCCACTTTTAATACTTTTGCTATACTGGTGAATGACATGAAGCCTGACACGTGAGGCTAACCAGTCCCTCACCTGATCTCATTGGCCGCTCTATCCAGACGGCTGAATACATCATGAAAGAGGATGCAGCTTGACTTGCTGTTGATGTCATGACCATAACTCCTTTTCCAGAACTGCTTCAGGTCATTTGCATACTCCAAAACCTGTTTGTGAGGTAAATGCTGTGTAAGTATACCATGGGATTAGATGGTGTAGGCTTTGTGTGGATACCACGTTAGATAGTTTCCATATACATTAACCTGTTAGTGGGGTAATTGCTGTATAAGTACAGTGCATTCGGAAAGACCTTGACTTTTTCCACATTTTGTTACTTTACAACCTTATTCTAAAATGGATTCAATTGTTTTTTTTCATTAATCTAAACACAATACCCCATAATGACAAAACAAAAAAGTTTTTTTAGAAATGTTTGCAAATTTATTACAAAAAAGAAACTGAAATATCACATTTACAAAAGCATTCAGATCCTTTACTCAGTACTTTGTTGAAATACCTTTGGCAGTGATTAAAGCCTGAAGTCTTCTTGGGTATGACACTACAAGTTTGGCAGACCTGTATTTGGGAAGTTTCTCCCATTCTTCTCTGCAGATCCTCTCAAGCTCTGTCAGGTTGGATGGGGAGTGTCGCTGCACAGATATTTTTAGGTCTCTTTTTTATTGAACTAGTCAAGTCAGTTAAGAACAAATTCTTATTTACAATGACGACCTTTCCCGGCCAAACCCTAACCCAGACAACGCTGGGCAAATTGTGTGCCTCCCAATCACGTCCGGTTGTGATACAGCCTGGAATCGAACCAGGGTCTACAGTGACGCCTCTAGCACTGAGATGCAGTGCCTTAGTCTGCTGCGCCACTCACAAGATGTTCGATAGGGTTCAAGCCTGGACTCTGGCTGGGCCACTCAAGGACATTCAGAGACTTGTCCCTAAGCAACTCATGCGTTGTCTTGGCTGTGTCCTTAGGGTCGTTGTCCTGTTGGAAGGTGAATCTTAGCTCAGTCTGAGGTCCTGAGCGCTCAGCAGCAGGTTTTCATCAAGGATCTCTCTGTACTTTACTCCGTTCATCTTTCCCTTGATCCAGACTAGTCTCCCAGTCCCTGCCACAGAAAAACATCCCCACAGCATGGTGCTGCCACCTCCATGCTTCACTGTAGGGATGGTACCAGGTTTCCTCCAGATGTGACACTTGGCATTCAGGCCAAAGAGTTCATTCTTGGTTTCATCAGACCAGAGAATCTTGTTTCTCATGGTCTGAGAGTCTTTGCGTGCCTTTTGGCAAACTCCACACGGGCTGTCATGTGCCTTTTACTGAGGAGTGGCTTCTGTCTGCCCACTCTACTATAAAGGCCTGATTGGTGGAGTGCTGCAGAGATGGTTGTCCTTCTGGAAGGTTCTCCCATCTCCACAGAGGAACTCCAGAGCTCTGTCAGAGTGACCATCAGGTTCTTGGTGACCTCCCTGACCAAGGCACATCTCCCCCAATTGCTCAGTTTAGCCGGGAGGCAAGCTCTAGGAAGAGTCTTGATGGTTCCAAACTTCTTCCATTTAAGAATGATGGAGGCCACAATGTTCTTGGGGACTTTCAATGCTGTTTTTTGGTACCATTCCCCAGATCTGTGCCACGACACAATCCTGTCTTGGAGCTCTACGGACAATTCCTTTGGCCTCATGGCTTTGACATGCACTGTCAACTGTGGGACCTTATATAGACAGGTGTGTGCCTTTCCAAATCATGTCCAATGAATTGAATTTACTACAGGTGGACTCCAATCAATTTGTAGAAACATCTCAAGGATGATACATGGAAACAGGATGCACCTGAGCTCAATTTCGAGTCTCATAGCAAAGGGTCTGAATGCTAGTGTAAATGTGATATTTCATTTAAAAAAAAAATTATATAAATTTGCAAATGTCTGAAAAACCTTTTTTGCTTTGTCATTATGGGGTATTGTGTTTAGATTGGTGAGGGGAAAAAACATGAATACATTTTAGAATAAGGCTGTAACATAACAAAATGTGGAAAAAGTTAAGGGGTCTCAATACTTTCCGAATGCACTGTATACCATGATATGTAGGGTAGGCTTTGTATGAATACTTTGATGAGTGACGCCCTCAGATAGACAATCTCTCATTGTGTAGAGTCGTGGTAGGATTTCCCCTAGGCCACCTGAGAGCTGGGTCAACTTACCTTATAACACAGGACACACCCACATAGCCTAGCTTCTTATTGACAATGCAAGACATCTATTCATACTGTAGATTAGGTGAGGATATTGTAAATAATACATTCATTATGTTTTAGATTAATGTCCTATCAGCAAAAGCACTTCACATAAAAAGGTCAATGGATTACTAGTAAGGCTAGATGCATCTAATTCATCTCTCCAATATTGATGAACTTCAACATTTTTGATCACTGCTTAAAAAAATAGAGTTCCCCATAAATAATAAATGGTTCCATTTTCACTTGAACTGGTCAATACTCTGCAATGACGTAAAATGATTACTACTGCAGGGAATACAGTTGACGTACCAGTGCATCTGCCTCATCAAAGAGTTGACACCAGGGGGAGTTGATGGTTTTGATGGCCAACTCGTAAGCACACAGGTAAAATGCAGCCTCAGCCATGTCTACAGGGAGAAAGTAATGGCAAAGTGTTCACAGGAGCCATTACATTTGAGTCATTTAGCAGACACTTATCCAGATCGACTTATGGAACAATTAGGTTTAAAGGTCCAGTGCAGTCAAAAATGGGATTTTCCTGTGTTATATATATACACACAAAAGTATGTGGACACCCCGTTCAAATGAGTGGATTTGGCTATTTCAGCCACACCCATTGGCCACACAAGCTTACAGAATGTGAATCGCCCAACATCAGTGACCGACCTCAATAATACTCGTGGCTGAATGAAAGCAAGTCCCCGCAGCAATGTTCCAACACTAGTGGAAAGCCTTCCCAGAAGAGTGGAGGTTGTTATAGCAGCAAAGGGGGACCAACTCCATATTAATGCTCCTAATTTTGAAATTGGATTTTCTACGAGCAGGTGTCCACATACTTTTGGTTAAGTAGTGTATTTTAGAGCTGGGACAATAAACCGAAAATGATTGACACCAACCATACCGATCACATATCGCAGGCATTTGCTGATATTTTTTCATAACAATAATGTGAAGTATGAAACAAAATAAGTTTGCTGAAATGGGTGATTGTTAATGACACAAATGATGGCTACAACCATCAAACTAGTAGTAGTAGTTTAACGGATATTTGTTTTCAAACTGTGGTTCACATTAATGTTATAAACTTATCGTTCTATTTATCGTTATCGGATCAATTCAGGCAATTTATCGCAATGTGTATTTTTGTCCATATCGCCCAGCTCTAATATATTTCCACACTATGAGGTTGGAAAAATAAATGTGCAAATTATGATAATGCCCTTTCAGTGTAAGTGCTACTTGAAAAGACCAACAGAGATTTCAGCCTGTGAGTTTTGACCTTCCTGGTGACATTACCTGGCGGTAAATTAGTTAACAGGCCAATAAGAAAGAGAGATCCAAACATCTCTGGCAATAATAGCTAGTTTTCCCCTCCCAACTCTGACCACAGTGCTAGCTAAATTCTTGCTTGAGGAATTGCTCTTCGACAAGAAGCTATTTTTTTCTCCCTTTTTGACTATTTTAACTGAAAACAATTAGAGCCCAACCGATATATACAGTGCCTTGCGAAAGTATTCGGCCCCCTTGAACTATCATCATTAGTCATTTAGGTCAACATTGGATCATTCTGAGATCCTCACTGACCTTCTGGAGAGAGTTTGCTGCACTGAAAGTAAAGGGGCTGAATAATTTTGCACGCCCAATTTTTCAGTTTTTGATTTGTTAAAAAAGTTTGAAATATCCAATAAATGTCGTTCCACTTCATGATTGTGTCCCACTTGTTGTTGATTCTTCACAAAAAAATACAGTTTTATATCTTTATGTTTGAAGCCTGAAATGTGGCAAAAGGTCGCAAAGTTCAAGGGGGCCGAATACTTTCGCAAGGCACTGTAGGTTCACCGATATTGTAGGATAATATTGGCCTTTAAACGCTACATTGGTATCGGCCAATAACTCCACCGATAACCGATATTCAATAAATAGGATGGAAAAAAGGGAATCTCTTGCTTACAGCGCCATCAGAATGTATTTACACCCCTTGACCTTTTCCACATTGTTGTTTCAACCTGAACTTAAAATAGATTAAAATTGAGATTTTTATGTCACAGGCCTTCACACAATACCATATAATGTCAAAGTGGAATGATGTTTTCAAATTATTATTATTATTATTTTTACAAATAAATAAAAAATAAAAAGCTGAACTGTCATGAGTCAATAAGTATTTAAATCCTTTGTAATGGCAAGCCTAAATAAGTTCAGGAGTAAAAATGTACTTAACAAGTCACATAAGATGCATGGACTCACTGTGTGCAATAATAGTGTAGAACATGACTTTAGAATGACTACCTCATCTCAGTACCCTGCACATACAATTATCTGTAAAGTCCATCACTTAAGCAGTGATTTTCAAACACAGATTCAACCACAAAGACCATGGAGGTTGTCCAATGTTTCGCAAAGAAGGGCACCTATTGGTAGATGGGGGGAAAAAAGCAGACATTGAATATCCCTTTGAGCATGGTGAAGTTATGAACTACACTTTGGATAGTGTATCAATACACCCAGTCACTACAAAGATAAAGGTGTTCTTCCTAACTCAGTTGCCAGAGAGGAAGGAAACCATTCAGGGATTTCACCATGAGGCCAATGGTAACTTTAAAACAGTTACAGAGTCTAATGGCTGTGATAGGAGAAAACTGAGGATAGATTAACAACATTGTAGTTACTCCACAATACCAACCTAATTGACAGAGTGAAAAGAAGGAACCCTGTATAGAATACAAATATTTCAAAACAAGCATCCTGTTTGCAACATGGCACTAAAGTAATACTGCTACAAATGTGGGAAAAAAGCACTTCACTTTTTGTCCTGAATACAATGCGTTATGTTTGGTGCAAATACAATAAAACACATTACGGAGTACCACTCCCCATATTTTCAAACATAGTGATGGCTGCATCATTTTATGTGTATGCTTGTAATCGTTAAGGACTGGGGAGTTGTCAGGATAAAAAAATAAAACAGAATGGAGCTATGCACAGGCAAAATCCTGGTTCAGTCTGCTTTCCACAAGACACTGGGAGATGAATTCACCTTTCAGCAGGACAATAAGCTAAAACACAAGGACAAATCTACCCTGGAATTGCTTATCAAGAAGACAGTGAATGTTCCTGAGAGGCCAAGTTACAGTTTCAATTTAAATCTACGACAAGACCTGAAAATGGGTTTCTAACATTGATCAACAACTAATTTGACAGAGCTTGAAGAAATAAAATAATAATAATGTGCAAATATTGTACAATCCAGGTTTGCAAAACTCTTAAGACTTACCCAGAAAGACTGTAAGCTGTTATCACAGCCAAATGTGTGTCTACAAAGTATTGATTCAGGAGTGTGAATACTTATGTAAATGAGATATTTCTGTATCAATAAATTAGCAAAAATGTCTAAAAACATGTTTTCGCTTTGTGATTGTGAAGTATAGTGTGTAGATAGGTGAGATTTTGAATTTGATTTAATCAATTTTGAATTTAGGCTGTAACACATCAAAATGTGAGGGGTATGTCAAGGGGTATGAATACTTTCTGAGGGCACTAATCTGAACACTTGCGGCCATTTTCATGATGTGCCATTATTATGTCACAATGTATGGAATCAATATTTGAAGCAGTTATTGGACAATTGCTCTTTTGGATGGCAATGTATGAGAATTCAGTGTGGGAAAATGACACTAATTCCCCCACTGTAAAACAGTACATCGGCAGATATATCAGTATCGGTACGTTTTCCCCCTCAAAATACAGGAATCATATCGGACCCCAAACAACATTTAGCTCGGTCTCTAAAAACAATCACAGTAAGGTACTTAATTGTTACCCAGAAATGATTTGATATTGAGATTTTAAAAAACGGCTCCATTGGAACTTTAATTGCCTTGTCGACCTGGGGATTCGAAACAGCGACCTTTCGGTTACTTGACCAACTTTCTTAACCGCTAGGTTACCTGCCGCTATTCCATGTAAAAATGACATTCTGACAAAACCATTCAGTTGAGGGAATTGTATATGGGAGTGCTTAACTGTTTTGTACTGTTAGTGAGAAAACAGCCCCATCTAGTGTCTAAATATTCTATAAAATGTTTGCAATCAAGCAGATCTGAAGGAGATCCATTCATTGTATAGAGAACATGAGCAACATCATGAGGATAGCCCTCAGTAATAATAGAATAGCTATAAAATATTTACTATCCACTGTAGAATAGCCATTTTTGTTTCCCAACGTCCTGTGACAACTCACACACAAATAGAGATAGAGACAGATAGGCTAGAGATGGAGACCTGATGTAATGTGGCTGTAGGGGACCAGGAGCCGGTCTGCTATCTTCTCCTGCACCCTCCTCATCTCTGCACTGGATGTGAACTTGTCCAGCTCAGCCATGGCTGACTGGTTCTTGTCGACAGTCTCCACAAACCTGGTGCATTTGTCAAAGAACCTCATCAGTGCATCGTTCACCTCGTAGTCAATCTCTTCATCTTTGGAATCAAACATAGAAGGCACTGGTCATTCAAAGGGAGATCTTCAAAGTTTTGAAAATTATAATAATATTAAGGTCAATGAAAGTGAATGAAAAGCACAAATGAAAAGCTAGTGACAAGTTCAGAAAGTTTTTTTACAGTGTTATCGATAGTGTTATAACCCTGCATGTTATGACACAGTAAGACATGTTGAATTGTTTATAATTTCACTTCCAAAAGACTGCTGGCCAATGCAATATCATGAAAAATGACCACTTATGACAAAATATAATATTGGTATTACATTTACCTAGCGTGGGTGTTGTTTCTGCTCTCCTAACAACTCATGCCAAACAATTTGGGGAATTGGGATTCCAGGGAACACGTTGTCCAAGGACGCAACAGTAACCAATGGGGTCGGAGCTTAGCGAAGGGTCAATTGTTTAGCTTGTCAATGACAAATAGTGTAAGCAAACGCACAAACAGATCTGGGACCAGCCTAGCTGAGGAACGCTAAACTCTGCTCTCTTATATCTAAGCGGTTGAGTATTGATAACTGGTTGCGTGATTTATCAGTCTATACTTGTAAAAATGTCAATTCTGAAAACGCTTACCTGTATCTACATTTTTCCTGTACAACTGTGGTCCTTCTGTGGGGTGCTGAAATTCATACTTTTAATAAAAACTTTTATCGAATACAACCACAGATTTTTTTCCTAATTTGTGTTGCTCAACTGCAGGTGTAGCGGCCTTGAGGTACTACGTACACTGAGATTAGCAGTGTACATTTGTTTTCCACAGTGTGCCATCACAGCAGCATGATTTGTGACCTGTTGCCACAAGAAAAGGTCAACCAGTGAAGAACAACCACCATTGTAAATACAACCCATATTTATACTTATTTATTTTCCCTTATGTATATCGTTACAACACTGTATTTATACATAATATGACATTTGTAATGTCTTTATTCTTTTGGAACTTCTGTGAGTGTAATGTTTACTGTTCATTTTTATTGTTTATTTCATTTTTGTATATTATCTACTTCACTTGTTTTGGCAATGTTAACATATGTTTCCCATGCCAATAAAGCCCATTGCATTTAATTGAATTGATAAGCATGGATGCCACGTTCAAGACAACTGGGAACTCTGAAAAAACAGTCTTCCAACTGAACAGTCAACTCGGGCATCTTTCTTAAATTCGGACATTCCGACCCGAAAATAAACTGACGTCATGATTTGACCAAATTCGACTCACTGACCTCCATCCAAAAACTCGCTTGGTGGGCGAAACGAAGAACAATGCCACCTGCTGGAGGGAAACAGACTTGGCCACTCTCTTACTAGCAAATTGACCAGTTATCGATCCTCAACCCCGCCTCGATTTAAGAACGTAGTTGAGCTTTCCTCAAATTCGACAAGGCTAACATTGACCTACTTAGTATATATATATGCCTTATGTCTTCCAAATAATAAATAAAGAGTTGTATGCAATATGCTTGCACTTTGATACGATGTTATCATACAGACAACGAGTAGGGTTATATCTACCTTCTATGTCCCAGAGCTTTGCCAGTCCTCCCTGGAAAGAAAGGGTGCTGTTCACACACCTGTGCTTAGAACTGGTCATGAACTTGATGTGACCATCTTGTAGCTTCTCCTTAGATATCAATGATGGAAATAACTTGGACAACCTGACTGCCAAATGCCTGTGGTCGAGGACTCCCTTCTGAACGAGACGGCCATCCATCTCATCAGTGTACCACATCTTCCACTGCGTAATTTCACGCAACCAGCGCTCCTCTCCAGAGGCCTTCTGTACAACAAGATTGTGAAGTGCTCGCATCTTCTTGACGTTTTTCGTCGTCGGGTACCTTGAACCGTGCCGTATGATAGCGGTCAGATGAATTTCGCGACATTCTGCAGATGGGGGCTTTACAAGAGATTTGTTTACAGCGAGTATGTCATCAATGAGGTAAGGGTTCACTTCTTCATATCTACCTTTTGTGGTGAAATATTTAGCAATCGCTGGAATATCTGGAGTGGTCTGGACATTTCCCCATAATGAACAACACGAGGTGTAACTAAAGAAGAAATGCGCACTAATAACTTTCAACGGAATGGTAAGCAGCATATTTACTTTATTTCGCCAAAAACGTATCAGACAATTCCTGCCCTCAACTCCAGGCGTGCACTACCGTTCCATTTTTGTTAAATATTAATCAGCAGGCCTATTGGTATCTTTCCCGGAGTTTTCAGGTCCATGGCCAACTGTACAGAACACTTTAGGATTTCAGTCATTCGAACTATGGATGGATAATTTGGTTTTGATAAATTGAAATACTTGTATATCCAACTGGATTGTCACAGCTCTGTCATACCCCTGGAGCTACACCTAGGGGCAATCTATTAAAACATGAAGTCAGCAATTAAATACATACTCCTGTACTTTGGCGACTAAGAATGTATTTTTTAAACCCCACACTTTGGGCTGGTTGTGTAAATGTGTAGTTCATACTCGCATAATCTATGCGCAGAATTACTGTTTTTACCTCAATTAACCATGAAATCTCTAGTTTCAAGGCGACAGTTTTCTTGAAGCTGTGCCGCCACCATTTACCCTACATTTAGCCCCGCATGGGCCAGCTCCCTAGTAATTAGAGTTCTAGCCTATGAGCCTATGAGCCTAAGCCCCTCGCATTTTAGTGACGGCTTGCAAGAGGCCAGTCCAGCACTATCCAATGAGGTTGCAGTGCGGGCCCAATGGCTCATTGGAGGGTACTATGGTGTTGAATGCTGAGCTGTAGTCAATGAACCACATTCTTACATAGGTATTCCTTTTGTCCAGATGGGATAGGGCAGCGTGATAGCGATTGCGTTGTCTGTGGAGCTGTTGGGGTGGTATGCAAACTGAAGTGGTTCTAGGGTGGCCGGTAAGGTGGAGGTGATATGATCCTTGACTAGTCTCTCAAAGCACTTCTTGATGACAGAAGTGAGTGCTACCAACCAGTCATCTCACACAGCACCTTCCCGCTAACCATCCCCGTATGCACACAACAAGCACAGAGCCACGCCTCATATGATTTGCAAAAATGAAATGATGACAAACACTTTACTCAATAGGTCACTCCCACGAAGGCCAACTTTGAGTGGTTACTGTCCCAGGCTTATATGTGCTGTTCTAACCTGCTACGTAAAGTCACTTCTGTCCGTAGCTGTATACGATCTATGCCTTTTCTCAATTGGATTTGTTAAACTCCTGCATCCTCTCTTCTCCGTTCTCTGACGCTTCCTTTTGAAAAAGGTAAGGTAATCGAAGAGAGGGAAAATGTACGAAAATGTGCTCATATGAAATGAGACTCCTCCAATCGCGCCTCATCAGGCAAATTACGTTTACAGGGTGGAATTCCAAAATACATTTATAAAAACAAATGTAGCAAGTTGTGCAAGACATTTTCCAGATGAAAGTAGGATATCGTTTTAAATGTTCGCATGCTTTTCTCCTTTGAGAAAACAATTGCTAATACAAACAGATTTCAAAACTCTTCTGCGAAAGACTCAGGTGGGATACACTTGTGCTTCCTTGCCAAAAGGAGGCTATCGACCACTTATCGATGAGAGGACAGAGGAGAGAGGGCGGAAGACGGACTTGCCCAAATGTGAAAAGGCCCCAGTGACAACCGAACGAGACTTCCATAGAGTGGCGAGGGATCAATAAACCTATCAACTTCAGCACACACTGGTGACTTGAATGATGCAATTCATGTTCACATTTAAATAATAAAACATGAAATTAAATTAAACAAATCCCCCAGTTGTTTTACAAGATGTTACAGTAAAACATTTTAATTTGGTAAGTATTTAATATGTTTTATATGTCAAGTTTCGAAATCAGTCACAAACAAACACACGTCATATCATTAAACACACCTCTCAATGAATTTGTATGAAATTGAGCAAATTCTAAACATACAGTGCCTTGCGAAAGTATTCGGCCCCCTTGAACTTTGCGACCTTTTGCCACATTTCAGGCTTCAAACATAAAGATATGAAACTGTATTTTTTTGTGAAGAATCAACAACAAGTGGGACACAATCATGAAGTGGAACGACATTTATTGGATATTTCAAACTTTTTTAACAAATCAAAAACTGAAAAATTGGGCGTGCAAAATTATATAAAATTATTATTATACCTGAAAAGGGATTACTTCTACATGCAGCGAAAACAGACAAATATATCCAAATCGGACTTAAGTAACCACATTGTGTGCCTGTTACAATACAGAAATAATAACAATACATAATGACAGATTTGATGAATATCCACTTTGTTAGATCAGATTTGTTGAATGTGTGCCAATCTGGTCAATGGAACATCTGTGCTCCATTGACTCCTTCACTGCATCTATAGAGATCCTATTAAATGATTCTAATTCCTAATTCTATGATTGTCCCATAAACAAACAGTTGTGTTATAGAACAGAACTTTGGTTTCAGTCAGATTAGCACATAATCCGTTCATGTCGTTAAAAAGCTGTGTGATTTCCCACCATTTTCAGCCACGAAAGGGAGGTACACTACTTGATCAAGTAACAGAAAACAGCCCATTCCAGTGCATTTTGGGCATCATATTGTTAGTCTAACCATGGTTGTTAGATATCAGAGCCAAGTAATTTTGGCAACCTTAATTGCATTAATGTTGATAAGTGGCCTCTTAAATCATGCAGACGAGCTCCGGGCCTGTCTACCCGACTGGCGCTTCTCCCTCCCTGTACCGTCGTCACTCCCTCCGCTACTGCCTTTCTGAACTGCATCAACACGTGTGTTGTGTTCTACTGCTCAGACGTTGCATGCATCAACCAATGGTTGCATGCCATGTCATTAACTGTGCCGTCGGGCACCAGATTGCAATAACAATATGTGGTCAGCTGATATACATTAAAAACCTATCCAGGCGTCTTGACATGACCATCGCCATGTCAAGACCTGCCACTGCCAAAACCCTACATTTATTTTTAGTTTTTTAAAGCATCTTTGAGATTGTCTTTAATAAAAAGCACTATATATAAAACATATAAAAACATATATAATACATCTATTATTAATTGGCCATACTCATCTTTTCTTTTAAATAAATAGTTTTAAAACATGTACACTATTGTGATAACAAAATGATTCAGGCTACTTTTTAGTAATCAAAATTAACCCACATATCAATCTTGAGCAAAAAATGTAGGATAATTTTACATTTAATCATGAAAACTAATCCAGTGTTCATTGCTGGTTGGACTTCCAAATTTGCACATATTTGCCTTTACCCAGGCAGGTCACAAAACCACACCTATGTGAAGCTAGCCACAATAATGGAATTTGAGTTTCGCCTTCAAAATAAAAGTCCCTCATTAGCTAGGTTTGCATTCAATTTGCGACAGGGTTTCATGCGAATATTCTATAATCTGCATAAAATCATGTGCATTTTCACACCAGAAATGTGTTTCCATCAAACTGATTTATTGAGGATAAAAGTATGTGCGTGATGACGTAGTGCACATAAAAACAACGTTTGTGGTTAAATTCCCATGTATTGAATGAAAAATCCAAGTTGAATGGGTTTCCATCGCATGTTCAACTCTACTGATGGTTTTGTCACAAACAGTTGCATTATATATCAAATGTGCTCACTGGTCTTGGCATGTGTGCTCTAGCCAACAGCTCGCTGATACAGTGCAGGTAGGCTACATACATTATGAGATTATTATTATAAAAGCATCAATCTTATCACCAGAATAAGACCCTCTATATTTATTGCAAAGGAGCATCCAGCTCATCACATGCACCACCCTGTGAAGTTTTTTCTATTTAATCTGTAGCCTAATAAACTGCATGGTTTGCCGAGTCATAGTGGGAGGCCCAGAAAACATAGAGGGTGGGTGTGTTATATGGCTAATATACCACGGCTAACGGCTGGTCTTATGCACGACTCAACGCGGAGTGCCTGGATACAGCCCTAAGCTGTGGTATATTGGCCATATATCACAAACCCCCGAGAAGCATTATTACTATTATAAACCGGTTACCAACGTAATTAGAGCAGTAAAAATACATATTTTGTCATCTTTTGGTATATGGTCTGATAAATATAGCTTTCAGCCAATCAGCATTCAGGGCTCGAACCATCCAGTTTATAATAGGCTTTATAAACTGGGTGGTTCGAGCCCTGAATGCTGATTGGCTGACAGCTGTGGTATATCAGATCGTATACCACAGGTATGACAAAATATTTATTTTTGCTGCTCTAATTAAATTCGTAACCAGTTTATAATAGTAATAAGGCACCTTGGGGGTTTATGATACATGGCCAATAAACCACGGCTAAGGGCTGTGTCCAGGCACTATGCAATGCATCGTGCATAAGAACAGAACATAGCCATGGTATATTGACCATATACCACATCTCCTCGGGCCTCGGGCCTTATTGCTTAATTATAACATGGCATTGTTGAATTCTTCTTTCTGAGTGGCTTGAAGGGTATTCTAGAGCATGCATTATTTCCCTATAACGCACGGTGTAGTTAATTTTTACGTTTTTTAGCTGCTTTTGAGAGAAAAAGTCTAATTTGAAAACAGTATTGGTATTGTTGAATTCGATTTTGATAATAGCATGCTAGGACTGATGGTTTGGTTAGCTAAACTAGCAAGTCTGGTTGGTTATGGCAACTCCTGTAGCTATCTAGTAAACTTGCTAGCTAGTTCAGTGGATGTTGAACACATTTCTACTTGGAAATGAACACATTTCTAGTGACATGTTAAATTATAAAGGGATAATAAACTGGGAGCTCTATGCGTTCTCTGGAAAATAATGCAACTCCGTGGGAGGTCAGTTCCACTCTGCTAGCGTGTTGTGGAACACATTCCATATCATTCATTAGAACGCATAGCTGGCGGGTTTAGGGTCATTAGATATTGTGTGGATGAAGGGCGGGTAGGTGGCGGAGGGGGTTGAATAAAGAGAAAATAAAACCTTAAATCCATAAATGTATAATTATTTTGTAATTTATATTTATAGGCTACATTTATAGTGCATTCGGAAAGTATTCAGACCACTTCCCTTTTTCACATTTTGCTACGTGTTACTACGTCCGTCGTCGGAATGAGACCAAAGCTCAGCGTGGAAGATGTACATCTTTCTTTATTTTAGATGAACACCAAAAAACACCAAAAGATAAACGAACGTAACGTTCTGCAGGCTACACAGTAACTGAACAAAAACAAGATCCCACAAACTCAGGTGGAAAACAGGCTGCCTAAGTATGATTCCCAATCAGAGACAACGATAGACAGCTGCCTCTGATTGGGAACCATACCCGCCAACAAAGAAATAGAAAACTAGAATGCCCACCCGAATCACACCCTTACCTAACCAAATAGAGAAATAAACAGGCTCTCTAAGGTTAGGGTGTGACACTACGTTACAGCCTTATTCTAAAATGTATCAAATACATTTTTTCCCTCATCAATCTACAGATTCTACACACAATACCCCATTATTACAAACCAGAAAAAGGGTTTTAGAAATGTTTGCAATTGTATTAACTATAAAAAACAGATACCATATTAACATAAGTATTCAGACCCTTTGCTATGAGACTCGAAATTGAGCTCAGGTGCATCCTGTTTCCATTGATCATCCTTGAGATGTTTTTACAACTTGATTGGAGTCCATGATTTGGAAAGGCACACACCTGTCTATATAAGGTCCCATAGTTGACAGTGAATGTCAGAGCAAAAACCAAGCCATGAGGTCGAAGGAATTGTCCGTATAGAGCTCAGGGACAGGATTGTGTTGAGGCACAGATCTGGGGAAGGGTAACAAAACATTTCTGCAGCATTGAAGGTCCCCAAGAACACAGTGGCCTCCATCATTCTTAAATAGAAGAGGTTTGGAACCAAACTGAGCACTCAGGGGAGAAGGGGCTTGGTCAGGGAGGTGACCAAGAAGTCAATGGTCACTCTGACGGCGCTCCAGAGTTCCTCCTGTCGAGATGGGAGAACCTTCCAGAGGGACAACCATCTTTGCAGCACTCCTCCAATCAGGGCTTTATGGTAGAGCGGTCAGACGGAAGCCACTTCTCAGTAAGAGGCACATGACAGTCCACTTAGAGTTTGGCAAAAGGCACCTAAAGGACTCTCAGTCCAATGAGAAACAAGATTCACTGGTCTGAAACCAAGATTGAACTCTGGCCTGAATACCATGTGCCACGTCTGTAGGAAACCTGACACCATTCCTACAGTGAAGCATGGGGGTGGCAGCATCATGCTGTGGGGATGTTTTTCAGCAGCAGGGACTGGGAGACTAGTCAGGATTAAGAGAAAGGTGAACGGAGCAAAGTACAGAGAGATCCTTGATGAAAACCAGCTCCAGAGTGCTTAGGACCTCAGACTGGGACAAAGGTTCACCTTCCAACAGGACAACAACCCTAAACACACAGCCAAGACAACGCAGGAGTTGCTTTGGGACAAGTCTCTGAATGTCTTTGAGTGGCCCAGCCAGAGCCTGGACTTGAACCCAAGCTCATCATTAAGCTTGGGCCCTGGGTCTGAACCCCACCCTGTGCAACTGGGTTCTGGACTTCCTGATGGGCCGCCCGCAGGTTTTAAAGGTAGGAAACAACACCTTCACTTCGCTGATCCTCAACACAGGGGCCCCACAAGGGTGAGTGCTCAGCCCCCTCATGTACTCCCTGTTCAACCATGACTGCGTGGCCACGCAAGCCTCCAATTCAATCATCAAGTTTGCAAATGACACAACAAGTAGTAGGCCTGATTACCAACAATGACGAGACAGCCTACAGGGAGGAGATGCCCTGGGAGTGTGGGGCCAGGAAAATAACCTCTCACTCAATGTCGACTAACCAAAGGAGCTGATCGTGGACTTCAGGAAACAGCAGAGGGAGCACGCCCCTATCCACATCGATGAGACTGCAGTGGAGCAGGTGGAAAGCTTCAAGTTCCTCAGCATACACGTCACTGATGATCTGAAATGGTCCACCCACACAGACAGTGTGGTGAAGAAGCCGCAACAGCGCCTCTTCAACCTCAGGAGGCTGAAGAAATTTGGCTGGTGCCTAAAACCCTGACAAACTTTTACAGATACACAATTGAGAGCATCCCGTCGGGCTGTATCGCCACCTGGTACGGCAACTACACCGCCTGCAACCGCTGGGCTCTCCAGAGGGTGGTGCAATCTGCCCAACGCATCACCCGGGGCAAACTACCTGCCATCCAGGACACCTACAGCACCCGATGTCAGAGGAAGGCCAAAAAGATCATCAAAGACAACAACCACCTGAGCCACGGCCTGTTCACCTCGCTATTATCCAGAAGGCGAGGTCAGTACAGGTGCATCAACGCTGGGACCGAGAGACTGAAAAACAGCTTCTATATCAAGGCCATCAGACTGTTAAATAGTCAGCACTAGGCGGCTTCCACATGGTTACGTAACTCTGCACCTTAGAGGCTGCTGCCCTATATACATATCACCAAATGGTTTTGGGAATGGTCAGAAAAAGTTAGTTGATCCACAGAGGCAAAAAGGACTATGTCAGAGTTTATTTCAATAGTAGAAAAGCTGTGAAATGGAGAGTTGAGAAGGGAGAGCCAGAAAAGTGTGCCTAATGTTTGGGAAAGATTTGGTGAAGTGGTAAAAGAGGATGATATTATGTGTGATGATTGTGAGGCACTATACAAATTTGACAGACAAGACAGGGACATCAGATACTCCTATGGCACGTCAAGGGAACTGTAGCCTTCTGTTCAGATGGGTTAAATGGAAACTGAAATCTGGACACTCCGTAGGTTTATAACCTCTCACATAGTCTTAATATTAACTTCTGCAGAATTAAGCATTTGTTGCAGTAAAAGTATACACTAAGTGTAGGCTAAATTTTGACTTGGGAACGAGTGGAGAAATATGATTTGTCTTTCAGCATCTTGAGATAATGAGTGTGCAGTTAGATACCATCTGTAGAGGTGATATCTATACTGAACAAAAATATAAATGCAACATGCAACAATTTCAAGGATTTTACTGAGTTACGGTTCAAATGAGGAAATCAGTCAATTTAAATTAATTAATTTGACCCTAATCTATGGATTTCACATGACAGGGCAGGGTCGCAGCCATGGGTGGGCATGTGCCCACCCACTTGAGAGCCAAGCCCACCCACTGGGGAGCCAGGCCCAGCCAATCTGAATGAGTTTTTCCTCACAAAAGAGCTGTCTGGTTTTTAATGGCCTTCGATTGTCCCCAGCACAAAGTGCACCTGTGTAATGGCTTCATTCCAATCACATCGAGAGTAAAATGAGAGGATATAAGGTTTTTGTGTGTGTGGAAAGATTGTGATCTTTCATATGTCACTGACAGAAACTTGCCGTTATTGTTTTCAAAAGATTTTTTGATAAAAAAAAAAAAGAAAAGAAAATACATTATGAACACAAATACAAAAAAAAATGAAATATACAAACAAGAGTACATAAACCTAACAGACAGGGGTATTACATATCAAGATTAATTTTCATTTTATGGTGCATATTGCTTTTTTGTTTTTACATTTACTGATCATTTCAAAATAATATTTCAATTCTATCTTAAATAATATGAAAAGGGGTTTGTTTTCTATCCACTTAATTTTATGGACAAAGAATCTTCCATTAAAGATAAACAAATTAACAATTAAAGTTAAATCAGGGTCCATATCATTTGTTTCAAAATAAAACATAATATCAGAGTCTTTCAAATTAACATTAATAGTTGTTTCTTTTAAAATAAAATATTCTAACAGAAACTCGTTATGCATGTCATTGTGTTGTTGTCCTCCGGTGGCTAGCTAGCTAGCTAAAATGGTCCCTTTCCTAAATTAGCCAGGGATGGAGATAGGGGTTTTACTTGATTCTCCGTGTTGGCCAATTATTATAACGGCGATTCTGATCCAACCATTAATTCATACATTGTTGTGCCCCTGGTCTGAGAGAATGGAAGTTCAATATGTAGCTAGATCTAGAAGGCTAATGTTAACTAGCTAACGTTGCCCATGAAAGGAAGTTAGCCTATGGAGCAAGCTTTTTAGCCAGGTAGCCTAAGACAAAAAAATGAGTGTGTAATGTATGACAGAGTGATAGACCATTTATTCAACATGAAAGAGAGGAAGATGACATTGGCGTTTCTCTACAAGTAGGGTGAGTCTCTCTCACACACACACACACACACACACACACACACACACACACACACACACACACACACACAGAGAAATCATAACCATGGACAGCCACATCATATTTAGCTTAAGTTGATTGGACTAAATTGTTTTTGATATCTTTTAGTGGTCTGTATTAAACTAAATATAGGTGATTTCATGATGTTGAAGTTGAAATGGTGCTGGAATAGTTCAAATCAAATCAAATTTTATTTGTCACATACACATGGTTAGCAGATGTTAGTGCGAGTGTAGCGAAATGCTTGTGCTTCTAGGTTCAACAATGCAGTAATAACCAACAAGTAATCTAGCTAACAATTCCAAAACTACTACTACCTTATAGACACAAGTGTAAGGGGATAAAGAATATGTACATAAAGATATATGAATGAGTGATGGTACAGAGCGGCATAGGCAAGATACAGTAGATGGTATTGAGTGCAGTATATACATATGAGATGAGTATGTAAACAAAGTGGCATAGTTAAAGTGGCTAGTGATACATGTATTACATAAGGATGCAGTAGATGATATAGAGTACAGTATATACGTATACATATGAGATGAATAATGTAGGGTATGTAAACATTATATTAGGTAGCATTGTTTAAAGTGGCTAGTGATATATTTTACATCATTTCCCATCAATTCCCATTATTAAAGTGGCTGGAGTTGAGTCAGTGTGTTGGCAGCAGCCACTCAGTGTTAGTGATGGCTGTTTAACAGTCTGATGGCCTTGAGATAGAAGCTGTTTTTCAGTCTCTCGGTCCCAGCTTTGATGCACCTGTACTGACCTCGCCTTCTGGATGATAGCGGGGTGAACAGGCAGTGGCTCGGGTGGTTGTTGTCCTTGATGATCTTTATGGCCTTCCTGTGACATCGGGTGGTGTAGGTGTCCTGGAGGGCAGGTAGTTTGCCCCCGGTGATGCGTTGTGCAGACCTCACTACCCTCTGGAGAGCCTTACGGTTGTGGGCGGAGCAGTTGCCGTACCAGGCAGTGATACAGCCCGTCAGGATGCTCTCGATTGTGCATCTGTAGAAGTTTGTGAGTGCTTTTGGTGACAAGCCGAATTTCTTCAGCCTCCTGAGGTTGAAGAGGCGCTGCTGCGCCTTCTTCACGATGCTGTCTGTGTGGGTGGACCAATTCAGTTTGTCTGTGATGTGTACGCCGAGGAACTTAAAACTTACTATAGTTGAGGCAGCTCCTGTTTTCTTTGCGACTTGCGGTAACTCTCTGGTTCTAAATCAATAGGCTAGTTGTTTAGTGATCCAAAAAATGTCAGAAACATTAACTTGCTTGACCAAGCTGTAGGTCATTTAACTGTTTGTTACATTAAATATGCTTTGTGGACTTCACCGGACAGAGGTTGCGTTCCGGTTTTGTGATGAAGCAAATGTTTGGTTGAATTTATTATGCCACTGTGGCTTATTGTCTTGGCCTTAGGCCTCTAGCCTATATCACGGTCGCAAGAACAAAAAACAATGCAAATATCACTACACCGGTTGTAATGTGGGATTTTTTTCTGGCTTGGCTTCCCCAGTGATTTTACCCATGCACCGCTACTGGATCACAGAGAACTTCAACTTCATTCTATCAATTTATGAAATTATTCTGGTGAGCAAGAGTTGATTTAGTCTTCAAAATATAACTACATAAGAGAAGCTGCAAGTTACTAATTATAGACAAGTTGACTAACAAATAGCCTACAAAATGTTGGAAATTATAAACGGAAATTACTAAATCTGCCCAAAAATCTTTCCGCAAACTGATCATAGCCTATACCGCACGTTCTATATTAGAGGGTTAGGGTTGGGTGCAGGTCTCAGCTTTTCACTTTATCACATATAAACACATCTGTCTGGTGGTTGCGGATGGGTTATTAGCAATTGGGTGCGGGTGAACAAACAGCTGACCCGCAACACCACTACCAAGTAGCTATTTGGTTAACTATTTAGCAGTTTATGGCTTAGAAGTTTATGGTAGAAGCTGTTCATGATCCTGTTGGTTCCAGACTTTGCATCTGTACCGCTTGCCGTGTGGTAGCAGAGAGAACAGTCTATGACGGGTGGATGGAGTATGACAATTTTAATAGCGCCCGACCGACCATATGGGATTTTTGGATCCGATTTTTGAGCAATATATCTGAATATTTCAATTATTATAGCTGGAATGAAAACAAAATGGTGCAGCCCTATAAAGGTAGTTGTAAACAGAAAGCATATTTCTAGAACATTAATGTAAGCGCCACATAACATTTAGGAGCACCAGGAAGACAAGGTTTTTGTATGGGGGAAAACTGATTCTAGTGAAAGTTAGATAAACTGCACTGATTCCAGAAAAAAAAGTTGACTTAGGCTCTGAAGACTGAGCTGCCCCATGCTAGCCAGCTGGAAAACAATGACGACATATTTTTCAATGTACATTTTTCAATGTATTGGTATTTAGATATGTTTTCATAGATTGTAAAACTGTAGCCACTGAAGTAATCGCTATACAGGGTCATTGGGACGTCCCTACCCCCCATTGAAGCGAAAGGTGAATTTGGACTTGTCCCTGACAAGTGACAACCCAAACATCAAAACGTAGCTACGAAGCGCTACTTTGTAACCTGGCATTTTTGTGTGTGTTTTTAGTATTTTTATAGTGTCTCTGGAAACATTTAAATGACAGAGCTTGAGGAATACCCTTCGCCAAAACCAAATATAACACACTTGTGTCCAGTTTTGCTGTAGACCGCCAAGGCAAGATAGGCTTATAGCCATGCAAAGAGTGCCCTCTTCAGCACAAAAAATAAAATGCAACAATAAAGTCAAATTCTACGAAGAACGGCTTTTCCCCCTAGCGTTTCTCCACATTTTATATCGGTCCTTTTCGGTAGATTAAATGCCAATAAAAATACATCCATATAAGGCTAATATCGGCCGGGCTCAAATTTGTAGGGCCTTCCTCTGATACTGCCCGTTTTAGGGGTCCTGGGTGGCAGGGAGCTCGCCCCAGTGATGCTCTGGGGTATCACTCAAACCTCTGTCACCGAGTAGGCTGATACCCCATTTTATGGATACACAATCCATAGGTAAGGCTGTACAGTCACATATGAATGTCAATATGTACAATAGGCTGAATAGTGAGGTGAATTCCCACTGTTAAAGTCCCGCAATAAGAGCTACAATGCTAATGTAACCTGTGCTATACTGCACCGCTGTAACTCTGCGTTAGTACTTAGTAACTTCACATAGTACTTTAACAACTGTTACACTAATATGCGTGTAAACTCTTCGCAGTTGTGTTCTGTGGGTGTCACTGAGTAGACTGATAACCCATTTCATGAATCCACAATCAATAAGTACGTGAAATATAAGTATGCCCCCAATGCAATTCTTAAATCAATACATCCACAGTGCGATTTCATACAGATTATATTTTTCGGAGGTCAAATTAACTAATTATTGTCATTTGTTAATATTCCAAACTTGTTCAGCATTATCTAGTTCAATTATGTCATGATTCCGTTATTTGTATCCGTTTGCATCACTTTCAATGAGGAACTTTTTATTTTGAAGGCGAACCGCAAAGTCCACTATTGTGGCTAGTCGTTATTGTAGCTAGCTTCACATAGGTCAAAACCACCTACCCACGAAAACAACCCCAAACCATCCCGACTAACGTTACGTTCAACGGTGTTGCATTTATATCGTCTACCCATCGGAATAAAAGGGAACCTAAAACGATTTATTTTGAAATTAAGAATATTTTTCATGTAATAATGTACGCCGGATAGCTACGCCACATTCCTCTGATAGCTACAAGTCGCCAATGTGATGTTATATGCGGTAAGTGTCAACTAGCTGACGTTACAAAGTAGCAAGTACAAGAAACCACAATTTATACATTATCTGGCTACACCATCTATTTTGTATCAGTTGTCATGCTTGCAATTTGTCTCTTTATCTAGCTAGCTATTTAACTAGATTTGTTGCATTGCCTGACTAGCTAACTAACATGTTATTCGAGCTAGCTAACACCCCTGTTTAATCTCTTTAACCTGATATTGTCAGTTAGCTAGCTAGCTCGCGATGTCAAACGCACCAACCGTTCGGTCAAATGAAGAATCTGTGGCCCTTTTAGCGAATGAACTCTGACTAAACTGGAAGCTGTTGCTGGCTGTCATTTCCATTTAATATCTGGTAGCTAACAGGCTAAAGAAAGACAGCTTGTTTTAGCAAACTATAACTTGCTATTTTTAGCAGCTTAGTTTAAGCCACACATGCAATGACTGGAGGAAATAAATGGACACCATAAACTCTGTTACACAGTGGGGTAAAGTACTTTAGTAAAAATAATTTGTCTGTACTTCGCTATTTATATTTTTGACAATATACTTAACTACACTCCTAAAGAAAATAATATACTTTTTAATCCATACGTTTTCCCTGACACCCAAAATTACTTGTTACACTTTGAATGCTCAGCAGGACAGGAAAGTTAACCAATTCACGAGCATATCAAGAGAACTTCCATGGTCATTCTCTGATCTGGTGGACTGACTAAACACAAATGCTTTGTTTGTAAATTATGTTGGAGTGTGCCCCTGGCTAACCGTAAATGAAAAAAAGAGAAAATGGTGCCATCTGGTTTGTTTAATATAGGGAATGACAATTGGGTACTTTTCCCATCACTAGTTACACCCTACTTGATCTAGCTACCTGCAATTGTCTGTGTTGCAGTCTGGTCAATTTGACTCAGTTTGTTACCTTGCTGTGAAGGTTGAGTTAGTCTGATTTAATCAGGCAGTAATTAATTCACAATTAATTGTTATATAGGATACAGCCTGAAACTAATGCCTGCCAAATCGTGTAAATGTTCCTTACAAGCCACAATGTTTTATACAATTACATTTTAACTTACTCTACCTGTTATCTGTGTGGGTTGTTCTTAAATGTCTCAACATTTGAGACAAAATATTCACAATATTGTTTACCTGACTTTTCAGAGAGCTGGTAGGTTTTATATTGACTATTCAGTTCTACTTCATACCTATCAGACCATCAGTTTGGTTGAAAGTATGGATTATATCCCTCGTGCTCCGCACAGGTCGAGTTGGTTGCTGGATCGAATCCCTGAGCTGACAAGGTACAAATCTGTTGTTCTTCCCTGAACAAGGCAGTTAACCCACTGTTCCCCGGTAGGCCATCATTGTAAATAAGAATTTGTTCTTAACTGACTTGCCTAGTTAAATAAAGGGTTAGCTGCAGAGGCTGTGGCTTGAGGGTCATCAAGCTCTAGCCTAGCTAAGGCTGCACACAGGACAGCGCGTAGTGAGGCAGAGCTTCCTTCTGACTCTGCGTAATCCGAGGCTTGGAATGACTCCTCTGACCCATCTTTAGCGTTCACGGTATGGGTAAACAACACTGGTTAGCACCTCCACCATGTTGTGCGTCATCACCCTGGTCACTAAAGTGCCGGTTGGATGCCCGAGTGGAGAGCCGGTCATCATCATCACTGCTATCTGTGTCCTTTGTTGCATCCCCCATGCTGGAGGGTGTGCTAGGGAGCCCCGACTCAGGGGGCTTGAAGGAATGCAAAAGCGTTTTTAGCTTCTCTATCTCAGAAGATAAGTAATCGATCTTACGAGTGAGGCTCTTACTTCTTTTTTTTTTTACAGGTGAAGGGTAGGGGGGCATTGGTTTCATGGGCTTTCCCTCTTTTTGTGGCCTTGGATGGGTCCTAGCGAACAATGCCAGACGCTGGTAAATTATCTGTGAAAACAAGGCCCTCTACTCTGGCTAGCCGCACTTCTCTCACCTTCACAGGCAGGGTGGCACAGTTACTGGTCAGAAAGGGCTTCAGGTGGTCAACACCTAGAGAGGTGGGGCACAGGTCATGACCATCTTCTACTTGTTGTTCAGCCACAAGAGGATCAGCCATGCATGCCCAGCATCATTTTGATCTGGTGTTCTCTCAGCTCAGAATGTGTAGAAGAAAATTATAAAATATTTATTTTGGAATACTGATTTAATCAAATGAACTAGTAAAATAGTAACCGGAGACTGTATACAACAGCTACCACAATACACAGTAAGGGTAGAGAGCTACAATAATCTGGTGGGAGTTGTATAGCACCTGCAAAATAATTTTGGGTGAGCCTACTGTAGTTATGACCACAGGGCTAGAGCAGCAGAGATACAGTACCAGTCAAAAGTCTGGACACACCTACTCATTTCAGTTTTTTTTTTTTTTGTACTATTTTCTACATTATAGAATAATAATAGTTAAGACAAACTATGAAATAACACTTATGGAATCATGTAGTAACCAAAAAAGTGTTAAACAAATCTAAATATATTTAAGATTCTTCAAAGTAGTCACCCTTTGCCTTGATAGCTTTGGACAATCTTGTCACCTGGAATGGGTTTCAATTAATAGCTGTGCCTATATTTTCTTAATGCTTTGGAACCAATCAGTGACAAAGTAGGGGTGATATACAGAAGATAGCCCTAATTTGGTAAAATAACAAGTCCAAATTATGGCAAGAACAGCTCAAATAAGCAAAGAGAAATGACAGTCCATCATTACTTTAAGACATGAAGGTCAGTCAATATGGAAAATTGTGCAGTCCCAAAAACCATCAAGCGCTATGATGACACTGGCTCTCATGAGGTCTGCCACAGGGAAGGAAGACCCAGAGTTACCTCTGCTGCAGAGGATAAGTTCATTGGAGTTACCAGCCTCAGAAATTGCAGCACAATTAAATTCTTCAGAGTTCAAGTAACAGACACATGTCAACATCAAATGTTCAGATGAGTTGCGTGAATCAGGCCTTCATGGTCGTATTGCTGCAAAGAAACCATTAAAGGACACCAATAAGAAGAAGAGACTTGTTTGGGCCAAGAAACACGAGCAATGGACATTAGACCGGTGGAAATCTGTCCTTTGGTCTGATGAGTCCAAATGTTTGATTTTTGGTTCCAACCGCCATGTCTTTGTGAGACACAGAGTAGGTGAATGGATGATCTCTGCATGTGTGGTTCCCACCATGTAAAATGGAGGAGATGGTATGGGGGTGCTTTGCTGGTGACACTGTCTGTGATTTAATTTAGGATTCAAGGCACACTTAACCAGCATGGCTACCACAGCATTCTGCAGCGATACGCCATCCCATCTGGTTTGGGCTTAGTTGGACTATCATTTGTTTTTCAACAGGACAGTGACCCAACATGCCTCCAGGGTTGTATAAGGGCTATTTGACCAAGAAGGAGAGTGATGGAGTGCTGCATCAGATGACCTGGCCTTCACAATCACCAGACCTCGACTCAATTGAGACAGTTTGGGATGAGTTGGACCGCCAAGTGAAGGAAAAGCAGCCAACAAGTGCTCTACATATGTAGGAACTCCTTCAAGACTGTTGGAAAAGCATTCCAGGTGAAGTTGGTTGAGAGAATGCCAAGTGTGCAAAGCTGTCAAGGTAAGGGGTGGCTGCTTTGAAGAATATAAAATGTATTTTGATTTGTTTGACACTTTTTTTAGTTACTACATGATTCCATATGTGTTATTTCAGAGTGTTGATATCTTCACTATTACTCTACAATGTAGAAAATAGTAAAAATGAAGAAAAACCCTGGAATGAGTAGGTGTGTCCAAACTTGTGACTGGTACTGTACGATTAAACGTAGGCTCCTTTATGTGAAACACGCATGAATGGCTGTTGTTTGGTAAACCAAGCTGACAACACAGTGGCAGCTCGGGGGAGTTTGTAAGCTAGCTGACGACACACATTGTTAACTAGGCTGGTTTGGTAAACTAGCTAGCTAGTAGCATGCTAGTAATACCAGGGGAGAGGGATGCCTAGGGGAGGCAATCTGAATTTCACGTCTTATAGTTGGCTAGGCTAACAACCTTCCTAGACGCAGTTATCTAGGGAAGTGATCCGTTCGAGTTTTAAATAGTCAAAGGACAACTGTCTTGCCCATGCCCCGATGACTCCAGACGGACGATGAGAAAGGTCCCAGTAGTCCCTACGGCTGAGTGGGCCATTGAACTTAGAAAACAGCTGAGTCAGGCTACACCGCTGTGGTGCCCAGAAACCAGGCATCCGATTGTGGCAGAGGGTAAGGCCTGACGTGCTTGAACCTCACCATTCTCACTCGGCCCAGCCCTACACACGCCTGTGGTCCTACATCCAATCCTAACACAGGTTCTCGCCAGCCCCCGATGGCGATACAGCCGTGGTCAGCAACCCCACAAACAGGCGTAGGGACAGAAACTGAGTGGCGGAGGTCAGCCGTTGGCATCTCACTCCTCAGACACATGGGTGGTGATGACCCTCTCACAAGGGTACAGGCTCCGGTTGGGTACAGGCTCTCACAAGGGTACAGGCTCCCACCATTAGAATGACTTCAGTCACAGACCCTCTGAAAGCTTGCACCCTCAACAAGGAGATTGTAGGGCGCGATCACGAGTAAAAGCTTCAGAACAGCAAGATGGCTTTTACTCAACCTATTTCCTGGTTCCGAAGAAAGATGGAGGGTTCCGTCCAGTTTTGCATTTAAAATGATTAAATGTTCGCCTTCCAGGGCCAGGTATACCAGTTTGTGATATTACCCTTCAAGTCTCTCCCTGGCTCCTCGCATCTTCAGAAGATGCATAAGCGCAGCCCTGAGCTCTCTCCACCTACAGGGTTGATTCTTATTTATCTCGACGACTGGCTCATCTGCGCCCCCATCGTGAGGGTGTGGCCAAGGGCACAGGGTTGACACTGAACCACGTCACCACACCTGGTCTTACCGTGAACAATGAAAAGAGGAACTTCATACCAAGCCAATTGGTCAGCTTTGTCATGGCTCTGAACTCCTGCACTATGAGGGCATGTATAACACCTCAACACGTGGCCAGCATTCTTCTTCTTCCTCAACAATTACAGTTTAATAAGTTGGTGAAGGTAAGAACGTTCCAACAACAGATGGGCATGCTCAAGGTGGCCTCCATGGTGACACCGTAAGGCCTGCTGTCTCACTACAAGTGTGGTTCAACTACCTCTGCTTGGACCCATGCCGGAACATAAACACCAAAATACGGGTGTCAAGGGTGTGCTACTCTACTCTGCAGCCTTGGAGGAATAGAGCCTGCCTGACTACAGGTGTACTACTCGGATCAATTCCTGGGGAGCAGTGTGGCAACAGGTCTGTATGTGGAGAGTGGTGCCCCTGCTGGAGGAAAGCACACATCAACGTGCTGGAACTTCAGACAGTTTACCTAGCCCTGAATAACTTTCTGCCAGTTCTCAAGCACAAACATGACCTGATTCAATCATACAATACATAGACAGTGTTCCACATCAACCATCAAGGTGATATGAGGTCTGTAGGGTCCCTACATGTGGCCCAACAACTCTTGATATGGGCCCTACCACATCTGGCCTCCCTACGAACCATTCATTTCCCAGTCAAGGTGAACGAGGTGGCAGACTTCTTGTTGCAACAGACACTGCCCCCGGGGAATGGAGACTTCGCCCACAAGTATTGAAGATGATATGTCAGTGGTATGGAACAGCACATGTGAACCTGTTTGCCTCAGAGCAAACTTCCCACTGCTCCCTCCTGTTCTCTCTGGCAGAGTCTAAGAGCCCCCTGGGCATACAGTGGGGAGAACAAGTATTTGATACACTGCCGATTTTGTAGGTTTTCCTACTTACAAAGCATGTAGAGGTCTGTAATTTTTATCATAGCTACACTTCAACTGTGAGAGACGGAATCTAAAAAAAAATCCAGAAAATCACATTGTATGATTTTATAAGTAATTCATTTGCGTTTTATTGCATGACATAAGTATTTGATACATCAGAAAAGCAGAACTTAATATTTGGTACAGAAACCTTTGTTTGCAATTACAGAGATCATATGTTTCCTGTAGTTCTTGACCAGGTTTGCACACACTGCAGCCCACTGATTTTGGCCCACTCCTCCATACAGACCTTCTCCAGATCCTTCAGGTTTCGGGGCTGTCGCTGGGCAATACAGACTTTCAGCTCCCGCCAAAGATTTTCTATTGGGTTCAGGTCTGGAGACTGGCTAGGCCACTCCAGGAACTTGAGATGCTTTTTTACGGAGCCACTCCTTGCCCTGGCTGTGTGTTTCGGGTCGATGTCATGCTGGAAGACCCAGCCATGACCCATCTTCAATGCTCTTACTGAGGGAAGGAGGTTGTTGGCCAAGATCTCGTGATACTTGTCCCCATCCATCCTCCCCTCAATACGGTGCAGTCATCCTGTCCCCAAAGAATGATGTTTCCACCTCCATGCTTCACAGTTGGGATGGTGTTCTTGGGGTTGTACTCATCCTTCTTCTTCCTCCAAACACGGCGAGTGGAGTTTAGACCAAAAAGCTCTATTTTTGTCTCATCGGACCACATGACCTTCTCCCATTCCTCCTCTAGATCATCCAGATGGTCATTGGCAAACCTCAGATGGGCCTGGACATGCGCTGGCTTGCTGCAGGATTTTAATCTATGACGGCTTAGTGTGTTACTAATGATTTTCTTTGAGACTGTGGTCCCAGCTCTCTTCAGGTCATTGACCAGGTCCTGCCGTGTAGTTCTGGGCTGATCCCTCACCTTCCTCATGATCATTGATGCCCCACGAGGTGAGATCTTGCATGGAGCCCCAGACCGAGGGTGATTGACCGTCATCTTGAACTTCTTCCATTTTCAAATTATTGCGCCAACAGTTGTTGCCTTCTCATCAAGCTGCTTGCCTATTGTCCTGTAGCCCATCCCAGCCGTGTGCAGGTCTACAATTTTGTCCCTGATGTCCTTACACAGCTCTCTGGTCTTGGCCATAGTGGAGAGGTTGGAGTCTGTTTGATGGTGTGTGGACAGGTGCAGTTAATACAGGTAATGAGTGGAGAACAGGAGGGCTTCTTAAAGAAAAACTAACAGGTCTGTGAGAGCCGGAATTCTTACTGGTTGGTAGGTGATCAAATACTTATGTTGTGCAATAAAATGCAAATTCATTACTTAAAAATCATACAATGTACAGTTGAAGTGTACCTATGATAAAATACTTTGTAAGTAGGAAAACCTGCAAAATCGGCAGTGTATCAAATACTTGTTCTCCCCACTGTAGATGCCTTAACAACCCACATGGCCAGAGGGCCTACTGTATGCTTTCCTTCCAACCCCCCTGTTCTTAGCAATGCTGCACAGGGTCTCTCAGGCTCAGCACAGTCTGCTGCTTGAAGCCCCCAGATAGCCAGCGAGATCCTGGTTTCCAACCCTCCTCAGCTCCCTCAGACAGGACCTGCTCTCACAGTTAGACGGCAGGATATGGCATCTCTGACCAGACCAACTACAGCTATGGGTGTGGCCTTTGAAGAGCTTGACCCTCTACTGATCAGCTGCGACTCTGCTATTATCGAGACGTTACAGAATGCCAGAGCCCCATCGACCAGGAAGATGTATGCTGGTCGCTGGAAGCTGTTTATTGAATGGTGCTCTACCAGGGCAGAGCTTCCTTCAGAAACTATTGTACTCAAGGGCCTCCCGGGTGGCGCAGTGGTTAAGGGCGCTGTACTGAGATAGATAGTAGCTACTAAAAACAATTGGATACCACGAAATTGGGGAGAAAAAGGGGTAAAAAAAAAACTATTGTACTCCGGTCGCTCTGCCTCTACCTTGAAGGTGTATGCCTCAGGCCTATCGGCTAACCATTTACACATCGATGGAAAATTGTCAGGGACCCACTACCTCATCTGCCAATTCAGAGGTTAGTAGTGCTATTCCTCGTGACCTTGTTGGTATGAGTCATCCGTACTTTCAACAACACGGACAAATGTAACTATGGTTCTACGAATACCTGGAAGACCGTCAGTACTTTCCTGTCACTCTGAATCTTTTGATGAGAAAATTCTCTTAGACAGTGCGTGGTCTGATGTACTGTTTTATATGAAACGCGGAGGCAAGACCTCCCACGCTGTCACGTCACCGGAGTGACATTGTTGTTATTATTACTCGACCTGCTCGGCGCACCAGGGATATAATCCATACTTTCAACCGTACTGACGGTCTTCCAGGTCCGTAGTTACATTTGTAACTTCCGTTTTCTCTCGTCAATAGCTAGTGCAACCAAGCAGGCATGTCATAAAAATTGTACAGTGCCTTCAGAAAGTATTCATACCCTTGCTTTATTCCACATTTTGTTGTTACAACCGGATTTCAAAATTGATTAAATATATATATATTTTTTCACCCATCTGCACACAATACCCTATAATAACAGTGAAAACATGTTATTAGAAATTTCAGCAAATTTATTTCACTTTTTTAAATGTAAAAAATAAATAAACAAACAAAAAACGGGTTGATTGTTCTCCATCCTCCCCTGATTCAGAATCTACAATTTTATTGTCATGGCATGCTTGGTTCAATAGCTATTGGCGAGAGAACGGAATATCCAGTGCAAATCTAACTTTACCTGGTGCCAAACCAACCATATACCGGCTGGGTCTCTAAAAAAATTGTCCACACTTTCTGGTGTGTACATTTACATGATTTTGCAGGCATTCGTTTCAGGCTGTATATAGCAATTAATTGTGTATTACAGCCTGATTAATGAGACTAAGGTTGAGTAGGCATACTAAGGAGCTACTTTTCAGTATGAACTCACTATGCCTTGTGAAAGTGTTGTGGTTGCAAAGAAACATCAACAAACAGATTTACAGCCATGTAGATACAGTTGAAGTCGAAAGTTTACATACACCTTAGCCAAATGCATTTAAACTCAGTTTTTCACAATTCCAGACTTTATAATCAGAGTAAAAATTCCCTGTCTTAGGTCAGTTAGGAACACCACCTTATGTTAAGAATGTGAAATGTCAGAGTAATAGTAGAGATTTATTTCAGCTTTTATTTTTTTCATCACATTCCTAGTGGATTAGAAGTTTACATACACTCAATTAGTATTTGGTAGCATTGCCTTTTAAATTGTTTAACTTGTGTCAAATGTTTCGGGTAGCCTTCCACAAGCTTCCCACAATAAGTTGGGTGAATTTTGGCCCATTCCTCCTGACAGAGCTGGTGTAACTGAGTCAGGTTTGTAGGCCTCTTTTCTTGCACACGCTTTTTCAGTTCTGCCCACAAATGTTCTATAGGATTGAGGTCAGGGCTTTGTGATGGCCACTCCAATACCTTGACTTTGTTGTCCTTAAGCCATTTTGCCACGACTTTGGAAGCATGCTTGGGGTCATTGTCCATTTGGAAGACTCATTTGCAACCAAGATTTAACTTCCTGACTGATGTCTTGAGATGTTGCTTCAATATATCCACATACTTTACCTCCTCATGATGCCATCTATTTTGTGAAGTGCACCAGTCCCTCCTGCAGCAAAGCATGTGCCCCCCCCACCCCCGTGCTTCACGGTTGGGATGGTGTTTTTCGGCATGCAAGCCTCCCCCTTTTTCCTCCAAACATAATGATGGTCATTATGGCCAAACAGTTATATATATTTTTTCCCCTCCAAGGATGAATCAGACTTGTGGAAGTCAAAAAATTTTTTATCTGAGGTCTTGCCTGATTATCTTTTGATTTTCCCATGATGTCAAGCAAAGAGGCACTGAGTTTGAAGGTAGGCCTTGAAATACATCCACAGATACACCTCCAATTGACTCAATGATGTCAATTAGCCTATCAGAAACTTCTAAAGCCATGACACAATTTTCTGGAATTTTCCAAGCTGTTTAAAGGCACAGTCAACTTAGTGGATGTAAACTTCTGACCCACTGGAATTGTGATTAAGTGAAATAATCTGTCTGTAAACAAATGTTGGAAAAAAGACTTGTGTCATGCACGAAGTAGATGTCCTAACTAACGTGCCAAACTATAGTTTGTTAACAAGGAATTTGTGGAATGGTTGAAAAATGAGTTATAATGACTCTAAATGTATGTAATCTTCCGACTTCAGCTGTATATCTCACAATTCTTTGACTTGCAAGTTGCCACAGTGTTTTTTGTTTGCTCAATGTATGGTCCAGTATAATCCTGATTTGGCTGATTCTTTTCATGGTTTGAATGTAGAGAGGACATGAGGCATGTAAGTTCAGGCATAGAGTGTGTGACCTGATTTACTATTAGTTACCATGAAGCTTCTCTAAATGGTCCTCCACCTTGGGGAGAGAGAAGTAAACATCAACACAGATATTTTTACACATGCTTTTGAAGAGCATATAGCAGGCTATGAATGCTGCCAGGCAACCTCTGAAGTATGAAAATAAAATCAACAATAGAAAGCAGCCCTGAGGACTTCCAAACTCTGCAAATGTCCAGAGAAAGGGAGAGGCTAGAATGAAAATGGGAGGTTTGTTTTCAAAAAGGGGGAAGGGTCATGGTGCTGTTCTTGTGAAAGCACTTATTATTACCAAAGATACGTCCTACTCTTGAGGGATGATAAAATGACGAATGTGTAAGGGGCCAGGGCATTATGTCAATGAACACAACAATTAATTGTTTTTTTTATTGTTGTCAGTATGGCCAGTTCACTTTGCAAAGGAATTATCTTTGCCAAGCATGTCTATGGACAAGCAGATGAGTTCAAAGCAGACAAGACAAGTCTGTTTTGTGTGCTTGCAGAAACAAGATTGCTGTATTTTGGATTCAAACTGAAGGCTTCTTGATTTTAGCAAACCAACATTTTCACACAGCTCTTTGACAAGAGTTTTTATATCAACTTATTTTGGGAGTTATGGCTTTGCTTACTGAAAGCCTATACATTTATTTATTATGTAGGCTATGAGGTAAATGGGACCCTTCCTACCTCGGTCTGTATGCATACTCTGAACCACATGATGGCAATGACTTCACTCTGTTCCTCTCCATGCATAATTAGAAACGCATGAAGTTCTACCAACACTCACATGATATGCCCAAGTTTGCCTGGCTAGCAACTAGTCTTGGAGTTCTAGTGCACTTGGATCTATGTTGAGTACTTGGATCTATGTTGAAAGAGGATATATCCCATCTAATGTTTACATCTGAAGATCTGAGTCGTACGTACATTTAGGGCATTTCCATGTAAAAGGACCCATGAGCACCAACGTGAAGTTCATTGGAATATGTCAAATGAAAACTAATGCAGGGCATACAATACACGACTTTAAAATATCTAACGTCACTGAACCTCTCACATTAAACGACCGTCTTTCCTGTAGTTTTCCGTCTTGCCAACGTAGTGGTGCACACATTAAGCAATGTATCACAGATGGGGGGATTCACACACTACAAGATTCTTCAATTGGTTGTAAGGATTCTCGATACCACACTGTCTCATGAAAACGATGTGATTTAGATTGTTAACATAGCTAGAGCTGTGGCTCAAAGCAGCCTCATAAACATTATCAGTCAGACATTCACGCTTGCCATACAGAGTTTAAATATCTAGCCAATAAATGTTGAATAGAAAAAACATTGCTTGTGAACTTCAGAGCTGTAATAATTTGACACTTTGTACTTGCTTTTAAAACTTCTTAGGGATAGGGGGCAGTATTTTCACGTCCGGATGAAAAGCATGCCCAAAGTAAACTGCCTGTTACTCAGGCCCAGAAGCTAGGATATGCATATAATTGGTAGATTTGGATAGAAAATCATCTAAAGTTTCTAAAACTGTTAAAATAATGTCTGTAAGTATAACATAACTGATTTGGCAGGTGAAACCCAGAGGACAAACCATCCAGGGGGAAGAAACTTGAGGTCATAGTATTTCCCAATGGGTTTCTATGGGAAGCCCTATTTAATAGGAACCTGGTTGCAGTTCCTATGGCTTCCACTAGATGTCTTTAGAAATTGTTCAATGTTTTCTTTTGAGAAATGAAGAAGTATGGCTGTTTTTTTGTAAGTGTCACTCCAGGTAGACTCTCTGTTTTGGTACGCATGAACTGAAACGCGCTTCACGTTGTTTTTATCCGGTAACAGTTTATCCCGTCCTTAAATTTTATCGATTATTTACGTTTTAGGATTCTTGAGGTTGGATTAGGAACGTTGTTTGAAATGTTTGTACCAAGTTTACAAGTAACTTATTAGATACTTTGTAGTCGTGTTGGGCAAGTTGGAACCGGTGTATTTCTGAATCAAACGCACCAAATAAATTGACATTTTGGGGATATCAAGAAGGAATTTATCGAACAAAATGACCATTCATTGTGTCACTGAGACATTTGGGATTGCAAAAAGAAGATCTTCAAAGGTAAGGCATTTATTATATCGTTATTTCTGACTTTTTTGTCGCCACCTGTCTGGTTAAAATTATTTTCATGTGTTTGTTTGCGGGGTGCTGTCCTCAGATAATCGCATTTTTGAAATCTGATACTGCAGCTGGATTAACAAGAAGTTAAGCTTTATTTTGATGTATTACACTTTTTTATTTTCGTGAATCTTGAAAATGGTTATTTCTGTAGTTTGAATTTGGCGCTCTGCAACTTCACTGGATGTTGTCAAATCGATCTCGCTAAAGGGATTGGCGCGCAAAGGGATCACTAACAGGTTAACAAAAGCCAAACACATACTAGTAGTAGTCATCGCTCCTTCTCGAGAGTCTACACATTTTGGGTGATGCGATACAGCGTTATCTTGGCTTATTCCCTAGCGAGCTCTAATTGGCTTGCTGATCACTGTTCTCAACTTTTCATTGCACATCTCGAGCTCAAGAACTACAAGAGCATGGCAGATTTTGTGTCGATATTTGGCACATCTTGGACAGCTCAAAGACTAGATCTGTAGTCAGATTGCGTCGCTGACCCACTCACGTTAAACGTGTGTCATGGTCAAAATTATTGTCACCCCTGTTTTCAATACTCTAGCACCCACCCCTTGCGAGGATAACGACTCTAAAATGTCCTGGTAGCCTAGTTGGTGAAGTTCATGATGCTTAATGTCAACAAAAAACTGAGGACGATTTTACCAAAACTGTTACCAAATGTTACAGCTGCACAGTTATTCTAGTGCTATTGTAAAATGTTCAGTGGGAATTGTTCAACTTTTTAAAATGAATGTTTTGTTTTTTTGTAACATGGAATTGCCCTTTACTTTTTGAGACTTGGATGACTTCATTTGTTAATTTTGTTGAATGCTTTTTTTGTTTTGAAGAACTCCACAACAACAAAGACTTGCATTCAGAAAACGATTCTCACAATTTTATTTTATATTTTTATTTCACCATTATTTAACCAGGTAGGCAAGAACAAGTTCTCAACTGTGACCTGGCCAAGATAAAGCAAAGCAGTGCGACAACAGAGTTACCTATAAACAAACGTACAGTCATTAACACAAAATAAAATAAAAATCTATGTACAGTGTGTGCAAATGTAGGGAGGTAGGCAATAAATAGGCCCTAGAGGCGAAAATAATGACAATTTAGCATTAATACGGATGGCACTGTGATAGACTACATCCAGTTTGCTGAGTAGAGTGTTGGGGGCTATTTTGTAAATGACATTGTTGAGGATCGGTAGGATATAGTCAGTTTTACGAGGGTATGTTTGGCGGCATGAGTGAAGGAGGCTTTGTTGCGAAATAGGAAGCCGATTCTAGATTTAATTTTGGATTGGAGATGTGAGTCTGGAACGAGAGTTTACAGTCTAACCAGACACCTAGGTATTTGTAGTTCACATATTTTAGGTCAGAACCGTCCAGAGTAGTGATGCTAGTTGGGCGGGAGGGTGCGGGTAGCAATCGGTTGACGAGCATGCACATTTAACCTCTCTGAGATATGTGGGACGGTATCGTCACAGAAAAAAAAAACAGCCATTTTTCCAGCCAAAGAGAGGAGTCACAAAAAGCACAAATAGAGGTCAAATTAATCACTAACCTTTGATGATCTTCATCAGATGACACTCATAGGACTTCATGTTACACAATACATGTATGTTTTGTTTGCTAAAGTGTATATTTATATTTTTTTTAAATCTCATTTTACATTGGCGCGTTACGTTCAGTAGTTCTAAAATATGCGGTGATTGTGCAGAGAGCCACATCTATGTACAGAAATACTCATTATAAATGGTGATGAAAATACAACTGTTATACATGGAATTAGAGATATACTTCTCCTTAATGCAACCTCTGTCTGTTTAAGAGACAGGAGTCTCTTAAAGAAGAAGTTACATGTCTGTGAGAGCCAGAAATCTTGCTTGTTTGTAGGTGACCAAATACTTATTTTCCACCATAATTTGCAAATAAATTCATAAAAAATCCTACAATGTGATTTTCTGGATTTTTTTCCATTTTGTCTGTCATAGTTGAAGTGTACCTATGATGAACATTACAGTCCTCATCTTTTTAAGTGGGAGAACTTGCACAATTGGTGGCTAACTAAATACTTTTTTGCCCCACTGTATGTGTTTCTCCTTCCGGTATGAAACTTCAAAAGCGAATGACTCTCATTACGCTGGAGCTTAATACATGGCTTGGTCTTGCAACACATAAACATGACCTATTGCCGTTTAGCTCAGCTCATTGGCGATCTTCCAAAATTTCAACCTGAAAAATAACAAACATCACGTAAAGGTAGACTCAGCGTGAAGCGAACCCATGCACGTGTGCAGATACTGTGTGAGAGCGAAGTCTTGCATCTCTCTCATTTCAATATCTATGGTGCTACTTGTGGCAACGTCATTTTGCTGAGTCTATCTTTAATGCACAAGACATATCTAGCTTTAATGTAGGAGTAGCAATGCTTTTTGATGACATCATGAATTAATCAAACAGGCCTGAGCCGCGCATCGGGCTGTCACTCACAAGCCCAGCATGGAATAATGCCATAAGCAACAACCGCTTAAACAACCTGTGGTAGCCTGTCACTGTCACCAGTAGCAATGACAACAACAGTGACACATCAAAGGTGACAGGCTCGTGGTGCTGAAAGGACACCGACCGTGATCTGCACACTCTGTGTAGGATAACTATTTTTGTAAAACACATAGAGAGCAGTCACACACAGCATACTGATAAAAGCCACACATTTAAAATAAGCCAGTAGGCCCCCAATAACAAATACACAACAATTTTAAGTATATCCAAAATCGAAATGTACAACTATTACTTCCCATTGCAAACATACTTTTAACACGTTCCATACACAAATGTTTCACACAAGTTATTTTCAAAGAGATAGCTAACAGCTGCAAAAACAGTAAGCTGCAAATCACCAAATCATGATAATGTGATACTTCTTGTTGAAAGTTAATCTTGAAGGGTGTTAACAAATTAGCAAAAACAACCTCTTTGATAACACTTGTGGCTGCAGCTGCTATACACTACAACAAAAGGTAGCTAGAGACCAGGATTATTCAGTCGTTTCTTGCCCAGGGACCCTGTAAATTAGATATCTCTTTAATCCATTTTAAATTCAGGCTGAAACTCCACAAAATGTGGAAAGAGTCTGGGAGTGTGAATACTTTCTGAAGATACTGTTTTTAGTAAACATATTAACATGCACCATTAAATGAATGTATTCAACGAAACAGGAAACAACTACTGCATGTGTAAATTGCTTTGGAATAATGTTGCTCTTGACTCGGTTTCAATTGAATAGTGGAATTTGACTACTGTAGGTGTTTCCACCTACTCACTTCCTCCATATTAATACACTGTTCTTCAATCTCTTATCTTCTGTCTAGGTCAACATATAGGCTTTTTGTCTTTAGGTTTTGTGTGTATGCTGTACTATACTGTAAAACAGTGTATATGTATATAAACAGTTTTTATGGTGTGTGTGTGTGTGTGTGTGTGTGTGTGTGTGTGTGGACCTGACCTGGTCATAATTTAATCATGAATTCACAGGTGGGTTCCTCATTAACGGGTGGCACCTGCGAGCATTTGTTATTGTGCTGTTAAGCTCAGCTCTTCAGAGTATTCAAGGCAAACAGACTCATTAGGGGTGTATTCACTTGGAACAACTTGGAAGCAAACGGAACGAAACTGGGAGGGACCTACCTGAATTTGTCCAATAGAAACCGTAATTTCCGCTGCAAACTGTTTTCCTTCTGTGCAAAATGTTTTGCTACAGTACGCAACTAATGAGTACACCCCATGTCTCATCCTGACCAGGTGACAGTATTCACGTACAAATGTGTTGTGGTAATTATTTGCCTGATAAGGCTTTATTACAGGCTTATCACTGCTGATGCATAGCTTTGTTCTGTGTTGATCCCTGGTACTTGGTTGAGAACCTAATCGGTTTGCATAGGTGGGTTAGCTGACAACCTAACAATGTTCATGCTTCAGTGGTGCAGAAGTCCGTGAGATGTTGTGATTCTGGATAGCCAGTTAGACACCAACAATGACAAACTGCCATGTAGGGAATCGTAAGTGACTCTTTCAGCTGGTTTCATCTTGTTCTTGATACCATGTCTTGTTTTGAGGTGTTTTGATGAATTTCATGACAATGAAATGCTTATGATAATATGGCAAAAATTCTCTAGCTAGCTAACCAACAACTGTAACAATGTATTTCAGACAACAAGTGCTCATTGTGCAAATGTATTTGTTTTCAATAAATATTGGAGACGAAATATACACTGAACAAAAATATAAACGCATCATGCAACAATTTCAAAGATTTTACTGAGTTACAGTTCATATAAGGAAATCAGTCAATTTAAATAAATTCATTAGGCTGTAATCTATGGATATCACATGACTGGGAATACAGATATGCATCTGTTGCTCTGAGATACCTTAAAAAAAAGTAGGGGCATGGATCAGAAAACCAGTCCGTATCTAGTGTGACCACCATTTGCCTCATGCAGCTCGACACATCTCCTTCACATAGAGTTGATCAGGCTGTTGATTGTGGCCTGTGGAATGTTGTCTCACTCCTCTTCATTGTCTGTGTGAAGTTGCTGAATATTGGTGGGAACTGGACATGTTGTGCATGTCGATCCAGAGCATCCCAGACATGCTCAATGGGTGACATGTCTGGTGAGTATTCAGGCCTTGGAAGAACTGGGACATTTTCAGCTTCCAGGAATTGTGTAGCGATCCTTACGACATGGGGCTGTGCATTATCATGCTGAAACATGAGGTGATAGCGGCAGACGAATGGCACGACAATGGGCCTCAGGATCTCGTCATGGTATTTTTCTGCGTTCAAATAGCTATCAATGAAATGCAATTGTGTTCATTGTTCATAGCTTATGCCTGCCCATACCTTAACTCCACCTCCAGCATGAGTAACTCTGTTCCCAACGTTGACATTAGCAAACCACGACGACCTACCATCTGCCCGGTACAGTTGAAACTGGGATTCATTCGTGAAGAGCACTTCTCCAGCGTGCCATGCAACTGGCCATCGAAGGTGAGCATTTGTCTACTGAAGTCGTTTACGATGCCGAACTGCTGTCAGGTCAAGACCCTGGTGAGGATGACGAGCATGCAGATGAGCTTCCCTCAGACTGTTTCTGACAGTTTGTGCAGATATTCTTTGGTTGTGCAAACCCACAGTTTCATCAAGACGATCCTGCAGGCAAAGAAGCCAGATGTGGAGGTCCTAGGCTGGCGTGGTTACACATGGTCTGCGGTTGTGAGGCTAGTTGGACATACTGCCAAATTCTCTAAAATGACGTTGGTAGAGAAATGAACATTCCATTCTCTGGCACCAGCTCTGGTGGACATTCCTGCAGTCAGCATGCCAATTGCATGCTCCCTCAACTTGAGACATCTGTTACATTTTAGAGTGACCTTTTATTGTCCACAGCACAAGGTGCACCTGTGTTATGATCATGCTGTTTTATCAGCTTCTTGATATGTTTGATATATTTTATTTCAGCTCATGAAACATGGGACCAACACTTTCCATGTTGCCTTTTTTATATTTTTATTCCGTGTAGTTTACATGCTGTCAACAATCTAAGTCAACCCTGTGTCGTGTCTTTGGCTATGCCGGATTAAGTGATATGACATGCTATTCTATAAAATAATTTCTCTGTAATTAATATTACCTGATTGAGCTAATCATGTAAATGTAATTAACTAGAGAGTCGGGCACCACAAAATAATATTTATAGAGCTGTTATCTTCCGAATAAACTCTTAAAGACCTAGTAATATTTTACAACAATAGCAGTCAATATTAATCGTCATCTTAATTCAGTCTCATCTGAAGTTGTACATTCTTAGTTATCTGCACGAACCCTGGCTAACAAGTTGAATCAGCAATACAAAATTGGGTTTAAATAATTATTTATTTACTAAATACCTAGCTAATCACACAGAATTACACGTACACATAATTAAATCATAACTTTATTACAAATTACGTCATAAAAGAAAACGTCCCTAGCGGGCGGAACAGATATGACAACTTGTTACACAAAAGAAAAGGGGCTGGGTTTGAGTGAAAGAGCGGGAAGACTGAGGAACAAAGGGAAGAAGCTGTGCTATCGTAAATACAGTATGTTATGCATTCTAAATTACCGCCCATTTGGAAAAGGAAAATGCAATAAATATTTACTCCGAGCTGCGCTTCGGCAGGTTGGTGGTAGATGGAAGGCCATGTTGCCCAACCGAGTCCTTTGAAGAATGTCTCTGGTTGACAATTGAATACGTTGTAGTAACGTCGTTAGGTGATAGGCAGGATACTCTGTCTTTTCCTTCCTAACCCTCTTTTGCATCTGCTGTTGCTAACTCAACGGCTAGGAGGTATCACTTCTATAGTGAATAAGATTTCAAAGTTCATACCATTCGCAACCAAAGCTCACGCTGATGTTGGCTTCATTCTGTAGTTATTATCTGAACCATTCTGACATCGGACTGTCTTCCTACATCCTCAGAACAGAAGGTTATATTATCATCAAGGGCTTATATAGGAAGGGAGAGGAGGGCTTGTTTGAAAAGTTTTATAGCCCATGTCCCTTCACAGGGGCGGGCCACTGATTGAGCAGAGCCTTAACTTATGAAAACCCAAATCTCACATTTTAGAAGCTATAATCACATTTCATCCCATCACAAATAATATCATATTCAAACATTTAAATTGAACAACAATTCCATGTGAATGCGATAACTCTGATGTGTAGACTTTCCACTGTAGAGTTTGTCATCTTATCATTGATGAGAATGTCTCAGATGACAACCGAACTGACATCATATTCATTAAGTACCACATAGTACCGCATATGTTGAATTGTTCGGATTACCAGAATATAGTTCATTTCCCCCCCACCTTCTGATGTTCCTAGAATCTCTATGTTAACCAAGGGTTTTGCAAATGTAACCTCAGTAGGGTAGAGAGAGGAAAAGGGGGGAAGAGGTATTTATGACTGTCATAAACCTACCCCAGGCCAACGTCATGACACCTATCTGTTTTGCCCCATAGTTCCACACGTGTTAGGTTGTTTCTTAAGAAACAAAACCATCTATACCATCTACTATTTGGGATGTTAGTCCTTGGCTTTCACCAAGGGATAGCTGCTGAATTTTCCATATAACATCAAGCTACATTTATCTCCATGTGCCAATGAGTTGGCTATGATTAGTGATTGGGGGGAAATCGATTAGTTACATATCGGAATATTATTTTTTCATAGCTCGTTCTACATCTTTTTATAGGGAGCCAATTTGTTTTCAGCACTTATAACCATGTCTGAACAAAACTCCTTGTCCCTTTGCAGCAGACATGTTTGCGCAATTTGTTTGGAACATCGAATCGCAATAAAATCACAGTATCGAATCGCAATACATAGAATTGTGAGAATCGCAATACACACCGTATCGGCACATAAGTATCATCATAATATCATATCATAAGGTCCCTGGCAATTCCCAGCCCTAGCTAAGATGTGACCATCCAGCCACTAATTGCTCTTTCAAGTTAAGCTACTTCTGAAAGAAAAAATACTGTAGCAGAGACCGTTTTATAGATTCTGTCTCACATCTACCATCGCTGGGGGAAATATGTTTGTAGATTGTATTTGGGTGAAGGGAAGTTGTAGGCTATTCAATACTTTTTACAGTCAGATTTGCATGAAACCAACCAAACAAACAAAGTCAAGGGTTAATATTTTCCTCGAATCTTATCTCTTTAGTGGTGAGTTCTGAGCCTGTTTATCTGCCAAGATTGAAGATGTGATATCCCTCTGTGACATCAGCAAATACTCTTTCCCAGGGGCCAGCGTGTTACCTCTACTATCTGTATTCAGACACCATGACACAACACACAGATTTGTGACTTGCTGTTCCGAACCCACTGTCTTCAACTATTAAGCCTGGCAGATTGATTAAAGCACTGACGGTTCCTCCACCACTGCTTTCTGATCTCATTAGGCCATTACATCATTCATTATCTCATGAGGAAATTTCAAAAGGTTGAAGATGAACACTTCAATGTCAGTGTCCAGAGATGTTTTTTTCCTGGTACTAAGGGAGGAAGGTTGAACTGAAGTCAAGGAGAGAGAGAAATCACATGGAAAAGACCCCTGTTGATAGGGCTGGAAGCTGTTTAAAAAACAGTGGAAAATTGGCCAATTCAACTGTCGCAAGCTGTGCTTGTGGAAGATGGTTAGTTAATACCACAACAGAGAAATGTTAACTAACACTAAAATTATTGCTCCAATGAACTAAATTTGGCTGGCTTCTAACTTAAGGAAAAGCTTTTACTAACTAAACTACTCTAGTCTTTTGGCAAACTGACCTTAAGACTGGCAAATTGTACCTCTATAAGGTCACTGTACTCTCAGTTATCTTAGTGGATTCATTACTTCCTACAGAAGGCCCAAAGACACGTGCATTGTTTTCAGAATCCTGTAATTGACCTTAATTGCCAATTTCCCCTCAAAAACAGGATAAATGCAATCATACAGCAGATTTGATTTGATTGCTTATTCTCATTTGTATTGAAAACCTCAGATAATTTGACTGTATATGGGTTGTCATCTATCTTGTTTGAGTTTGTCAAAAGTACCAATGGCCTTGTGCGTTATCATGAAAGAAGGAAGCTTACTTATTTTTTACGACTTACTATTTTGCAGCCAAGATGGAAGCCTGTTCAGTGTTCCCTTTCCTACAAAGTAGGCTATTTTATTTATTTCCTAGAAGACTAAAAAGCTATACCCCTATCAGGCCCGTATAGTATGAAGTGTAGATACTTTCATATATCCTCTTCTTTGAAGGCTCGGTCTTTTCATGTATTCTATTGTGAAATTTTGACAATTGAGGGTTTGCTGAAAGACTAAAGAGCGTACCATGTTTCCTCTTTCTATGCCTAAAGTATATTTGTTTGAACATGTTGAATCAACATAAGCCACCACAACCAACATTACAAGTAAGAATGTCAAAATGACATTCCAGTCATGGAAACATATTCAGGCCAACCTTTTGTTTGCTTTCCCCTCCTCCTTCCCTCTGGGTGTTTTTGCTTTTCTGGGACAATGCTTTATTTGAAACTGTAATATTCCATTACGGAACGTTACCTTCTGAGAACAATGGTGAATAAAACGTGTGAACACTATTCTCTCACCTGTATCACCTAGCCTACTACCTGCCCCACAAAGCCACATAGAACCTTATTCCACGTCTCAGTCACTGTTCCTATACATCTTGCTTATAGACTAGCCTACATGCCTGAGACTAACTCAATGACTTTCCTGGCTACTGAATGCTATGTAGAACTTCGATCATGAGGCTACAGTACCAATATTTCAAATGTTAATCTAATTTTCATTGATCAACTGCACGTACTGTACAGAAACAATTAAAAACAATTTAATGCAGGTTACTGCAAACATTTTTTTAAAGTTAATTTAGCGTAATATTGAATGAGGTACATTGGAGTTAATGTAGGAGGCGCTAATGATGTGAGCCTCAACCACTTGTCAAATAAGTGACCGTGTGGTTGATTCATCGACGTGTGAAAATGCTGTCAGTGTCAGTTTCCAACAAGTATGTCTAAAAGTTTGTTTTAAGAGGTGTCCTGACCATACAGCATTTAAAGAATCTGGACTTACTGTAGGCCAAAATATTTTGCCAACAGTAGTGCAAACCTCTCAGTAAAGTGAAACCTGCATTGCTGATGCTAAGAATGTAATCTCTAAACTCCTACTCATTCCCAGCATCTCCTCTGCCAATCAAGTTGTCCAAAAATGTAACCGATCCCCAGCATAGGCCGCTTTAGCTGGTTGCTCTCGCTCCACAGTACTGGAGAACCTTCACGTAAAAAAAAACCTGAACAAAGAGACTTTGTCTCTGCTTCTATAAGTAGCTTCTGTGTTCTATGAGACTGCAGGTGTTGTCGAAAGCCTTCAAGGCAGTTTCACACACAGGCCTACTACATACAAACGAGTAGGCCTATACCTGAATAGAATTGTGAAAACAGTCTATTATTGTAATATGAAAAGTATTTCAACACATCAGAACACTCAACCTCATGAAAGGCCTCAGGGAGCCTAGTTCATGTTTGCTATAACCAGTATAACGTGTTTGTGTGTGTGTCTGAACTTTCTCTACCCAACAGTGTTGAACTGCAGCTGCTTGCTGTTAATTTTCACCCTGGTATCGCCAACTTGTCAAGCATGTTCGGTAAAATGCATTCTATGTGGCTTTGTGGGGCAGGTAGTAGGCTAGGTGATACAGGTGAGAGAATAGTGTTCACACGTTTTATTCACCATTGTTCTCAGAAGGTAACGTTCCGTAATGGAATATTACCGTTTCAAATAAAGCATTGTCCCAGAAAAGCAAAAACACCCAGAGGGAAGGAGGAGGGGAAAGCAAACAAAAGGTTGGCCTGAATATGTTTCCATGACTGGAATGTCATTTTGACATTCTTACTTGTAATGTTGGTTGTGGTGGCTTATGTTGATTCAACATGTTCAAACAAATATACTTTAGGCATAGAAAGAGGAAACATGGTACGCTCACTGTTGAAATGTGCTCTATATGCAAACAGACTGTCTATATAATGTATCTATATGGCACAAATAAGCCTAGCTTACTGGTTCAAGTTTAGTTACCTTAGTAACATTTTAAATTCATACCTTTATGTGTTTGAGTTGTGGTAATAAGACTGTGTGGCCTAGGTGAGACGTTAAAACAATTAGTTCTATAACAGGAGCTGACCCGTTTTCAAATCCCCATGAGCCCTCCCCAGTGTGTTTTCTACTATGTGCATCCAGCTCCCTGCGCTATGTTTACTGTGCACTTTTTCTGACTGGTTGCCTGTGTTTCCACCACTTGACAGTGTGTCCTTTTCAACAAAAAAAATGAAATTTTCCAATGATATCCATTGTTCTTAAAGGATGAATAAGGTAAATGGATGGAGATCAGATCTTTTTGTGTTTTGCAGACACACGCTAGCTCAGAATGGGTGGGGTTCAGGGACTCCGTTCAAGCCAGAGAGCGATAGAGAGACCAAGAGGGAAGGAGGAGTCTGAGAAAGAGAGAGCCTTGTTCAGAGGAACTGCTGCAGAGCTGTTCTTTCTCTCTCAGAGCCACATGTGTTTTGTGATTAGAGCAGGTGAAGAATGAAGAGGAGGCACAGGGGAGATAGGGGTAAGTCATATGGCACAGGTGTTTATGCATACATAATTATTTCTATCTCCGACTGGGAACTTTAGAACCTGGAGGAATGAATGTGACTCTTCAACATTCCAACCAATGTTATTATAGTTTAGACTTTTCCTTGAAATTCAGTTTAGTTAGGTTTAAGATCTGATGTACTTGTTTTTTTGTGTTAGGGACCAGAAGTAGCCTGTGTGTTTAATGTTAGAAGACATTTATGTATAGTGTTTCGATTTTTGGGGGATGTAAGGTTTTGCCACTGTGGAGCAGTAATACACACTTTGATGGGTCAGGTCATAGGTTAGGTTATTTTTCAAGGGGGGGCTGAACGCATTGATTCCATGTATTTTTCTGCTTCTCATTAAGAAAAATTATATTTGGGTCTTGGAGGTGTGGTTTGATGTGGGTGTGTTATGTTCACTATATCGTACCCTGGCAATTAATGTTTGTCCCTCCTTGAGTCACCACATCCACAGCATAGCCAAAACCACTTCCTCAAAATAGTCAGAATTAATCCAAGATAAACCAATAAATCTGTAATTTATTTTGATGTTTTGCAGTGGATGTGTTAGCTGCACAATTTTACATCTAGCTCAGGTGTTTGGTGCAGAATTTCTGAAGTAAAAAGACGTGCATGGATAACCTAGTCAGTGCACTGCAGACAGTATTGATTCCGCTTCTGCTGTCTGTGCTTAGAACTGATTTCTGAGAACATGTCATCAACTTTATCAGCAAGCTGTCGACCTATTGTAAATAAAGCACAAGCAACACGCTGTTTCAGTGCCCAAAATCACTAGCTAGTGAGCTAAGTTCCATCTATGTTTGTCAATGAAACTACATAGTAGTTGCTAGCAGGCACATTGAGCAGGCAGGCTGATCAATATACAATATATGTCTATACGACAATGAGACAAAATAAGGAAGTGGATAGAATATGATTATCAGTCAAATTAACAAATGTATATAATATTGATTACTATGTACGGTGCCTTCAGAAAGTTTTCATACCCCTAGACTTATTCCACATTTTGTTGTTACATCCTGGAACCAAACATCAAAAATTTGGACTTGTCAGACCAAAAGACATCTTTCCATCGGTCTAATGTCCATTGCTCGTGTTTCTTGGCTCAAGCAAGTCTCTTCTTATTGGTGTCCTTTAGTAGTGGTTTCTTTGCAGTAATTTGACCATGAAGGCCTGATTCACACAGTCTCCTCTGAACAGTTGATTTTGAGATGTGTTTGTTACTTGAACTCTGTGACGCATTTATTTGGACTGCAATTTCTGAGGCTGGTAACTAATGCAGCAGAAGTAACTCTGGGTCTTCCTTTCCTGTGGCGGTCCTCTTGAGAGTCAGTTGCATCATAGCGTTTGGTTTTTGTGACTGCACTTGAAGAAACTTTAAAAGTCCTTGACATTTTTCGGATTGACTGACCTTCATGCCTTAAAGTAATGATGGACTGTAATTTCATTTTGCTTATTTGAGCTGTTCTTGCCATAATATGGACTTGATATTTTACCAAATAGGGTTGTCTTATGTATACCACCCCTACCTTGTCACAACACAACTGATTGGCTCAAACGCATTAAGAAGGAAAGAAATTCCACAAATGAACTTTTAACAAGGCACACCTGTTCATTGAAATGCATTCCAGGTGACTACCTCATGATGCTGACAAACCTTTGACTGGTTGTGTGTGTTTGCGCTTTTGTTTGTACAGTGTACTGTTAATTTGTCAAAGATACGTTTCTGTATAGTTTTAGTCTTTCAAACGGGTTTGTGAATAGTTTTTATTTCAGTTTATGAACGTCTTTCATTAGTAGTTTCGGTTTACTATAACCTTGCTTCCAACAACATGTTTGTCAGCGAGACTGTCTATTGTTTCTTTGTCAACCAGAGTCTGAGGAAAGTTTATATTGACAATAATCTGTAGCTCTATATTTTTGCTGTGTCTTTTTGGCCTGAATTGGTTAGTCTCATCCCTGAAACATACGTTTTAGAATTGTGAATGAGTCATTCTGCTACTGGCGCCCTGTTTGTGTACTTGGCATGCTTTGGGGGGAAATGTTAAACTCTGGTCACAGACAGCCTTTTGCTTTTCTGCCTTGTTAGTTACTAAGTGGTGTAAAGAACTTAAGTGAAAATACTTGAAAGTACTTAAGTTGTTTTGGGGGGTGTCTGTACTTTACTATTTATATTTTGGACAACTTTTACTTCACTACATTCCTAAAGACAATGATGTACTTTTTGCTCCATACATTTTCCCTGACACCCAAAAGTACTTGTTACATTTTGAATGCTTAGCTGGACATGAAAATCGTCCAAGAAAACATCCCTTGTCGTCCCTACCGCCTATGATCTGTCAGACTCCCTAAACACAAATGCTTTGTTTGTAAATTATGTGTTGGAGTGTGCCCCTGGCTATCTGTGAAAAATAAAATACAACATTGTGCCATCATGTGTTTAATATAAGCAATTTGAAACCATTTATACTTAAGTATATTTAAAACCAAATACTTTTAGACTTTTACTCAGGTAGTATTTTACTGGGTGACTTTTACTTTTACTTGAGTAATTTCCTATTAAGGTGTCTTACTTTCACTCAAGTATGACAATTGAGTACTTTTTCCACCAATGTCATTACTCTTCCATTCCACGGCCAAACCTCGAAGGGAAGAATTTACAGCATGAAGCAGTATGGTTGGACTATGTATCATTGATGCGTTTTCCACTTGTCCTTGTTTCATTTTGTGATCCAAGTAATTTTTTCCAGCATCAGAAATGTCAGCGTTCTGCCATGTAGTCTGGTTTCTGGCCACTAGTTTTATTTATGAGGGGCTGTAGGCCTAAAAACATCCTTGATTTTAGATTTTAAAAAGCTCACGTTATTTCCATATATATAATGTATCTAGGGCCGGGACAATACCAGCATCACGATACTTGTTAGTATTGTGGCAAGGAAACAAAACATGAAGCCCTAATGTTGGAAACCAACATTATATTGTCATCCAGAGTCATATTTATATATTTTCCATGCTATAGCACACACATTTTGACATACAGCATGTTTTTAAAGGACCAAAGAGTTTGGTCTGCTTCGTGTTTTCATGGAAAACATATACTAGAATCATCACAACCCTAGTTGTATCTGCCATGACTTTTCATTATTGGCTAGCGCGCACATAAAGCTGTGTCAGATGGTTGAGTAAGAATATACATGATTCTTCTAACACAGTTTGGTGTTCAATGTTTGTATGAGTCGGGCAGCAGGTGCTGTTATGTCACTGTGAATGCCGAGCATCAGCTACAACACTATTAAGTAAACAGAATTACACTGCCATATGAGCAGTTCAGTTACTTTGCTACATATTTTTTACATTTGAGTAATTTAGCAGACACTCTTATCCAGAGCGACTTACAGTAGTGAGTGCATACATTTACCCATGTGGGAATCAAACTCACAACCCTGGCAGTGCATGTGCCCTGCTATAATACCAACAGAGCTACATGGGACTATTAGATTGCTGATGTTTTGCAAGCTGTTGGAGTGATGAAATTACGGTTTCCTTTATGCCTCTCCTGCAGCTATGTACAACTATAGACATGGCATATCAACTCGCCATTGGAATTACAGTGGCATGAAGATCTCCTGAATCTTCAAAGTCAACTGTCGAGTTATTTTCCAACTCTTTGTTCACTACACGAAATGTGTTGTATTTAAGTGTTCTGTGTTCATTGCTCCCGGGATACTTCCGTTCTGAAGTTGGTTGAACAACAGTAAACTGACCACCACTACCTGTAAACATACTCACTCTCCGTAGACAGTAAATTGCAAAATAAACTTTGTCCAGTTGGTCAATGCAGTGCTTGTAAACATTGTGTAAAGTTGTCTGTGTATTTACTCATCATGACAATGCTAGGCCTTGCCTTATAACAGGTAGGTAGCCTAGTGGTTAGAGTGTTGGACTTGTAACCGAAAGGTTGCAAGATCAAATCCCTGAGCTGACAAGGTAAAAATCTGTCACTCTGCCCCTGAACAAGGCAGTTAACCCACTGTTCCTAGGCCGTCATTGAAAATAAGATTTGCCAAGTTAAATAAAAGTTTAAAAAAATACTCACACACTTTGGGACAATGTTTTATTAGAAAAAGTAGTCTCATTACGGAACGTTACCTTCCGAGAACGATGGTGAATAAAATGCATAATCACCATTCTCTCACCTGTATCACTTGGTCTACTACCTGGCCCACAAACCCACATAGAATGAACTATGCAAATATTTACTCAACATGGTTGGCCAGTAGACAGCATGCAGCTGCAGTTGAACACCTTTAGGTAGAGAGTTCAGACACATGGTGAAATGAGAAAGCACAGGGACATGATCTTTGATGCAGCGTATTTTCTCTGGTCGCACAGAAAAGCAGTTCATGCGGGTGTTCTCATGGTTTCCATAGACCAGTCTGGGGGGGATCCTTACTGCAACAAATGGTTTAAGGGGAACTAAACTATTTTTTTAACCTGTGTGGGAATTGTTTTAAATATATATATATATATATATATATAATATATATGTTTTAACCCACGTAAACTCGTAACTAGTTATTCCTTTGTTCAGGTGAAGGGTGGCTTTGCTCATCCTCACATGTTGATTTCATATGTTTGCATCTTACATTTAAGGCTGCCTTACCCCATGTTTTAGTATACTTCCTCTAGGGTCCATTACATCCAGTGGTGGAAAAAGTACCCAATTGTCATACTTGAGTAAAAGTAAAGATACCTTTTTTAATAGAAAATAACTAAAGTAAAAGTGAGTCACCCAGTAAAATACTAGAGTAAAAGTATTTGGTTTTAAATATACTAAAGTATCAAAAGTAAATGTAATTGCTAAAATATACTTAAGTATTGAAAGCAAAAGTATAAATCATTTCAAATTCCCTTAAGCACTTTGTTTAAAAAAAAACTACGGATAACCTGGGGCACACTCCAACACATACATAATTTACAAACAAAGAATTTGGATTTAGTTCGCAGTAGGGATGACCGGGGATGTTCTCTTGATACGTGTGTGAATTGGAGCATTTTCCTGTCATACTAGCCATTTAAAAATATAAGTAAAGTACAGATACCCCCCAAAAGTACTTAAGTAGTACTTTAAAGTGTTTTTACTTAAGTACTTTACACCACTGATTACAGCTCTTGTCCCCATGCAGTGCCATTAATTTGAATGTTGGTTATCCTTCCACAATGTCACAATGGATGGCAGAAATGTCAAGTTATGTATCACTAGATTTGATTTATTACCCGATTAAAGGGTATTCTGTGCATCTTTCATACGGTCTGGATGCCTTTGGAATACTGTACAACAAAAGGAGTTTGTATTGAAAAATGCCCACGTCAGGGGAGATACCTATTTAGGCCATCCATAGCTGCTGGGCTGCTCAGTCCTGTCCCTGGGGGTCTGACTTACTGTTGTCACTCTGGCCTTGCTCGAACACACCTGAAACCAATAATGAATGTTTAACTAAGATCCTAAAGTCCTCCCTCGCCCTCCTTTCGGCAAATCTGACCACGACTCCATTTTGTTGCTCTCAGCCTTTAGACAGAAACTAAAACAGGAAACAACCCTGCTCAGGTCTGTTCAACGCTGGTCCGACCAATCTGATTCGACGCTTCAAGATTGCTTCGATCACGTGGACTGAGATATGTTCCAGATAGCGTCAAACAACAACATTGATGTATGCGCAGATTCTGTGAGCGAGTTTATTCGCAAGTGCATCGGTGGTGACGTACCCACGGCAACAATTAAAACCTTCCCCAACCAGAAACCGTGGATTGATGGCAGCATTCGCGCAAAAACTGAAAGCGCGAACCACTGCTTTTAATCAGGGCAAGGCGACCGGAAACATAACCGAATACAAACAGTGTAGCTATTCCCTCCGCAAGGCAATCAAACAAGCTAATCATCAGTATAGAGACAAAGTAGAGTCGAAATTCAACGGCTCAAACATGAGGTATGTGGCAGGGTCTACAGTCAATCATGGACTACAAAAAGAAAACCAGCCCCGTCGTGGACCCAGATGTCTTGCTCCCAGACAAACTAAACAACCTCTTTGCTCGCCTTGAGGACAATGCAGTGCCACTATCACGACCCGCTACCAAAACTTGCGGACTCTCCTTCACCGCAGCCAATGTGCGTAAAACATTTAAACGTGTTAACCCTCACAAGGCTGCCGGCCCAGACGGCATCCCTAGCCGCGTCCTCAGAGCATGCGCAGTCCAGCTGGCTGGTGTGTTTACTGACATATTCAATCCTTCCCTATCCCAGTCTGCTGTTCTCACATGCTTCAAGATGGCCACCATTGTTCCTATTTCTAAGAAAGCTAAGGTAACTGAGCTAAACGACTATTGCCCCGTTGCACTCACTTCCGTCATCATGAAGTGCTTTGAGAGACTAGTCAAGGATCACATCACCTCCACCCTCCCTGACACCCTAGACCCATTCCAATTTGCTTACCGCCCCAATAGGTCCACAGACGATGCAATCACACTGCACAATGCCCTAACCCATCTGGACAAGAGGAATACTTATGTAAGAATGCTGTTCATCGACTGCAGCTCAGCATTTAACACCATAGTACCCTCCAAACTCGTCATTAAGTTCGAGACCCTGGGTCTCAACCCCGCCCTGTGCAACTGGGTCCTGGGCTTTCTGACGGGCCGCTCCCAGGTGGTGAGGGTAGGAAACATCTCCACCCCGCTGATCCTCAACACTGGGGCCCCACAAGGGTGCGTTCTCAGCTCTCTCCTGTACTCCCTGTTCACCCATGACTGCGTGGCCATGCACGCCTCCAACTCAATCATCAAGTTTGCAGACGACACTACAGTGGTAGGCTTGATTACCAACAACGACGAGACGGCCTACAGGGAGGTGGTGAGGGCCCTCAGAGTGTGGTGTCAGGAAAATAACCTAACACTCAATGTCAACAAAACGGAGATGATCGTGGACTTAAGGAAACAGCAGAGGGAGAACCCCCCTATCCACATCGATGGGACAGTAGTGGAGAAGGTGGAAAGTTTTAAGTTCCTCGGCGTACACATCACGGACAACCTGAAATGGTCCACCCACACAGACAGCGTGGTGAAGAAGGCGCAACAGCGCCAGAAGGCATCACCGGAGGCAAACTACCTGCCCTCCAGGACATCTACACCACCCGATGTCAGAGGAAGGCCAAAAAGATCATCAAGGACAACAACTACCTGAGCCACTGCCTGTTCACACAGACAACAGTCACCCTCGAAGCATCGTTACCCATCGCTCCACAAAAGCCGCGGCCCTTGCAGAGCAAGGGCAACCACTACTTCAAGGTCTCAGAGCAAGTGACGTCTCCGATTGAAACGCCACTAGCGCGCATGTGACCAATAAAATTTGATTTGATTTGAATAACGGGTGGTTTGATTTTTTTGTGTGGGGGGTATTGATATTTGTGGGTCAAACTTTCTCACTTATCATTATTCAGGATTATCCATAATCATGGTAGCGTCCACATTCATGTAGAAGTGTTTAGAAACATATTATATTCTTATTTACAATAAAAGTGACCCCAAAAGGGTCATATTAGATTGTGTAGAAATGCAGGAAATTATCTTTAGATGCCCAAAACATTCTGAGGGAGGACCCCCAGACCATCCACCAGGTTGTCCCTCCACTTCTAAAACCAAAGTTGTACCCCCGAGTTGAATACATTTGTGGTTTTCCCCTCGGCAGCATGGCTAAAGTCTGCTGTGGAATTATAACACTGGCTGCCCTGTAAGATAATTCAAGGAGCAAAGGTCCACCGCACGCAGCTGACTCGGTGACGGCAAATCTCCAATCTCTCTCTCTCTCTCGCTCTCAAACACTTACACTCCACCTCTGTGGGTTACCCTTTCCCCTACTTCACTCCTGTTGTGAATTGCCTCTCACACTGAGTCAAAACAGGCTACATACAGTGGGGCAAAAAAGTATTTAGTCAGCCACCAATTGTGCAAGTTCTCCCACTTAAAAAGATGAGAGAGGCCTGTAATTTTCATCATAGGTACACTTCAACTATGACAGACAAAATGAGAAAAAAAAATCCAGAAAATCACATTGTAGGATTTTTAATGAATTTATTTGCAAATTATGGTGGAAAATAAGTATTTGGTCACCTACAAACAAGCAAGATTTCTGGCTCTCACAGACCTGTAACTTCTTCTTTAAGAGGCTCCTCTGTCCTCCACTCGTTACCTGTATTAATGGCACCTGTTTGAACTGGTTATCAGTATAAAAGACACCTGTCCACAACCTCAAACAGTCACACTCCAAACTCTACTATGGCCAAGACCAAAGAGCTGTCAAAGGACACCAGGAACAAAATTGTAGACCTGCACAAGGCTGGGAAGACTGAATCTGCAATAGGTAAGCAGCTTGGTTTGAAGAAATCAACTGTGGGAGCAATTATTAGGAAATGGAAGACATACAAGACCACTGATAATCTCCCTCGATCTGGGGCTCCACGCAAGATCTCACCCCGTGGGGTCAAAATGATCACAAGAACGGTGAGCAAAAATGTGCAAATAAATTCATTAAAAATCCTACAATGAGATTTTCTGGATTTTTTTCCTTCTCATTTTGTCTGTCATAGTTGAAGTGTACCTATGATGAAAATTACAGGCCACTCATCTTTTTAAGTGGGAAAACTTGAACAATTGGTGGCTGACTAAATACTTTTTTGCCCCACTGTACAGCCAGCCATTACAAAGAGCATTTTATAGCTGTTCAAATCTGTCATTCATGGTGGTGGGCTAACCTGTTGTTATGGACATGTTGGAATGTTAAAATAAGTTGTATTTTTTGCTCATCAGTCTCATCAGAGTTGAAGCCTTGCCAGTTGTATTCATAAAAGCAGGCAGCTGGTGCCTATAGGCCTGTATCCCAGTCTGTAGGGCGGTTGGCTGAGGTAAGGGTTGAATGGTTCTGTTGGCTGCTTGCCCTGTGACTGGGGTGGGGCCCAGTGCTGAGCACTGACCCTCAGCCTGGCTGATTTATGAGTTCCTCACTGAGCCTCCAGAAACACAGCCTTGGCCTCCAGCTGAACCATGGACTCCCTGAAACATAAGCAGGGACACCCTGTGTCCATTGCTGTCTAAACTGTTTATAAACACACCCCAAGCCAGCAGATGTGGATTGTTGCAGTTTACACTACAGTGGATAAAGTGAGCTTTTGCTGTTGTGCTTTAAGTTAAAGCAATATAGGCATACTGTTGAGTGGTGGTTGCTACAGCTGGAAAAACGGGAAACCGAGATTAGTGGGGTAATATTTACAATATGTGCATACCTCACATGTGACCCGTAATAAGACTTTGCAATTAATATGTTAACAAAGTCTATTAAATAACCAAGCAATATTAATGTAGAAGTGTTTGGGGCGACAGGTAGCCTAGTGGTTAGAGCACTGGGCCAGTAACCGAAAGGTTGCTAGATCAAATCCCCGAGCTGACAAGGTAAAAATCTGTCATTCTGCAACTGAACAAGGCTGTTCCTAGGCCGTCATTGTAATTAAGAATTTGTTCTTAACGGACTTGCCTAGTTAATTTTTATTTAACTCCATAAAGATTATTTAGCAATATGCAAGAGTCTATAGATTAGTAAAAGTAATAGAAAGGTCTGAGAGTTGTCTATATCAAAGGCAGATATTTAATACCATTGTAAAATGAACAATACATTATACAAGGCATAAAGCTTAAGTTACAAAGCATTTCAAGGCCTTATTCTGGGCATGATCACAGAGGGAGAAAGAGAAGTCATAGCCTTAAAGGCCGTGCTCCAAGAATCCCAGGGGCAGAGTGCAAAAGAAAGACGGTATATCTCACCAGCGCAGGTCAGGATCAAAGGGAGGGAGACAATGCATCTGAGAACCCTTTTTATAACAGATGTTTGGATTCAAAATCTCAATTCAAAAGCATTACTGTTGAGTTAACCTCCAATCAGATATCAGACCTACAGGATGTAAAGACAACAGAACCTCTGCTACCCAGTGAGACAGAATGGGGGTTACACCATGCCCAAACTGGATGCGCGGGTGCGTCCGCCATCGTGCGCAAATTGATTTTGTCCCCCCACACCAAACGCGATCACGACACGCAGGTTGAAATATCAAAACAAACTCTTAACCAATTATATTAATTCAGGTTGAAAAGCATTAAACGTTTATGGCAAATTAGCTAGCTAGCTTGCAGTTTCTAGCTAATTTGTCCTTTTTAGCTAGCTTGCTGTTGCTAGTTAATTTGTCCTGGGATATAAACGTTGAGTTATTTTATCTGAAATGCACAAGGTCCTCTACTCTGACAATTAATCCACACAAAACGGTCAACTGAATCTTTCTACTAGAGATCGACTGATTATGATTTTTCAACACCGATAGCGATTATTGGAGGACCAAAAATGCCGATACCGATCAATCGGCCGATTTAAAATAAATATAATAATAATAATTTTAAAACAAAATGTATTTGTAATGACAATTACAACAATACTGAATTAACACTTATTTTAACTTAATATAATACATCAATAAAATCAATTTAGCCTCAAGTAGATAGTGAAACATGTTCAATTTGGTATAAATAATGCAAAAACAAAGTGTTGGAGAAGAATGTAAAAGTGCAATATGTGCTATGTAAGAAAGCTAAGGTTTCAGTTCCTTGCTCAGAACATGAGAACATATGAAAGCTGGTGGTTCCTTTTAACATGAGTCTTCAATATTCCCAGGTAAGAAGTTTTAGGTTGTAGTTATTATAGGACTATTTCCCTCTATACCATTTGTATTTCATTAACCTTTGACTATTTAATGTTCTTATAGGCACTTTAGTATTGCCAGTGTAACAGTATTTCTTCCGTCCCTCTCCTCGCTCCTCCCTGGGCTCAAACCAACAACACAACGACAACAGCCACCACATCGAAACAGCGTTACCCATGCAGAGCAAGGAAACAACCACCCCAAGGCCCAGAGCGAGTGAAGTTTGAAACTCTCTATTAGCGCGCGCTAACTAGCCAGCCATTTCACTTCGGTCACACCAGCCTCATCTCGGGAGTTGATAGGTTTGAAGTCATAAACAGCGCAATGCTTGACACACGAAGAGCTGCTGGTATAACGCATGAAAGTGCTGTTTGAATGAATGTTTACGGGCCTGCTTCTGCCTACCACTGCTCAGTCAGATACTTAGATACTTGTATGCTTGTATGCTCAATCAGATTATATGCAACACAGGACACGCTAGATAATATATAGTAATATCATCAACCATGTGTAGTTAACTAGTGATTATGATTGATTGTTTTTTATAAGATAAGTTTAATGCTAGCTAGCAACTTAACTTGGTTTACTGCATTTGCGTAACAGGCAGTCAGTCTCCTTGTGGAGTGCAACGAGAGAGAGGCAGGTTGTTATTGCGGTGGACTAGTTAACTGTAAGGTTGCAAGATTGGATCCCCCGAGCTGACAAGGTGAAAAGCTGTCTTTCTGCCCCTGAACGAGGCAGTTAACCCACCGTTCCTAGGCCGTCATTGAAAATAAGAATGTATTCTTAACTGGCTTGCCTAGTTAAATAAAGATTAAATAAAGGTGTAAAAAAAAAAAACTACGCCCAAAAATACCGATTTCCGATTGTTATGTGAACTTGAAATCGGCCATTCCGATTAATCGGTCGACCTCTACTTTCTAGTCATCTCTCCTCCTTCCAGGCTTTTTCTTCATTGAACTTTATAGGGCAATTGGCATCTAACTTTCATAATAAGGTGTATTATCCCGACCGACCTCAGTTTATCTTTCAATCACCCACGTGGGTATAACCAATGAGGAGATGGCACTTGGGTATATGCTTCTATAACCAATGAGGAGACGGGATAGACAGGACTTGCACCGCGTTCAGCGTCACAAATAAAACTGACTTCTTCTATTTTAGCGATTGGCAATGCAGACGCTCGTTGGCGCAATGATTGAATAACATGTATTTGTACATTTATTTTGCGCGAGCGGTGTAGTCAGCATGTTAGAGGGAGAATGCAGGATTCCTAAAACAACACAAAGGAAATCCTAGCATACAGGTTATAAGAATCACTTTGGGGGCTGGGTTGCCCAGCAGTAGCAATCATATTGCTTGGTCTGTAATTTGTTCAGTGGTTTTAGGTGGTAACTGTCTAAAAGATGACTGACTTAGGTTAGTTTTAGGGGATACTGAAGCAAGTCCTGTCACTTCTGCTTATCAAAGTCTTTGATAAATCAATATACTGTATCAAACTGTAGGGAGATTCCTAACCAACTATATTTACCTTTTTTAGGGCTGTAATATACAGTATGTTGACAGTTTACAATGAGATCTCAATGTCATTGTCTGTTGTGGGTTTACTGGTAAATGGCTGTCAGGTACAATCATAGATATTTCTCAGTGGCTTGGTACATAAAAAGGCTAAAGCCACACAGGATGTGTGTCCTCTGAAAGGATTGTCTACTGTAGAGATCAAAGATGGAAACATGCTTCTATTGGGTTGTTCCTATGAGTGTTGCTGTCGTAAAAATAGCTTTTGAATGATGTGTGTAATTGATAGCATGTGTTCATCTGAAAGAAATAGAGCTTAACTGGTTTCAGTGTTGATTTCAGTGAGCTACCTGTGGTACTAAAGGCCATGTTACAAGCTAATTATCCTTTTCTATAATTCAACGATTGGTCACTGTCTGCTCTAGGTTGAATCTCAAGTCTCAACCCTTTTTCTCTCCTTTCCCAGGAAAGAGGCATACGGGAACCCCATTGAAGTAATGAGGTGAAGAAGCACAAAGCAGGCTAAAGCAGCTGGCTACTAGCTACCTTCCATACTCTACTAAGTCTGAGACTGGGTCCTCCGGGTGTCTCCATCCAATGCTCCTGAAGCGCCATGAGCCACAGCTGGGGACAATTTACTACTCCATAGACTGCCATATCTCCTGCAGCCTTTCCCTCTCTGTCCTCGGGCCCCCCCTGGCCCCTTCCCCCCTTCCCCATTGGCCGAGATGAAGAAGGTGGGGCAGTGGTCGGCGGAGGAGGTGTCCCATTGGCTGAGCGAGGAGGGGATGCAGGAGTATGGCGACTCCCTCCAGCAGGCGGACGGCCCCGTCCTGCTGCGGCTCACCCCGGATGACTTCCTGACCCCGCCCCTCTCACTGGTCTCCTCAGACAATGGGCGGCAGCTCTTGGAACGGTTGGAGACCCTACGGATCGAGCATCACATTGAGGAGCACCAAAAAAATGGCCACGCCAATGGCCATGGGAGGCTGCCCAACGGCACTGCCAAGCCCCTGCGGAAAGGTTCACTGGGGCTTAATGGCTTCCGGAAGGAGATGGTCCAAATCCCCATCCCCATGTTGGAGCCTGAACGCTCTGGGTTCCCCCAGGAGTGGGGCAAGACAGGCGTAGCGTTCCTCTACGCAGTCTGCTGCTTTGTCACTACCACCGTGGTCATCTCGGTGGTCCATGAGAGGGTGCCGGCCAAGGAGCATACCCCACCGCTGCCCGATAAGTTCTTTGACATTTTTGACCGGGTGGAGTGGGCCTTCTCTATCTGCGAGATCAATGGCATGCTGCTGGTGAGTCTGTGGCTGCTGCAGTGGACCCTGCTCAAGTACAGGTGAGACAACAGTAGTGTGATAAGAGTAGATGGGGCAGTGTTTACCTTTTTAAATTGTAACCTTCAACTTTGAACTTATTTTTCTGGGATACCCAATGGCTACATTACAGGCTGAATAAATTGCAAACGTCTGCCAGATCTCACCACGCCTGGATATGCGTTTAACATATGAGCTAACCACATATGATATAGCAATCTGATGCTCGACTTGGCAGTCAATGACGTAGGTTGCTGCAATGCAACGTCTGCAATGTAGTCAGCCTGGAATGTGACTGTAGATAACTAACCAATAATCTGTATCTCTGTGTCCAGATCAATAATCATCCGTCGGTTCTTCTTCATTGTGGGTACCCTCTACCTGTACAGATGTGTCACCATGTACATAACCACTCTGCCTGTTCCAGGGATGCACTTCCAATGCTCTCCAAAGGTTTGTTTCCTTCCAAATCCAAGCAACAGTAGGCTGTCAGTTGCAAACACTCACTGTGACCTACCAGCGCCCATATCTATTTCCATCAATGATGTGTCATTGCTGCTATAATATTCTGATTCTCTGGGCTATTCTTGCATATAAACATTACAGTTGGATCTTAAAAACAACACCCCCTAAAGACAAACTTAACAGAAAGAGATCTAGACCTTGTTTTCATTTTAACGCCCCCCAGTCCTCTTCACGGGACATTAATCACATGAAAAAGATCAAAACGATTCTGTTGCATGTGTACAACTTAAAAGAGATATTTTTTAAACTGCTTGAGTGCTCATCCGGCATGAGTTTCCTTTCCCTGTTTTCGCTTCTCACATCCTAACCCTGTGACTAAAGAGCCAGATGAGGTCAAGTTATACTGAGGTAGCATGTGGTTCAAGTGTGACTCACTTGATCACTTATATATATACTATATAGTTCTCTTTTGAAAGTCTTTTGAAGTGTCGAAGAATGGAAGTCACAAAATGGTAGCTCCTCCCACCACAGAACAAAGCGGTGGGTGGGAGTTCAGTGTATAGAAACTTTCCCACTCCCTCTGTTGCCCAAGGCCATTGGGAGTGATGTGTATTGTTCCCTCGTTCCGCCCTCCAACTTTCCTCCCCTCCTCTACTCCCCTCCCCTCCTCTACTCCCCTCCCAGCAACAGATGAAGGTCTTTTTATGTACTGTCATGTCCTGGGCCTGGTTTCCTGTTCTAAACCTCTATCTGAATTGGAACAAGCTGTCCTCCATCACAGAGACCAACTGTGAAGTGGCTTCCTCTCTCTCTCTCTGTGTGTGTGTGTGTGTGTGTGTGCACGTGTTTAGTTGTGTGTGTGTGTGCACGTGTTTAGTTGTGTGTGTGTGTGTGCACGTGTTTAGTTGTGTGTACATGTTTTTTTGTGCGTGTGTGCATGTGTTTATTTGTGTGTTTCCGTGCACAATGCACATTTACGTGTGTGTGTGTGTGTGTGTATACTACACTGTGTGTACATAGCACATGCAATGTAGTGTTGGTTGAGTCACATGCTGTACCTGATCCACAAAGTTTCTCTTCTGTGTTCCCTATTTGAGTTCAAATGTAGCATACATAATGGAGAACAAAAAAGTTAAGAGAGCGCATACAGACATGTGACTAGCTGACTGGACATTGTTGAATGATTGACATGTCAAATTGACACATAATGGTATGCGTGTCGTTGCAGCTATTTGGGAACTGGGAGGTTCAGATGAGGAGGATCATAAAGCTGATCGCCGGCGGAGGCCTGTCAATCACCGGCTCCCACACCATGTGTGGAGACTACCTGTACAGCGGCCACACAGTCATTCTAACACTATCATATCTCTTTATCAAAGAGTGTAAGTATTACATAGGTTAGCGTTAGCATGGTTGTGTCGATCTCTTTATCAAAGGGTAAAAGTAGGCTACAGGTTTACCGTCATGCTAACACCATCACTTTACTCTATCATTATAAACTTAGCACTTCTGTCCTTTTCTGTTCTCTTCTCTTTCACAATCTGAGAATACCAGTTGGCTGTTTTCCACTGCTCATACAAAAGGTTTTAGAATTGCAGTAAAGCTTTTCCCAAGCAATAGAGAGATAAGCTGACTTCTTGTGTAAATTCTGTGCTAACAGTGGTGTCACATGATGTTGAACTGTACTGTTGTGACGTTAGCCATGTCTTTTATGCTGCAGTGACATCTAGTGGATGGTTGTGGAAGTCTGGTTTGAAAGACTACATAGTTTGTTCCAAAGCAATGTGTTAGGTAAATGCATTTCATTGTTGATTATTGAAACAAAATAATGTCTCTCTGTATATTCCATTAACCCTTCCCTGTCTTTCTCTGTTGTCAGATTCCCCTAAGAGGTTTTGGTGGTACCACTGGTTCTGCTGGACTCTGAGTGCAGTAGGCATCTTCTGCATCCTGCTGGCCCATGACCACTATACTGTGGACGTGGTGGTGGCTTATTTCATCACAACACGTCTCTTCTGGTGGTACCACACCATGGCCAACCAGCAGGTGGGGAGCCAGCACGCCGGTCTCCATTATCTGGTGTTAAATGTAGCTTAATTTAGCTTAAGTGGCATTATTCTACTTGTATTTATTTTCTCTGTTGTGTTTTCATTCAGGCGCTGAAAGAGACGTCCCAGAGTAACCCATTCTCCAGAGTCTGGTGGTTTCGACTGTTCCAGTACTTTGAGGGAAACGTCAAGGGCATTGTCCCTCGAAATTATCAGCTGCCGTGTTCATGGCGATCGTCTCCGTGGAGCCATGGGGTAAAGTACAGCAAAGTGGACACCCAGTGACCCAGGTCACGTGAGGGGTGGGAGCTGAGCGAGAGACCTCCTGAAGTTGTGATCGTCTGAAGGAGATGGTGTCGTGTTGCCAAGCCAGTGCTGTTCCCTTGACTTGTTGGGCTCATTTTAGAAAAATCCCAGTTCTGGCTAGCACTGTGACCATAGTCTTACTTTAGCACTACAAATAAATTTATTTTGGGAAAGGTTTTTGAAAACTTAGCACACTACTTTGATCATGTATTTTTTGCTTGGGACACTTTGCAATGTTTCGTTGACTACAGCAGATCTGGTTAATATTTAAATATTATATTTCGATTATTTTTGTTTTTTTGTTTTGACCATGGCTGTAACAAGTAGTTTAGACTCTTTTCCTCTGCAAATAATTTGAGAAATTCTGGTCCGATAAGGTCTACCAAGTGCAAAACATGTCACTGAAATGTTTATTTGATAACCAAAATGCCATACGTTGTCTGGGGGAGTTTTAGATGCAAAACATTTTTTTCTTTTTTAACAAATTACTTTTTTGTCAACTACGTGGCAATGGTGCAAAAAAAGTTTTTTTCTAACAATTGCAACTTTATTTTTCAAAACAAATAATGTCCCCAAAAATATTTTTAGATTTGTACCTTTTTCAAGATTGAATGCTGAAAGCAGAAGAATCTGTGGTATTTAGAATTGTTCCAGTGCCTTCCTTAGCTTGATTGTACTATGTGTCTGTGTTCCTCTGCCTCGCGCGTGTCTGTCTGACTGCCCACAAGGTCGGCATGAAGCGGTTCCAAATGATCGTTCAAGTCCTGTTCGCATGAATGTAAGAATAATGATGCCAGCCTTATATGGTAATTAGTCTTCCCAAAACCAAAAACATTGAGTGAAATGTCCTGTCAATTTATTTATGTTTTCATATATAATATTTTTTTCCATAGCCGGTGATGTTATAGCAGTTAATGAAGGACCGTTAAGTTGTTTGGTTATGTCCTAATCATTTACTGACCCTTAGCCAGTCTTGACCGTGTTCTAATCTTGTTCCAATCCTATTCTAACCATGTCCTTGCAAGATGGTCCTGGAGGGTTTTCAGTCCTCTAACATGTCATTAAGACTTTAAAGCTCATTGACTTGCTAATAATCTTGTATCAAAGGTTAGTTGCTAACTTTGAAAGAATGATGGAAACCCTCTGGACCTCAAGGACTATACTGGAGTTGTGCAGCACACCTACAAGTCTTTGTAAGAGATACTGAATCCCTATTTTGTCAAACAGTGTTCTCGAAACAGACCCAGAAAATACATCTTACTGGCTGTTGTCGACTTGGCCAATAGAGCAGTGTGTTCCTGAATGCAGCCTGCCAGAATGTCTTACTGATAAATAGGGCCGGAAGGACACCAGTATCACTATTTTTTCCGTTGCAAAAATGAAAACCCAAAGCAGGCTAACTCTTTAAAAACCTACTGTATGTTAAATATTGTTTGCTATAACTCCTGAGTGGCGCAGCGGTCTAAGGCACTGCATCTCAGTGCTAGAGGTGTCACTACATACAGCCTGGATTCGAACCAGGGCGTATCACAACAGGCCGTGATTGAGAGTCCCATAGGGCGGCGCACAATTGGCCCAGCGTCGTCTGTGTTTGGCGGTTGTAGGCCGTCATTGTAAATAAGAATTTGTTCATAACTGACTTGCCTAGTTAAATAAAGGTAAATTTAAATAAATAAATAGCTTGGAAAATATATACATTTGACTGTAGATGGCATCATAATGATGTTTGTTTCTGACATTAGGACTGTTTTCCTGAAGAATTGAATCCCGCTTCGTGCTTTGTTTCCCTGCCACGATACTGACGAGTATATACTGGTATCGTCCTGGCCCTACTGATAAAGACAAGCTTCTTGTGATTATTCATCTATCTTATTGACATACATGTTGATCTTAATGCAGTTCAGTGGTGATATGCCATCTTTGAACTTTGTCAAATGTATAGGGCTTTTCAATGTTGACTTGTTTAAAAACAGAAGTTTGAGGCAAAGTGTATTGGTACTGTCCTGAACTACATTGGCTGGCAAGTTTGCAATGCCAAAAATAGTTTAGTCACAACTACCTACTAAAGAAGCTGACAAATTGTACAAAGCCAATGGGGTTATCAAGTGGGCGAGGGGGCCAAATGCACAGTACTGGGGATCTAATGTACGGACAAATCCACACAACAGACAACGTACTGATTACCATGAATGTGAAAATGGTCTCTAATGATCCTCGATACACTTGTGCATTAAAATGATTTTGTGTTACCATTCCAACAGCACAACATGTTTTCTCCTGAAGTAGAGCTGGTTCGAGTAAGAAATTACCTCAGTTCAGCTGTCTGACTGGAGAGACTGAACTGATTATAACATGGCACTTTCTGTTATGAAAATGCAGCATGGCCCAGTTTAATAGAACTGAATGGTGAGACAGGACAGGTTAATATAATGGACCTCAATTGTATTTATTCTTTAAAAAGAGCTCTAGCCTCTAATCATTGTTGTACATTTTTACGTCATGTTTTTTTTGTGTCCTAAAGAGTAGCAGTACTAAATCGATAATGATGACATAATTTGAATGCTGAATTGATGTGCTATTTCTTCTATTGATGAATGTTTTGACAAATTGTAATTTGGCCTCTTAGCTTGAGGAGGAGGAGGCAGCGGTGGTTGTCCTCTAAAGAAAAGGTTGGGATACCTTCGTTCAAGGGGTATAAGGTCGTATGTTTATGGCTATATTAAAAGTGCATAAACTGTAATGAGTTTAGCATGTACCCATGTGAGACGAAATGCTGTTCTCATTGACAGCTGCGGCTATGTCAAAAATGTATGAATGTGAATGGTAGATCAGATGTCTCTATATAGGCTTATTGATGTAAACCTCTCAAGCCATCTACAGCTGTAACATGAGAGGAGTTTGCGGATATTCCCCTTGAGCCCCTTCAATCCAGACATTTCTCTCTTAAAAAGGAAGCCAGTAGTGGTGGAATGTTTGAACCATTTCTGAAATCCTTCGACGTTTGATTATTAAGGCCATATTTTGACTTGAAGTGCACACGCCTAACTTAAACCAGGCAGTGAAAGTCGGAATATGTGCCTTGATAAATATATATATATATATATATATATATACATACATACATACATACATACAGTACCAGTAAAAAGTTTGGACACTGACTCATTCAAGGGTTTTTCTTTATTTGTACTATTTTTTTTACATTGTAGAATAATAGTGAATACATCAAAACTATGAAATAACACATGGAATCATGTAGTAACCAAAAAAGTGTTAAACAAATCAAAATATATTTTATATTTGAGATTCTTCAAAGTAACCACCCTTTCCCTTGATGACAGCTTTGCACAGTCTTGGCATTCTCTCAACCAGCTTTATGAGGTAGTCACCTGGAATGCATTTCAATGACCAGGTGTACCTTGTTAGAAGTTCATTTGTGGAAAATGTTTCCTTAATGCATTTGAGCCAATCAATTGTGTTGTGACAAGGTAGGAGTGGTATACAGAAGATAGCCCTATTCCATATTATGGCAGGAACAGCTCAAATAAGCAAAGAGAAATGACAGTCCATCATTACTTTTAAGACATGAAGGTCAGTCAATCTGGAAAATGTCAAGAACTTTGAAAGTTTCTTCAAGTGCAGTCGCAAAAACCATCAAGCACTATGATGCAACTGACTTTCAAGAGGACCGCCACAGGAAGACCCAGAGTTACCTCTGCTGCAGAGGATAAGTTCATTCGAGTTACCAGCCTCAGAAATTGCAGCCCAAATAAATGCTTCAGAGTTCAAGTAACAGACACATCTCAACATCAACTGTTCAGAGGAGACTGCGTGAATTAAATTTTTATTTTTTTATTTCACCTTTATTTAACCAGGTAGGCTAGTTGAGAACAAGTTCTCATTAACAACTGTGACCTGGCCCCGATAAAGCAAAGCAGTGCAACACGAACAACAACACAGTTACACGTAGAATTAACAAGCGTACAATCAATAACACAATAGAAAAAAAGAAAGTCTATTCCTTGAAATGAACATCCCAATAAAATAGAACAATTAAATAAAATCTATTTCAATAGCCATATGGTAGCACACACACGCCACCTTACACATCTTTTAGGCGTTAAAGGGTATGAACTCTTATGCAAATGTGCAAATGGTGCAGTTATTATAATTTAGCAGATTAACACTGGAGTGGTAGATGTGCAGATGATGATGTGCAAGTAGAAATACTGGTGTGCAAAAGAGCAGAAAAGTACATAACAATATGGGGATGAGGTAGGTAGATCAGATGTGTACAGCTGCAGCGATCGGTTAGCTGCTCAAATAGCTGATGTTTAAAGTTAGTGAGGGAAATATAAGTCTCCAGCTTCAGCGATTTTTGCAATTCGTTCCAGTCATTGGCAGCAGAGAACTGGAAGGAAAGGCGGCCAAATGAGGTGTTGGCTTTGGGGATGACCAGTGCAATATGCCTGCTGGAGCGCGTGCTACGGATGGGTGTTATTTGTGACCAGTGAGCTGAGATAAGGCAGAACTTTACTTAGCATAGACCTATAGATGACCTGGAGCCAGTGGGTCTGGCGACGAATATGTAGCGAGGGCCAGCAGACTAGAGCATAAAGGTTGCAGTGGTGGGTGGTATAAGGGGCTTTGGTGACAAAACGGATGGCACTGTGATAGACTGCATCCAGTTTGCTGAGTAGAGTGTTGGAGGCTATTTTGTAAATGACATCGTCGAGGATCAGTAGGATACTCAGTTTTATGAGGGTATGTTTGGCAGCATGAGTAAAGGAGGCTTTGTTGAAAAATAGGAAGCTGATTATAGATGTTATTTTGGATTGGAGATGTTTAATATGAGTCTGGAAGGAGAGTTTACAGTCTAGCCAGACACCTAGGTATTTGTAGTTGTCCACATATTCTAAGTCAGAACCATCCAGAGTAGTGATGCTAGTTGTGCGGGCAGTGAACGGTTGAAAAGCATGCATTTAGTTTTACTAGCGTTTAAGAGCAGTTAGAGGCCACGGAATGAGAGTTGTATGGCATTGAAGCTCATTTGGAGGTTTGTTAACAGTGTCCAAAGAAGGGCCAGATGTATACAGAATGGTGTCGTCTGCGTAGAGGTGGTTCAGGGAAACACCCAAAGCAAGAGCAACATCGTTGATAGAGAAAAGAGTCGGCCCGAGAATTGAACCCTGTGGCACCCCCATAGAGACTGCCAGAGGTCTGGACAACAGGCCCTCTGATTTGACACACTGAAATCTGTCTGAGAAGTAGTTGGTGAACCAGGCAAGGCAGTCATTTGAGAAACCAAGGCTGTTGAGTCTGCTGACAAGAATGCGATAATTGACAGAGTCGAATGCCTTGGCCATGTCGATGAAGACGGCTGCACAGTACTGTCTTTTATCGATGGCGATTATGATATCGTTTAGTACTTTGAGCATGGCTGAGGTGCACCCGTGACCAGCTCGGAAACAGGAAACCAGGCCTTCGTGGTTGACTTGCTGCAAAGAAACCATTACTAAAGGGCACCAATAAGAAGAACAGACTTGCTTGGGCCAAGAAACATGAGCAATGGACATTAGACCGGTGGAAATATGTCCTTTGGTCTGATGAGTCAAATTTGAGATTTTTGGTTCCAAAAATACAGATCTCCGCATGTGTGGTTCCCACCGTGAAGCATAGAGGAGGAGGTGTGATAGTGTGGGGGTGCATTGCTGGTGACACTGTCTGTGATTTATTTAGAATTCAAGACACACTTAACCAGCATGGCTACCACAGCATTCTGCAGCGATATGCCATCCCATCTGGTTTGTGCTTAGGCTGTGTTAGGGCTAACACCTCCAGGCTGTGTTAGGGCTATTTGACCAAGAAGGAGTATGATGGAGTGCTGCATTCGATGACCTGGCCTCCATAATCACCCGACCTCAACCCAATTGAGATGGTTTGGGATGAGTTGGACCGCAGAGTGAAGGAAAAGCAGTCAACAAGTGCTCAGCATATGTGGGAACTCCTTCAAGACTGTTGGAAAATCATTTTCAAGTGAAGCTGGTTGAGAGAATGCCAAGAGTGTGCAGAGCTGTCAAGGCAAAGGGTGGCTACTTTGAAGTATCTCAAATATAAAATATATCTTGATTTGTTTAACACTTTTATGGTTACTACATTCCATATGTGTTATTTCTGAGTTTTATTCTACAATGTAGAAAATAGTCAAAATTAACAAAACCCTTTCAATGACTACTGTAGGTGTGTCCAAACTTTTGACTGGTACTATATATAACACATTTTTTGTCTCCTGGCCATAGTTTGGGAGAGAAGTTAGTCCATGGTTGCAAACTAAGCTGGAAAAACATTTTTATTTTAGAATAATGACAGCTAACGTAATTATGTATGTTTTAATTTGTGTGAATCAACAATACAATTGTTCATGTGTTTCTTTTGTGTATACCAGATAAGCTATGATAAATGGATAGGACAGAGAATTATATCTGGGAGACTTTCAAATAAAACAATTTATCATTCAGCATTTTAGCAGTGTCCTCTGTCCATGATTGGAAGTTATGACCAGACGGAACCCAAGATTGTTGTGGTCTTCTCTCCCACCCGGACGAAGAATGGTGTAGCACAGAGGTTCATAAACATTTTCACTCTGGGGCCCCCTTCCAGCATTGTGTATACACCACGTGTATACACCACGTCTATTTCTATAGGCTCAGGCACTGTTCATGACAAACTGTTCACACACCTCTTGTTGGCAAGGAGAACATTTTGCAGGTTTCAATCTTATTTCGAGCAATTCTATACATTTTGCTATGTCTATTGTGCATGCATTCATGTGATATTTGAGTGACTCAAACATTACAACCAGATCTATGGGATAAAAAAATACTAGCAATAAATTGTTAGCTGACATGGGCCAGTTGATCTGGATATTTCTTAGAAATTATAAATAGTTCTCCTCTAAGGTATGCAATGACATGACAAGAGGAAAACAGATGACCCACTACCCAAATTCGAAATTGCATCTTGTGCAATCTACTATTAGAACATTCAAGAGTAATTTGGTGTCTTGTTGATGGTGGTAGAAAACACTGTAAGACGCTGCTCCAGTATCTCCTGTAAGTGTTCAATTGCGTTGATATCTGGTGACAGAGACGGCCACGGCATATGGTTTACATTGTTTTAATGCTCATCAAACCGTTTAGTGACCACTCGTGCCCTGAGGATGAGGGCATTGTCATTTTATTAGGGCATAGCAATGGTCGTCAAATACCGGCCTGTCCAGCGATTATTTTTTTTATACATGATCCTCAGCATGATGGGATATTAATTGCTTAATTAACTCAGGAGCCACACTTGTTTGGAAGCACCTGCTTTCAGTATACTTTGTATCCCTAATTTACTCAAGTGTTTCCATTGTTTTTGCAGTTACCTGTGTGTGCCCTAAATGTAAGTGCCCTACATTCTAGATGTTGGGGAGTTTGCATAACCTCCAGTGTATTTCTAATGGCTTGTGAAAAGCTGGAGAACCCTGAAGTTTTATTCACTGGATGAAAGAAGCTGCAGATTATATTTATCTCAAGTGCTGGGTCCTCGGCTCACTCAACTATTTACTGGCAGTCTGGAGAGATTGTGCTGGCCAGCCAAGCCTGACTCCCACACACTACTACACAGTCTTACTTCAATAATTAGGCCAGAGTGATCATGGTCTCTGGGAGTGTTGGAGAGTGAATCTTCTTTAGAATGAAGGCTTGTACATTCACTCTTCTGTATGTGCTTCTATTTACTATGAACCCTATCATTAAGTTTGGGGCCCTGGGTCTGAACCCTGTCCTGTGCAACTGGGTCCTGGACTTCCTGACGGGCCACCCGCAGGGGGTGAAGGTAGGAAACAACACCTCCACTTCGCTGATCCTCAACACAGGGGCCCCACAAGGGTGCGTGCTCAGCCTCTCCTGTACTCTCTGTTCACCAATGACTGCGTGGCCAAGCACGCCTCCAACTCAATCATCAAGTTTGCAGACGACACAACAGTAGTAGGCCTGATTACCAACAATGACGAGACAGCCTACAGGTAGGAGGTGAGGACCCTGGTGGAGTAATGCCAGGAAAATAAACATCTCCCTCAAAGTCAATAAAATGAAAGGGGTTGATTGTGAACTTCAGGAAACAGCAGAGGGCGCACAACTCTATCCACATCTACGGGACCGTAGTGGAGCAGGTGGAAAGCTTCAAGTTCCTTGGCATACACATCACTGACAATGGTCCACACAGACAGTGGGGACAGTGCCTCTTCAACCTCAGGAGGCTGAATAAATTTGGCTTGGCCCCTAAGACCCTCAAAAAACTTTTACAGATGCACAATTGTGAGAATCCTGTAGGGCTGTATCACTGCCTGCTATGGCAACTGCACATCCCGCAACCGCAAGGCTCTCCAGAGGGAGGTATGGTCTTTCCAACGCATCACCGGGGGCAAACTACCTGCCCTCCAGGACACCTACAGCACCCAATGTCACAGGAAGGCCAAAAAGATTATCAAGGACATCAACTTTCCAAGCCACTGCCTGTTCACCCCGCTATCATCCAGAAGGGGAGGTCAGTACAGGTGCATCAAAGCTGGAACAGAGTGACTGAAAAACAGCTTCTATCTCAAGGCCATCAGACTGTTAAAAAGCCATCACTATCCGGCTACCACCTGTTTATTCAATTCAGCACCTTAGAGGCAGCTGCCTTATATACATAGACATGGAATCACCTGTCACTTTAGTAATGGAACACTAATCACTTTAATGTTTACATACTGCTTTACTCATTTCACATGTGTATATTGTATTCTGTTCTACTGTATTTTAATCAATGCCACTCAGACATTGCTGATCCTAATATTTATATATTTCTTAATTACATTATTTTACTTTTAGATTGGTGTGTATTGTTATGAATTGTTATATACTACTGCACTGTTGGAGCTAGAAACACAAGCATTTTGCTACACCAGCAATAAAATCTGCTAAACATGTGTATGTGACTAAAACAATTTGATTTGATTTGATATAAGCTGAGCTATAGAGAGAAACTGTCCACAAGGACATTGTGTCTTTTCTGGCATGGTGCACTTTGCAGAATGGGTCAGTCTGTCCTCCAATCTGGCCACTCTACTGTCCACTGTCGTCATGTCTTCTACCAACATTTGACCATCCCAAGGCTATGCTGTATACACTCATAGTTGCAAATCATCTTGAATAATACAAAGATGACTTAAAAGTGCTCTTTTACACAGTACTACAATCACAATATGATCAACGTGTCACAAATTAACTACTGGTGTGTACAATTAAATGACCAGAACCTGACCCTGTCTGATACTATCATGGCCAGAATAAACCAATACTAAAACAGCCTAGATGAAGCCATTACACTGTGATGTCAGCTCTGCCGTTCCTTTCACCAAGATGCTGCCATGGCAAACAACACTCTGCTGGAGGAGTTCACAAAGCCATTCTATTTCAAGTAGTAGTGCATTCTCAAGACATAATACCAAACATAGTCTGGGAGCACGTTCTTGGAGAGCAAATGGAGAACGAGATTTATTTATGGATGACTGGAAAGAAGGTATCATGGGAAAATAGGATTTGTGGGTCCAAACCTCCATGGGATACTTTAGTGACCATCTGCACTGTGTTCTTATTCTTTTACTGTATGTGTCGCTAGTCTAGAGCAGGGATGGGCAACTTAATGGGGGTTGGAGGCACCATTGTTTTTGTTGCAGTTTTGCAGTTTTGAATATGATATCAATGGGTGCCCTCCCGGTTGGTAATTGGACCATGATTACTACAAGTTTAGATAGTCTAGCGGCTAACTAACTTGCCATTCTAAAAAATGTTAGCTGACAAGGGGTAATTGAGTGACTGTCAGCAACTGACATAACAACACAAAAACTGGTGATGCACAACCAAATTTTGAAATTGCAACTTGTGTACTCTACTATTCTAACTCTCAACAGTAAATTGAGACCTGACTGAGCCCCCCCCCAAATAAATAAATAATATATATACACACTATATGACCAAAAGTATGTGGACATTCTGGGAAGGCTTTCCACCAGATGTTGGAACATTGCTGCAGGGACTTAGTGAGGTCGGCCACTGATGTTGGGCGATTAGGCCTGGCTTGCAGTCGGTATTCTTTCATACCAAAGGTGTTCGATGGGGTTGAGGTCAGGGCTCTGTGCAGACCAGTCAAGTTCTTCCACACCAATCTTGACAAACCATTTCTGTATGGACCTTGCTTTGTGCACGGGGGCATTGTCATGGGGAAACAGGAAAGGGCCTTCCCCAAACTGCTGCAACAAAGTTGTAAAGCACAGAATTGTCTAGAATGACAATGTATGCTGTAGCGTTAAGATCACTGGAACTAAGGGGCCTAGCCAGAACCATGAAAAACAGATGGTGAAGCGTGACTCATCACTCCAGAGAACATGTTTTCATTGTTCCAGAGTCCAATGGCAGCGAGCTTTACACCACTCCAGCCAATACTTGGCATTGCGCATGGTGATCTTAGGCTTGTGTGTGGCTGCTCGGCCATGGAAACCCATTTCATGAAGCTCCCGACTCGGTAGTGAGTGTTGCAACAAGGGCAGATGATTTTTACTCGCTACGCGCTTCAACACTCGGCGGTCCCGTTCTCTGAGCTTGTGCGGCCTACCACTTCACAACTGAGCCATTGTTGCTCCTAGACATTTCCACTTCACAGTAACAACACTTACAGTTGACCAGGGCAGCTCTAGCAAGGCAGATATTTGAGGAACTTGTTGGAAAGGTGGCATCCTATGACAGTGCCATGTTGAAAGCCACTGAGCTCCTAAGTAAGGCCATTCTGTTGCCAATGTTTGTCTATGGAGATTGCATGGCTGTGTGCTTGATTTTATACACCAAATAGCTGAATCAAATTATTTTGAGGGGTGTCCACATACTTTTGTATACATAGTGTATATATATTAAAATGGGGGGGGACTTTTCATCCACGTATGTCACTTATGCCTGGACAGAGTAAGTAGAAAGTCTTATAGTAGAGACACTTTTACCTTGTAGATTCTCAGCATCAGTGAAACTAAACATGCTCCTGTCCTCCACAATCTTATGGTGCCAAGGAAAGTGACTTCCTCCATATATCATCCTTTACCCAGAAGGCTACTTTCATCTCTGGCTCTGGGTTTCATCTCTGGCTGTTAGCGGGTTTCTTTTGGTTGGGGGAGGGTGGAAATGGGACATGTTTCTGACAGTGTCTGAGCAGATGTCAGAATGTCTGTCTGGTCTCCAGTGACGCCTGTCAGAGCGTGTTTGTCAGAGTGTCGCCTAGATAATGCAGCTTAGTCTATAATGAAATGCTCTCTAATTCAATGCGTCATAGTAGCTGTAGCTGGCTGCTCTCCTGTATGGATCATTCACGGTCATATGGATTATAGTGGCGACTACAATTGACACATCTGTCTCATGCTGTATGTACTGCATGTACTGTATATAATGGGCAGTTTGAGTAATGATCTAGTTTAGTTAGCTAAGTGTTCAATCCGCAGTGGTTCTCAACATGTGGTCTCAGACCAAGACATTGGCCCTTAGGCAGTTCCAAGAGATCCATGATAAAACAAAGCTGTCATCAAGGCAAAGGGTGGCTACTTTGAAGAATCTCAAATATAAAATATATTTGTTCAACATTTTTTTGGTTACTACATGGTTCCATATGTGTTATTTCATAGTTTTGATGTCTTCACTATTATTCTGCAATGTAGAAAATAGTACAAAGAAAGAAAAACCCTTGAAGGAGTAGGTGTTCTAAACCTTTTGACTGGTAGTGTATATTTCTGAAATAAATCATGTTGATTTTCTAGTGGGTATGACATTGCCCAGTGGGTCAGTGTTGAAAGTATTTTAGCTCTTACTGGGATTAGAACCATCACATTAGGAATCAAGGTATTTCATACTTATGAGGATCCTTCAACAAATAAAAGCTCTTAAAGCTCTAGAGCTGTGCAACACCCAATTACCCTCAAGAGTTATACAGATGTGGGATCTTAATTTAATTTGAGATAGTTTGCGACAGAAGGAAAATAATTCTGCAGCAACAGGAAATGTGAATTATTATGTGGATTATAATTAATTGACATTTTTTGTAGTGGGTAATACATTTTTCACAAGGTTAAATCAAGTCTGAAATTTCAAAGTGGAAACTGCAAACTTCAGAAGCCTATTTAAGCCTCAAATACACTAGAAGTTTTAGTTTTCCAGCATTGTGGGAAAGTTCTCCTGCAACAGGGTGGTCAAATTAAGATCCTACGTCTGTATGTTTCATATAGAAATAAGAATAGCAACCCAACATACAGTAATCATATTGGCAGAGAGCAGGTACGTTGTTTTATGAATGTAGGCCATTTGGGTTATTGATGTCTCTAGGGTCAATGGACCAAAGATTAATTGTATATAATTTAATCTCTGATGTGAAAATATCAAATGAAATGCTATACTCTGTAACCAACAGAGCTGCTGGCTCTTCCCAATGGTTAACTGGAGGTTAGAATTTCTCATACAGAACCAGTAAGACCCAGGTTAGGGAGAGTCTTTAACTTTATTGGAGTTGAAGGTGATTTATCTACTGAACCCCTCCACTGACTGCAATGAGGTGTCAATTTTGAATGATGGGAGTTGTTCGCTGTGGGAGAATAACCAATAACATCAAATGTTGCAATTGCACATGCAATCACAGCCCTGGAATAATAATACAACTCTTGTGACATAGCTGTGGACATGCCAGTAGAAACTACACACAAGGAGGATAGACATTCCTTTAAATGGATGTAGGAGCCTATAACTGTTTATGGTCATGAAGCTACCAGGTCCATTAGGCCAATGCTTAGAGGCTTTGCAATAAGCCTGCTAAAACTTTTGAATCCATATACCACCCTTTGTACTACTATTCCCCATACTGTATTACACCAATTTACTGTGAGACATCCCTGTGAGACATTCAATGTGAGTGTATTATGCAATACATGAACAAATTACCCAAGCAACACCAAGGAATCTCCCTATCTCTTCTCTCCCTCCCTCTCTTCTCCCCCGTCCCCCGTCTCTCCATCCATGATATCAGTGGTAGAGATGTCAGCACTGCCAGTCCAATTTCCGCGAATCACATTAGCGAGCAGTTGTCTCTGAAGGCCTGTTCTGTTATTCCAGGTGAGCTTCGCTGGCACCGTGTGAAGTCAATTGAAGAGACCACCACTGGCTCCTAGGCAACTGCAATGAGGCGCAAATCAGAAAACAATGTGAGGGGAATTACTGATACCCCGACCACTATCTCTTTCAAGAACAATCAGCTTTTCGTTTTTGCATGCCTGTGCAGGTAATTACATTTGCACTTGATTAGCAAGGAAGCATGCAGCTTCATCTCCCACAGCAGGATTTCTTGAGATATCAAGGTCGGGGCTGATGTGTACAGTAGAGCAAACACAACTGTAATATGCATTGTCTAAATTGAAGTGATAACAGTTGACTGATAGAGAGTAGTTGCAATTGCTCTCTATGACATTTGCTGACAGTGATTGCTTGTCAAGAGTAGTCAATGCAATGCTTTGAGATTTAGACATTGACTCATAAACTAGACTGACCATCCTCCTGAGGTGGGCAGATTCACACACACACACACACACACACACACACACACACACACACACACACACACACACACACACACAAAGAAGACGCCATGTCTCCAACTGCTCTCATCATCTTTATCACACACTACCTCAGGCCGGGAAACATCACTCTTGTTTATAGGATGAGGATAGAAACATGAGGAGTAGAACAGCGTGACATTTCATCACAGATCACATTATGCAGGATTAGTTTGTATTTCAGGTTATTTTATTCATATTATTCTATAGTACACATCTCTCCCCAGGTTTCTCCTCACCTGGCTCTCTGTTTCTCTGGTACCTCTATCTGTTTCTATCTCTTCCCTATCTTTATCTCTTCTCCTGTCTTACATTTTCTATCTTGCTTCCCAGCCCTTGTCCTTCTCCCTCTACTTCTCCTAGCTTTCCTCTGACTCCCTTAATTTCCCCCTGTCTATAAATCACCCTCTCTCTCTCTCTCTCTCTCTCTCTCTCTCTTTCTCTCTCTCTCATTGTACTTGTATGTTAAATACTATGAGTTGCACAGTCTTATCCCTCTCTCTTCAAACATTGAAGAAATTTCAGTTAACTATCACATTTTCCCCTTTGTATTTTCTGGCATGTTTATAACTGCTACCAGTTAGAAGTGGTAGTAAATGCTGAGGGGAAATAGTTAACCCTGGGTAGTTAACTTCTGGGTTGTTGACACCGTGCAGGTGGTGGCCTGCTGAGTGTCAAGCTAACGCAGGAATGTGGATACCCTCTGGGCATGGGATAGCTGAGATCAAATTCACAGCCTGGGACGGGAAGGGGGATAGAGAAGCATTACTAAAACACAGTGTTTACTTTACATACATCCACACTTGGCACAGGACCGAGACAAAAAAGGACAACTAAAATAGATATTGTAACATCTATTCCGTTCACTTTTTTTCCAGGCCCAACAACTGATGTTCAATTCAGCTTTCAGCAATGTAAACACAACATTTCGAAATGCAAACACAATGTTTCGACAGACGTATTTGTAAGAGAACTAGCCCATATAACCCAACACACATACAGTAAATACAGTCCACCTGCACTGTCCCTGCAGAAGTCCACGCTGAAATAAATTCACTGGGAACAGAGAAACATTAGAGCAAAGCTATGACCTCTGTTCAGCAGTAGAAGAGAGGTACACGTAAGCACCTGGGTTGTAGCTCACTAATGCACTACAGACGGGTTGAAGAGACGGGGTTCACTTTAGCAGAGGTTGGAGGTCAGTGGAAGACTTTCCCCCATATACAAGTCTTTCCCAGCAGCAGCAGGGGCCTTCTGATTTACGTCTGTCCCTTAGACTGCCTGCGTCTATCTTTAGCCAGGCAGACTTTTATGAGAGTGTTTAAGTGAAGGCCTGCTGTGGCAGAGATGGCAAGCAGGCCCGACCCCAGCCGCTCGCAACAGGGCCTCTGCCGTGACTGACGTAATTTCCTACCTTTGCATAAACATACCCGGAATGCCTGCTTCTTAACAGTGTCATGGTGGGCATGTTTGGCTGGTTGGAGGGAGGCTTGCTCGGAATGAAAGGTGGCCAACAGAGATAGGCATGTGCTGGAGTGGAACAGAACTACTTTCATTAGTCTTATGTTTTGAAATACAATATTTCTTCCTGCTTTTGCAAGAATACCTGCAATTGACTACAACTGAAATGGAATTCCGCCTACTGCAAACCAGGTGTTCAGTGATCATGTTGTGTACTCCACGTATACAGTGTTTATCTTCCACAATCTTCAACAGAGATTCCTCCATCAACCATAGCAAACACTCAGAACACAGCATGGTACCTAATGCTCCATGAGTCACCCGGTGTGTTTACGTCCCTATTACGTAAGAGCATCTCTGGAGAAGAGAAGTATTCCCCACCAGTGTTGCCACATGTTTCCTTCTCCCAGTAAAATACACAGCAACTTCTCTTCCCTGACAGCTTCGTTCTCTGAGACTAAAACAGTATGGTATGGGTGGTGACCTTTTCAAACGGCTGCTTACCCTACCCAGACAAATGTTTACACACACGCACGCGCGTATGAGAATCCAATATTACATTGGGTTTTCTGAAGCAGCCAAGCAGAACAACCAACAATAAATTCAGATAGAACAGATATAAGAAATAGTAATAGTAAAATCATAGAATTAGGATAACACATTTCGATAAATAAATTCCCAAGTATTAGCCCAACAGTGCAGACTTAAAATTCTGCTACATATGTAAGAGTGCTGTTTTTGAGAGAACAAGCAGAAGCAGATGGACAAAGACCAATATTAGGACCATAGATAGAGCAGCTGAAGAATATAGTTATTTGAAAACACTGCTTTTACAACAGAATGGAAAATATGGTGAAAAAGCATGTTGGAGTACAGTAAAAAGTACCCTGAAAGGACACTGAAACCAAATGATTGTCCTGAAGAAACCCATTAAATTACCTTGAAAAGGACACAGAACGATGAATGTCCTTTCACCCCTATCAACAACATGGATATACTGGAGTGCCCTAAATGAATGCACCGAACATTTACCAGTGGGCTAAAGGGTACAGTTAGGATCTAATCTATGATTGATTGATCTACGATGCCCAAGGCACTGTTCCAGTCATGACCCTGTCACCCAGAACCAGATCATATCCACCATATCAAGCCTATTGACACAGCTTTACCAAACGTAGTGAAGGCTGAACGTCTGTAAAGATGTGCCCTTCAAGCCAAGAGCATTTCTCCTGTGTCCAAGGTCTCAAGCATGTCTATAAGTGATCTCTTGCACAGCATATCAAAAGGTATTGCTCTTCAAAGCATACACTATTTCAGTGCAATTCATTTGAAGTACTTTCTCCTCACTTTGAAAACGAAAACATTAGGGATTGGAATTCTAATTTAAAAGGAAAAGAGATGAGCAAAGATGTCTATGTCTGTGGTAGTAGTTGGAAAGCAGCCTACCTTTCCTGTCACTTGCATTACTTTTGAGCCACCCAGACTCTAAGGACTTGGGAAGGAGAGTAGGAAAACAGGGACATAATACTATGAACTCCACTTGCAAATGATGGATCCCCTGGCACTATTTTTATCTCAGAATATTAATGAAACATTCCCCCTGCAGCCCAAGTCGCTCTTTGAATCAAACAGAACGACACTGCAGTGTACCATTGCCCTGATGGAGCAGTGTCAGACAGTTTGGGACAGGTAGGAAAAGCGACCGAGGAGTAATTGGAGAAGCAGGGCCCAAAATAATCCTATTTCAGCTCAGCGGACACAGAGAGGAAACTCTCGCCTCTCCTCAAAAAGAAGACGATATGTGAATAACTTGGGGCTGAGTGGAGAGAATGACAGAGCAGAATCAGACTGATGAGGTTGTGAGGTTGCCACTTCATATTACCCCTCTGAGGTTAAGCTGAAGAACCCTATGTCCTCATCAGAGGACAGCACCAACACTGAGACTGACTACATAGAGCAGTGGCAAAGTGAATACACCTGTCCATTTTTGGTATGAGAATCGAAGTTACACACTTTACTTCACTTCTTACTGTAATATTCACAAATGCCTCCCAAACATGATGTTTTTAAGCAGCTAATTGGTAGAGAGGTCATAACATTGTATTGCAGTGATGTGAGGTCGGTGGCTGTGTAAGCACGGGCTATTATCAGAGCCAAATTTACTCACAAATAAACATTGTTGAAGCCCAATTTCACCATACAACAGATAGGTACAACAATCAGAGTGACATAGACTATTAACTGAAACGGACAAAAAAGATATTGCGAATGTAAATACCAATGTAGCCTAGATACACATTAGCCTTTGATGGAGGCATATATCATATCATCTGACAAAATGACACACTGCTCAACTCAGCTCAGCCATAGACCAATGCAGCATCCACAGCTACACCCAATAGGTGGCACTAAAAGACTAAATTCAAATAATTCGCAACGCAAACGCCATAGGCTTTACAATAGATTTACAATTTTTCCAATGCGCAAACACACACACACACACACACACACACACACACACACACACACACACACACACACACACACACACACACAATAATATCATTATTATGTGAAATATCAATTCACAAACATATAACAAAGAAACTTTCTAACGAAATGTCCATATCAACAATCAAAATGACTGAAAAATGCAGTTCAAAACGTCAAAAAAAAGTGTCTCATCAAAATGAAATTCTAGCTTGATAAATCAAAACCATTCAAAGGGATGTTGTCTATTCCCATGATTCAAAAGTAGCCTAACCCGCAAATTGCTAAGGAAAATGCATTTAGGCCTACTTTTACTTGTAAATTTAAGTCAATTTGTCTGGACCTCTCGGTGAACGCGATGTAGAAGTCACAGCAGAACCCCATGTCCATTATTGTATTTTGCATGCACACAGTATGGCAAGAATGCACATATAATGGTTGTAGTGCATTTAGGCACATCTATCTTGTGTAAGCCAAGGCTAGGGCCCGCATTGAGGGACAGAAGAAGCTCCATTCCCACTACGAAATGCTTCAGTCTGGTTTTAGACCCCATCATAGCACTGAGACTGCACTTGTGACGGTGGTAAATTACCTTTTAATGGCATCAGACCGAGGCTTTGCATCTGTCCTCATGCTCCTAGACCTTAGTGCTGCTTTTGATACCATCGATCACCACATTCTTTTGGAGAGATTGGAAACCCAAATTGGTCTACACGGACAAGTTCTGGCCTGGTTTAGATCTTATCTGTCGGAAAGATATCAGTTTGTCTCTGTGAATGTTTTGTCCTCTGACAAATCAACTGTAAATTTCGGTGTTCCTCAAGGTTCCATTTTAGGACCACTATTGTTTTCACTATATATTTTACCTCTTGGGGATGTCATTCGAAAACATAATGTTGACGTTCACTGCTATGCGGATGACACACAACTGTACATTTCAATGAAACATGGTGAAGCCCCAAAATTGCCCTCGCTAGAAGCCTGTGTTTCAGATATAAGGAAGTGGATGGCTGCAAACTTTCTACTTTTAAACTCGGACAAAACAGAGATGCTTGTTCTAGGTCCCAAGAAACAAAGAGATCTTCTATTGAATCTGACAAGTAATCTTAATGGTTGTACAGTCGTCTCAAATAAAACTGTGAAGGACCTTGGCGTTACTCTGGACCCTGATCTCTCTTTTGACGAACATATCAAGACTGTTTCAAGGACAGCTTTTTCCATCTACGTAACATTGCAAAAATCTAAAACTTTCTGTCCAAAAATTATGCAGAAAAATTCATCCATGCTTTTGTTACTTCTAGGTTAGACTACTGCAATGCTCTACTTTCCGGCTACCCGGATAAAGCACTAAATAAACTTCAGTTAGTGCTAAATACGGCTGCTAGAATCCTGACTAGAACCCCCAAAAATTATCATATTACTCCAGTGCTAGCCTCCCTACACTGGCTTCCTGTCAAGGCAAGGGTTGATTTCAAGGTTTTACTGCTAACCTACAAAGCATTATATGGGCTTGCTCCTACCTATCTCTTAGATTTGTTCCTGCCGTACATACCTACATGTACGCTACGGTCACAAGACGCAGGCCTTCTAATTGTCCCTAGAATTTCTAAGCAAACAGCTGGAGGCAGGGCTTTCTCCTATAGAGCTCCATTTTTATGGAATGGTCTTCCTACCCATGTGACAGATGCAAAGTCGGTCTCTACCTTTAACTCTTTACTGAAGACTCATCTCTTCAGTGGGTCATACGATTGAGTGTAGAATGGCCCAGGAGTGTGAAGGTGAACGGAAAGGCTCTGGAGCAACGAACCTCCCTTGCTGTCTCTGCCTGGCTGGTTCCTCTCTTTCCACTGGGATTCTCTGCCTTTAACCCTAATACAGGGGCTGAGTCACTGGCTTACCGGTGCTCTTTCATGCCGTCCCTAGGAGGGGTGCATCACTTGAGTGGGTTGAGTCACTGATGTGATCTTCCTGTCTGGGTTGGCGCCCCCCCTTGGGTTGCCGTGGTGGAGATCTTTGTGGGCTATACTCGGCCTTGTCTCAGGATGGTAAGTTGGTGGTTGAAGATATCCCTCTAGTGGTGTGGGGGCTGTGCTTTGGCAAAGTGGGTGGGGTTATATCCTTCCTGTTTGGCCCTGTCCGGGGGTATCATCGGATGGGGCCACAGTGTCTCCTGACTCCTCCTGTCACAGCCTCCAGTATTTATGCTGCAGTAGGTTATGTGTCGGGGGGGCTAGGGTCAGTTTGTTATATCTGGAGTACTTCTCCTGTCTTATCCGGTGTCCTGTGTGAATTTAAGTATGCTCTCTCTAATTCTCTCTTTCTCTCTATCTTTCTCTCTCTCGGAGGACCTGAGCCCTAGGACCATGCCTCAGGACTACCTGGCATGATGACTCCTTGCTGTCCCCAGTCCACCTGGCCGTGCTGCTGCTCCAGTTTCAACTGTTCTGCCTGTGATTATTATTTGACCATGCTGGTCATTTATGAACATTTTAACATCTTGGCCATGTTCTGTTATAATCTCCACCCGGCACAGCCAGAAGAGGACTGGCCATCCCTCATAGCCTGGTTCCTCTGTAGGTTTCTTCCTAGGTTTTGGCCTTTCTAGGGAGTTTTTCCTAGCCACCGTGCTTCTACACCTGCATTGCTTGCTGTTTGGGGTTTTAGGCTGGGTTTCTGTACAGCACTTTGAGATATCAGCTCATGTACGAAGGGCTATATAAATACATTTGATTTGATTTTGACTACGTCCACAAAGCAAATGTAAATGTGTGCTAAATTGTACAAATTGTAAGCAAAAGATGTACTATCTTGATTAAGAAAGCCATATCAAGCTATTCGTTGAGCTCTGTCTCTGACTCTGCTGGTGATCCTTCAAAATTTTATAAAACATTAAATGCACTGAAGTGATCCATTTCTTCTTCTTCATCATAACTGAGAAGAATGGGATAAGTGATTCTTTTAACTATCGTTTTATCTCGGCAGGAATTTTATTTGAGAGAAACGGTGGTGTAGTTGACCCTAGTCAGTCAATCGACTGCTCTTGCCTCTGCCAGCCTCTAGCTGACTCAAGGGTTAACCCGTCAACTTCTAGTGAATTTTTGTTTTAATTTCAACAATTTCCTATCTGTGATGTGCTAAATGCCTTGCTGAAGATTGATATGAAAAACATCCACTGGAGCTGATGCTTGATCAAATTTTGCTGAAGTTCTCTGCCTCTCTTATTGCTGAATCATTAACCCATAATTTTAACCTGACGATTACTGTATATCTGGTTCTATCCCCAAGTTTGGAAGGCGGCCCATGTACTCCCCCTCCAAAAAGGTGGTGAACCTTGTGACCTAAATAATTATCGGCCTATTTCTAAACATATCATCTGACAAAAGAATACTTGATTAATTCTCAGCTAAGATGAAATGTGTTCTAAATGTACGTCAGTCAGGTTTTAGACCAGGTCATAGCACTATCTCTGCTGCATCCTTAGTTGTAAATGACGTGGTTAACTGTATGGATAAAAGGCAACATTGTGCTGCCATCTTCATTGACCTGTCAAATGCTTTTGATACTGTTGATCACTCACGGGCTGTCCTCAATTGGCCAAGACCAGGCTGCTTGTAACTGGTTTAAAAATTACTTGACAGATAGAACTCAATGTAGATCTTCTGATGGTGTTAAATCAGGTTTCCTGGAAATTACGAAAGGTGTCCCGCAGGGGTCGATTCTGGGTCCTGTACGTTTTACTGTTAACAATATCGACTTGTCTATAAAAAACTGTAACCTGCACGTGGATGCTGATGATACTATTGTGTATTCTATTGCCCCCACGGTTGACCAGGCTCTATCTGAACTACCGTCTGCCTTCATTATATTACAGAACAACTTAATTGACCTGAAATTAGTACTGAATGCAGGTAAAACTAAGTATATGTTGTTCTCTATAACGCATAAAAACAAATTTGATGATTTTCAAATCTAATCTAATTTTATTGGTCACATACACATATTTAGCAGATGTTATTGCGAGTGTAGCGAAATGCTTGTGTTCCTAGCTCCAACAGTGCAGTAGTATCTAAGAATTCACAACAATGCACACCACTCTAAATTAAAAGAATGGAATTAAGAAATATATAAACATAAATATTAGGACGAGCAAGTGATGAGTGGCATTGACTAAATTCAGTAGAATAGAATACAGTATATGCATACATGTATGAGGTGAGTATAGCAGTGTGCAAACATAATTAAAGTGACTAGTTTCCATTATTTAAAGTGGCCAGTGATTCCATATATATGTGTATAGGGCAGCAGCCTCAAAGGTGCAGGGTTCAGTAGCCAGGCGGTACCCAGCTAGTGATGGCTATTTAACAGTCTAATGGCCTTGAGATAGAAGCAGTTTTTCAGTCTCTCGGTCCCAGCTTTGATGCACCTGTACTGACCTCGCCTTCTGGATGATAGTGGGGTGAACAGGCCGTGGCTCGGGTGGTCGATGTCCTTGATGATTTTTTTGGCCTTCGTGTGACATCTGTCCTGGAGGGCAGGCAGTGTGCCCCCAGTGATACGTTGGGCCGACCGTTCCACGCTCTGGAGAGCCCTGCGGTTTTGGGCTGTCAATTGTGTATCTGTAAAACTTTCTGAGGATCTTAGGGGCCAAGCCAAATTTCTTAGGCCTCCTGAGGTTTACACATATGCACTTTGGATGGTGTCCATATTGATCGTGTCCATACTTACAAATATCTGTGCATCTGGATAGATGTAAAACTGTTGTTTAAAAAGTATATTGATGAGTTAGTTAAGAAGCTTAGAATATAAATGGGCTTATTCTATAGAAATAGGTCCTGCCTCTCGCTAAATAGTAGAAAGCAAATTATTCAGTCAAAGTTCCTATTGGTCCTAGACTATAGCCACATCTTTCAGTCAACGTTCCTATTGGCCCTAGACTATAGCCACATCTTTCAGTCAACGTTCCTATTGGTCCTAGACTATAGCCACATCTTTATGAACGCAGCTGCCACTTCATTAAAGCCGTTAGATGCGCACTGCTCTTTATTAAGGGAGACAGTTTTAGTACTCATCACTGCATTCTCTACCAGAAAGTTGGTTGGCCCTCTTTGACGTCACATATTTTAGGTTGATACATTGCTATGTTTTCATTTATAAAAACCCTTTTGCAAAAAGTACTATACAGAACGTCATTACTAAACTTTACACATATGAGTTACCACACCCGCTCTCAGGGATGCCTAACTCTGGAAAATCCTTTGGTCTCTACTGAGTTAGGTAAATCAGCTTTAAGTTTTCTTGCACCTTATTTCTGGAGCAATCTTCAAAATGTTCATAAATGTGATGTGCTGGTGCCTCTAGGTCCATTCAGAAAGCTGATTGAGGACCCTATTACTGATGAACGTGTTTGTTTGTTATGACCGTGTTTTTCTTTCTGATTGCTTTTTGTATTTATATTTTGATGTCTGTATTTTCTGCAATTTATGTAATTTATGTAATTCAGGGCTCATCTGTAAAAGACAACTTGGTCTCAGTTTGACTCCCTGATAAAAAAAAGGTTGAATAAATAAAAAATAACAAAAATGTCCAAGATGTGTAAAAGTGTGGGTATAAAGTATTAACTGGTAATGAGTGGACTGTCCAGTACTCGCTGTTCGCCTGCCCGACAGATAGCAGTGAGGGAGATTGATGTTGGTTGTCTTGCCTGTCATGAATAAAGTCATATATTTTATGCTGTATGCTGCCTCTGTCTGGTCCTACCTTTCATTATAGTTGCGTTCCACTCTTCAAACCCTCCAAATGGCACGTTACATGACTATTCCAACTTGGAAAATAGTTTGAGGTGCAGTATAGTAGTGTCAATTTGTCAGGTTGTTTTTGCTAGCTATCTAGTATTTTTCAGTTCTAGCCAAGGGATGCGAGCGCCAAATGATGTACTGTAGACATAGTCACTGGAGTCAGGAAAGGCAGCATGCGTCAAGGATTTTAATGGATTCGAATGGATGGAATGAAAGACATGAATACCCTAGTGCCTTTCCTGAGCTTTTGATGCAGTTTTAGCAAATGTTTGGACTTTGAGCACAAAAACCACCAGAAAAATTTAGAAAAAACAATAGATGACAAAAAATAATGATTTTTTAAAAATATAATTGTATTTTTTATTTGTCTTTTCATAACAGCTTTTTTATTAGATTATCACAGTGTGAGCACTGTCTATCCTGACTGCACGTCACTGTTGTATTGTCTTAGCTATACATAGCATGCACTTAAAATTACAACAATTGCATAAGGACTAAAGTAATATTGCCATCACATATGGCCCAACATGGTAAGTTGACCTGAAATTAACAGATGTTTGAGTATATAGTACAGCATTTACTCTGTCGTCTTGTTTTTCCACATCCGTCTGGATCCTGTTGGGCCTGCGGTCACATCATCTGGGTCATTTAGCCAGTTACATGGCACACCTGAATGGTGAGGGGAGGGGAACATTCCAGTCTCTGACCTCTGAACTGTTGCACATCTCACATGCCTGTTCCCTGTGTGTGTCTCTCTAGACACCCATCTCGCACAACTGTTCTGTAAATACAATACAAGAGCATCTATCCACCCTCAAGCTGATTATCATGGAAAACATAATTTTGCTTATACAATTTCCAATTTGAATAGACTATAGAACCCCTAAGAGAGGAAGACACTACGGCAAGTATGAGGGGTGCATGACATTTTTTCAAGTATCATATTTCAATGCTCTCAAATTCCAGAGGAGAGAACATTGGCTCTGTTTCCCATGGCCCATGTCGAATGATCAGTCAGGGTTTCTTTGCTGTGGTGTGATGTGATGATGTGGGTATTGAGGCTCAGAGACAGGTAGCTCAGTAGTCTGCAGTCTCTCCATGTCCCCGTCCCCTCTTCGGACTCCTCTGAGGCAGACGCCCCAGCCTCCAACCAGGTGCTGGCATCACTGCATCACAGGCACCAGCAGCCACCTTATCGACCGCCACCATCACCCTCAACCACTCTAGGGTTTCCATATGGGTGGCAGGCAGCCATGAAGGTGTGTGTGTGTGTTAGAGGTTGTGTGTGCGTTAGTAAATATTTGTGGTAGGGGGTGGTGAAGGATTTATGGGGATGTCAGTGCCAGTATACTGTAAATGTGGACATGTAAAGTTGTGCCTATGAGTATATGCATCCGTGCATATGTGTGTGCATTCGTGTGTGTGCGTCTCTGTGTGTGTGTGTGTGTGTGTGTGTGTGTGTGTGTGTGTGTTACAGGAAAGCAGTGACTAACGTCTGCCTCGCTCATCTGTAAACTGATCTGTCCCCAAGGCTATCGGGAGGGCTTAGTCTGCCCAGACGCTTTGGGAGCACTGCAATAACATTGACTAAACCATGCATTACAGCAATACAATGGCTCAAAGTGAAATCACTTGATAACAATGGTACCACTCACATCCAGTCACAATCTCTGAGACAAACAATGAGACTAAACTAGGCATACTCTACACATTCATAACTGATGTTCAATGCTTTAAATTGCCACAAACAACACTCCGTTTCTCAATTACCCTGACGTGACCTCGAAATGTCAGACCCAGGCCTATGTACAAATGTCATTGGATGAACATTCTTTCATCCCTATCAACAATATGGATATACTGGAGTGCCCTAGATACTGTAAATGTAGAGAATATTTGCCAGTCGGATAAAGGGTACAGTTAGGAACTAAACTATGATTGATTTATCTACACTGCCCATTGCGCTGTTCCAGTCATGACCCTGTCACCCAGAACCTGTCACATCCAGTTGGATCACAGTCCATAGACCATATCTATAGCTGAGTGACACTGTGTGCTAACAGAACTGGGCTGCGGGCAGCTGAGCGGAAATGGAAGAGAACTAAACTTCCGGAGGACCTATCATCCTTGCACTCCCCCCCTACCTTCTCTTCCTCTGCATCATCTTCTTAAGCCGTTTTCTATCACTCTAGCTTCTGCCTCCAACCCTGGCAAACTATTTTCTCCACTTTCTCCTCCTTCCTTAATCCTCCTCCCCTCCTTTATCCCGATCTGCGGACGGCTTTGTCAACCACTTTGAAAAAAAGTTTGACGTAATCTGTTCCTCATTCAATCAGCTTACTGAGTCCACTGGTCCCACTCACACAGAACTACGCTACGCCTTGGCCTCTTTCTACTCTCCCTCAAGATGAAATGCTGTGACTAGTGATGTCCGGTTGCCCAACAACCGGCCCATTTGAACCCATCCCCTCCTACCCTTTTCCAGATCTTCTCTCATTCCTCACTCATCAACTCATCCCTGACCACTGGTTGCATCCACTCTGACTTCAAGATGGCCAGAGTCACTCCCCTCCTCAAAAAAACAAAACTCACCCGACCCCTCTGACATCAAAAACTACAGATGGGTATCCCATCATTCGTTTGTTTCCAAAACACTTGAGCATGTTGTCTCTGACCAACTATCTCTTTATCTTACTCAGAATGATCTTCTTGACCCTAACTTGTCAGGCTTCAAGGCGGCTCACTCAACTGAGATCGCTCTCCTCTGTCTCACAGAGGCTCTCCGCTCTGCCAAAGCTGACTCTCTCTCCACTGTTCTCATCCTCCTTGATCTATCCGCTGCCTTCGACACTGTGAACCATCAGATCCTCCTCTGCACCCTCTCAGGGTTGGGCGTCTCAGGCTCTGCACACTCCTGGATTGTATCCTACCTGGCAGGTTGCTTCTACAAGCATTTCGCTACACCCGCAATAATCTGCTAAATATTTGTATCTGTCCAATATAATTCGATTTGATTTGTCTGCACCACATGCTCTCACTACTGGTTTCTCCCAGGACAAAACTGAGCTGCTCTTCCTCGCGGGGATGCTCTGCCCGCTCCAAGACCTCTCCATCCTCCTCCCAGTGTGCAAAGTACCTTGGTGTGACCCTGGACAACACCCTGTCATTCTCTGCAAACATCAAAGCAGTGACTCGCTCCTGCAGGCCCTCTTATCTTTTCTCTTTACACCAAGGCACTCTGCTTTGTCATATCCTCACATGGTCTCTCATAAAATTGCTCTGCGCATGACACTAAACTACTCTTCTTCTTCCCCCCTTCTGCCTGGCAGACATCTCAGCTTGGATGTGGGCCCACCATGTCAAGCTCAACCTTCACAAAACTGAGATGCTCTTCCTCGAGGGGAAGCCCTGCCTACTCCAATAACTCTCCATCATGGTTGGCAACTCCACGGTATCCCCCTATCAGAGTGAATATAACCTTGACGTGACCCTGGACAACACCCTGTTATTCTCAGCAAACATCAAAGCAGTGACTCGCTCCTGCAGGTTCATGCTCTACAACATCCGTAGAGTGTGACCTTTGCCCACAGAGAAAGTGGCGCAGATCCTGTTCTCCCGGCTTGTGCCATCAAACCACTGAGACTTATCCAGAATGCGACAGCTCACCTGCTGTTCAACCTTCCTAAGTTCTCCCATGTCACCCGCTCTGCACACTGGCTTCCAGTCGAAGTTAGCATCATCTTCAAGACCCTGGTGTGCCTACGAAGCAAAGGTAACTGCCACTCCCTACCTTCAGGCTATGCTAAAAAATGACATTCCAACCTGAGCACTCTCAGTCCAAGCTCTTCTCTGTCCTGGCACCCCAATGGGGGAACAAGTGTCCCCCTAAAGTCAGGACAGCAGAGTCACTGCCAATCTTTCTAAAATGTCTGAATCCCTACCTCTTTGAAGAGTGTCTTCAATAACTTTCATTGTGCCCCCGACGTCCCCCTCCCATTGTACGTAATTCTGGATAAGAGCGTCTACTGAATGACAAAAATGTTAAATGTAACTGACACAGCTTTACCCCACATAAAGAAAGCTGAATGTCTGTAAAGATGTGCCCTTCACGCCAAGTATATTTCTCATGTGGCCAAGGTCTCAAGCATGTCTATAAGTGATCTCTTGCACAGTATATCAAAAGGTATTGCTCTTCAAAGCATAGCCTTTTTCAGTGTGAGTCATTTGAAGTACTTTCTCCTCACTTTGAAAACTAAAACATTGGAGATTGGAATTCTAATTTAAAAGGAAAAGTGATGAGCAAAGATGTCTATGTCTGTGGTAGTAGTTGGAAAGCAGCCTACCTTTCCTGTCACTTACATTACTTTTGAGCCACCCAGACTCTATGGACTTGGGAAGGAGAGTAGGAAAACAGGGGCATAATACTATGAACTCCACTTGCAAATGATGGAACCCCTGGCACTATTTTTTATCTCAGAATATTAATGAAACATTCCCCCTGCAGCCCAAGTCGCTCTTTCGATGAATTCATTGAGCTGAAATGGATTTAGGTCAGAGGATGAAAAATAATGCAGAGAAATGGTTGGCTCTGTTTGAAGATTAGGCTTACAGAATGCTCAACGTGTGTGTGTGTGTGTGTGTGTGTGTGTGTATGACAACATTGGCCTTTCTCTACATTTACCTATTGCAAAACTCAACATAGCCTCCCAGCAAACATGACCCCATTGTGTGCAGGGGCTAGCCCACACAAAGCCCACAGCAATCCCACATCAGCACAACACGTTCTAGCGGACACCAGCCCGACATGGGCTGGCCCACACCACTCCCAGCACGGACTAGACCATACCAAGCCCACACCAGCCCAACACGGGCTAGCCCACACCAAGCCCACACCAGGCCAACATGGGCTAGCCTACACCAGCCCTGCACAGGCTAGCCCACATCAGCCCAATACGGGCTAACCCACACCAAGCCCACACCAGCCCAACATAGGTTAGCCTACACCAGCCCAGCACAGACTAGCCCACATCAAGCCCTGCACAGGCTAGCCAACACCAAGCCCAGCTACTTCATAATGTAGAGGCGGGGCTCATTATAATATTTGGGGGCGTGGTTAGCAAACAATCCAATTCATGTTGTTATGTTAAAAAATTGCTGGCACCATTCAAACCATAGAGGGTTCGGAACTTTAAAGCCAATTATCTCTGAATAATCTTTTATCAGATAGAACCTTATAGTTCACAGGTTATTTTTGTGCAACTGTTATTATAGTTGTCTTTCTGATACAATGTATGATCCAAAAGTGTGGCCTTATTTCAGATAGTGATGTTATGTTTGGTACTGGAGCTCCGAGGCATATGTCAAAATCTCTAAGCAGCTAACTTTGAAGCAGTGTGCCGATGCGTTTATCACTATTAGAAGTACATAATCGATGACGTCTAAATCTTAATTTGATAACAAGTTTTTCAAATCGTGTGTTGCAAAATGCGAGATCCCACTGATTTCACTGTGGATCTGGTGCTTTCTTCGATTCCAAGCTGCTTTAAAACACCGACCTCTACTGGACACCATACTTGGAAATATACACTGAAAAAAAATTCTAAAACACATGTAAAGTGTTGGTCCCATGTTTCATGAGCTGAAATAAAAGATCCCTGAAATTTTCCATATGCAGAAAAGGCTAAATTCTCTAAAATGTGCGCAAATTTGTTTCCATCCGTGTTAGTGAGCATTCTCCTTTGCCAAGATTAACCTTCCACCTGACAGTTGTGGCACATCAAGAAGCTGATTAAGCAGCATGATCATTACACAGGTGCACCTTGTGCTGGGGGCAATAAAAAGCCACTCTAAAATGTGCAGTTTTGTCACATAACACAATGTCCACCAGAGCTGTTGCCAGAGAATTGAATATTTGTTTCTAAGCCGCCTCCAATGTTGTTTTAAAGAAGTTGGTCATACGTCCAACTGGCTTCACAACTGCAGACCATGTGTATGGTGTCGTGTGGACGAGCGGTTTGCTGATATCAACATTGTGCCCCATGGTAGCGGTGGGGTTATGGAATGGGCAGGCTTAAGCTATGGACAACAAACGCAATCGCATTTTATTGAAGGTAATTTAAATGCACAGACATACCGTGACGAGATCCTGAGGCCCATTGTTGTGTCATTCATCCGCCGCCATCACCTCATGTTTTGGTGTTATAATTGTATAAACATTTTTTTAACCTTTATTTAACTAGGCAAGTCAGTTAAGAACAAATTCTTATTTACAATGACGGCCTACCAAAAGGCAAAAGGCCTCCTGTGGGCACGAAGGCTGGGATTAAAAATACAAAATAAATAAAATAAAAAATATAGGACAAAACACACATCACGACAAGAGAGTACAACAACAACATAGCATGGCAGAGACACAACATGACAACAACATGGTAGCAACACAACATGATAGCAGCACAGGGTACACACATTATTGGGCACAGACAACAGCACAAAGGGCAAGAAGGTAGAGACAACAATAAATCACGCAAAGCAACCACAACTGTGAGTAAGAGTGTCCATGATTGAGTCTTTGAATGAAGAGATTGAGATAAAACTGTCCAGATTAAGTGTTTGTTGCAGCTTGTTCCAGTCGCTAGCTGCAGCGAACTGAAAAGACGAATGACCCAGGGATGTGTGAGCTTTGGGGACCTTTAACAGAAGGTGACTGGCAGAACAGGTGTTGTATGAGGGAGGATGAGGGCGGCAGATTTCTCAGATAGGGGAGAGTGAGGCCTAAGATCTGCTTGACCCTAACTTGTCAAACTTCAAGGCGGGTCACTCAACTGAGATCCCTCTCCTCTGTCTCACAGAGGTTCTCCGCTCTGCCAAAGCTGTCTCTTTATCTGAAATTATACCCTTTTTAAACATTTCTTCTAAAAATATATATTTTTTAAGTCAATTAGTATATTTGAGTTTAACCACAATATTTGTTGTATTACTTGTTCTGTCTTTTCAGGCGGATGAAACTGAAATTGCAACCAACTTTTTAAAGCTTCTTTAAAAAAGATTTATATTTGAGATATTATTTCCTTTTCAAACAACCGAAAGTGAGCAGTTGTAATCTGAATAAAGGGAAAAAGGTCATTCTTGAACATAGGATTAGACATTCCTACCAATTTACTAGAGAACTAGTTTGGATTTAACCTCTTGATTCTAGCCATCCCGGATCCGGGATCGTGAATACAGCCTCCAGCTCATTACCATAACGCAACGTTAACTATTCATGAAAATCGCAAATGAAATGAAATAAATATGCTAGCTCTCAAGCTTAGCCTTTTGTTAACAACACTGTCATCTCAGATTTTCAAAATATGCTTTTCAACCATAGCAAAACAAGCATTTGTGTAAGATTATTGATAGCTAGCGTAGCATTTAGCGTAGCATTCAGCATGCAACATTTTCACAAAACAAGAAAAGCATTCAAATAAAATAATTTACCTTTGAAGAACTTCAGATGTTTTCAATGAGGAGACTCTCAGTTAGATAGCAAATGTTCAGTTTTTCCAAAAAGATTATTTGTTTAGGACAAATCGCTCTGTTTTGTTCATCACGTTTAGCTACGAAAAAAACCTGTATCCAAGGAGTGTAATTATCCCCGCAGCTCATTAGCATAACACAACGTTAACTATTCATGAAAATCGCAAATGAAATTCATTTAATATGCTAGCTCTCAAGCTTAGCCTTTTGTTAACAACACTGTCATCTCAGATTTTCAAAATATGCTTCTCAACCATAGCAAAACAAGCATTTGTGTAACAGTATTGATAGCTAGCATAGCATTTAGCGTTAGCATCAAGCAGGCAACATTTTCACAAAAACCAGAAAAGCATTCAAATAAAATAATTTACCTTTGAAGAACTTCGGATGTTTTCAATGAGGAGACTCTCAGTTAGATAGCAAATGTTCAGTTTTTCCTGAAAGATTATTTGTTTAGGAGAAATCGCTCCGTTTGGTGCGTCACGTTTGGCTACCAAAAAAAAACGAAAATTCAGTCATCAAAACGCCAAACTTTTTTCCAAATTAACTCCATAATATCGACTGAAACATGGTAAACGTTGTTTAGAATCAATCCTCAAGGTGTTTTTCACATATCTCTTCGATGATATATCGTTCGTGGAAGTGTGCGTTCTCCTCTGAATCTCATGGGAAAATGCCTCCAGTTGAAGATTACGCACCAATTTAGACAAAGGACACCGGGCGGACCCCTGGTAAATGTAGTCTCTTATGGCCAATCTTCCAATGATATGCCTACAAATACGTCACAATGCTGCAGACAACTTGGGGAAACGACAGAAAGGGCAGGCTCATTCCTGGCGCACTCACAGCCATATAAGGAGACAATGGAAAACAGAGCCTCAAAAATTCTGCTCAGTTCCTGTTTGAAGTTTCATCTTGGTTTCGCCTGTAGCATGAGTTCTGTGGCACTCACAGATAATATCTTTGCAGTTTTGGAAACGTCAGAGTGTTTTCTTTCCAAAGCTGTCAATTATATGCATAGTCGAGCATCTTTTCGTGACAAAATATTGCGCTTGAAACGGGCACGTTTTTTTATCCATAAATTAAAAGAGCGCCCCCTATATCCAAGAAGTTAAGTATAACTTTTGTATGACTGATGTATTTGATGAGAGGTCTAATGCTTTAATATTTAATAATTTCTGCCCTCCGAATTCATATTCGTTATATAAATAGGCCCTTTGAATTTTGTCCGGCTTGCCATTCCAAATAAAATTGAATATTTTTTGTTCATATAATTTAAAAAGCCACTAGGTCACTAGGTGTAGGCAAAACCATAAGCAAATAGGTCAACTGTGATATGACTAAAGAGTTAATCAGGGTGATTTTTCCACAAATAGACAGGTATTTCCTTTCCTTGCCAGCAAGATCTTATCTATTTTTTGCTAACTTTCTATCAACATTTATTGGAGTGAGATCATTTCTTTCTTTTGGGATTTGTATACCGAGTATGTCCACATCTCTGTCAGACCATTTAATTGGTAAACTACATGGTAATGTAAAATTTGCATTTTTTTGTGATCCAATACGTAATATAGTATACGTTTTTAATCCAGAGAGGATGGCAAAAGTATCTAGATCCTCTATGAGGCCGTGGAGAGATTATAATTGTGGTTTTAAAAGAAAACATGAATCATCAGCATACAATGACACCTTAGTTTTTAAGCCACGTATTTCTAATCCCTTAATATTATCGTTGGATCTAATTTTAACAGCTAACATTTCGATGGCAATAATAAATAGATATGCCGATAGTGGACAACCTTGTTTTACTCCTCTAGATATTTTAAAACCTACTGAGATGTAGCCATTATTTACTATTTTACACCTAGGGTTACTATACATAACTTTAACCCATTTCATAAGATATTCCCCAAAATTGAAATATTCTAGGCATTTATATATAAACTCCAGTCGTACTTTATCAAAAGCCTTTTCAAAATCAGCTACGAAAACCAGACCTGGTGTCCCCGATATTTCATAGTATTCTATTGTTTCCAATACTTGTCTTATATTATCTCCAATCTATCATCCATGTAAAAAAAACTGTCTGATTAGGATGAATAATATCTGACAATACTTTTTAAATTCTATGCGGCAAGCATTTCGCTAGGATTTTTGCATCACAACACTGAAGTGTAAGAGGCCTCCAATTTTTTAAATGGACTGGATCTTTATATATACCTGTTTCAGTAATAATGATATCAGACCTTCTTGTTGCGTGTCTGATAATCTACCATTTATATAGGAGTGGTTAAAACATGCTAATAATGATCCTCTGAGTATATCAAAAAAGTTTGGTATACTTCCACTGGTATGCCATCCAGCCATGGAGTTTTCCCAGCCTTAAAGGCTTTAATTGGATCAAGAACTTCCTCCTCTGTAATTTGGCCTTCACATGAGTCTTTCTGTACAGATGTTAATTTTACATTAGTATTAGGAAAAGATCCATACAATTAGCTTCGGTTAGTGGAGATGGAGAGACTGAAACTAAAAATATTCTTCAAGTACTTTACTTCCTCTTTCAAAATATAATTCGGTGAATCATGCGTGTGTCATGACGTTGGCCTGGGGGTGGGTTTATGACAGTCATAAATAACTCTTTCCCCCTTTTTCCTCTCTCTACCCTACTGATGTTACATTTGCAAAACCCTTGGTTAACATAGAGATTCTGGGAACATCAGAAGGTGGGAGGAAATGAACTATATTCTGGTAATCCGACCAATTGAACATATGCAGGGGTACATAATGAATATGATGTCAGTTTGGTGGTCATCTGAGACATTCTCATCAATGATAAGATGACATAAACTCTACAGTGGAAAGTCTACACATCAGAGTTATCGGATTCACATGGAATTGTTGTTCAATTTAAATGTTTGAATATGAAATTATTCGTAATGGGATGAAATGTGATTTTAGCTTCTAAAATGTGAGATTTGGGTTTTCATAAGATAGGGCTCTGCTCAATCAGTGGCCCACCCCTGTGAAGGGACATGGGCTATAAAACTTTTCAAACACGCCCTCCTCTCCCTTCCAATATAAGCCATTGATGACAATATAACCTCCTGTTCCGAGGACATGAGGACCACGGTCCGATGTCAGAATGGTTCAGATAATAACTACAGAACGAAGCCAACATCAGCGTGAGCTTGGTTGCGAATGGTATGAACTTTGAACTCTTATTCACTACAGAAGTGATACCTCCTAGCTGTTGAGTTAGCAACAGCCGCTGCAAACAGGGTTAGGAAGGAACAGACAGAGTATCCCGTCTACCACACAATGACGTTATTACAACGTATTCAATTTACCAGCAGAGACATTCTTCAAAGGACAAAGGACTCGGTTGGGCAACACAGCCTTCCCTCTACCACCAACCTAGCGAAGTGCAGCTCAGAGTAAATATTTATTGCATTTTCCTTTTCCAAATGGGTGGTAATTTAGAATGCATAAGATACTGTATTTACGATAGCACAGCTTCGCCCTATTGTTCCTCAGTCTTCCCGCTCTTTCACTCAAACCCAGCCCCTTTTGTAACCAGCTGTCATATCTGTTCCGCCCGCTAGGGACATTTTCCTTTATGATGTCATTTGTAATCAAGTTATGATTTAATTATGTGTATGTGTAATTCTGTGCGATTAGTTAGGTATTTAGTAAATAAATTATTAAACCCAATTTTGTATTGCTGATTCAACTTGTGAGCCAGGGTTCGTGCAGATAACCAAAAATGTTATTTTTGGTTAAAAACTTATTCTGTGCCTCTATGGTACAGTTTTTGTTGCTATCTAACTGTAGTGTTAGTTCTTCAATTTACTTTGTTAATATTGACTCTTTTGATCCAAATTGCTTTTGTTTTATAGATAAGTATTGAATTGCATGGCTTCTAAAGGCACATTTAAAAGTGTCCCATACAATAAGGGGATCTGCTGTAACTATGTTATGTCTGAAAAAGTCATTTATAAATTCTTCTGTCCTAGTTCTAAACTATTTATCATCTAGTAGGCTTTGATTCAATTCCCAATATTCTCGCCCATGTGGAAATTCTGTAAGTGTAATATATATGCCAATTATGTGTTGATCCGATCGCATTCTGTCCCCTATCAACACTTTTTAAACTTTTGGTGCCAGAGAGAATGGCATAAGAAAGTAGTCAAAATGACTAGCTTGATTAAGCCTCCGCAATGTATATCTCATTAGGTCAGGGTATTTAAGCCTCCATATATCCACTAATTCCAATATATCCATGACATCCATGATTTCCTTAAGTGCCTGAGGGTGATAGTTTGTAGTGTGATTTCCTTTCCGGTCCATAGAGGTATTTAAGACCGTATTAAAATCTCCCACCATAATAATAGGGTCTGGTGTTGCTTGTAGAGTTAATAAATTCTTATATATATTTTCAAAGAAGCTTGGATCATCATTATTTGGACCGTATTGTCCAATAACATATTTAAAATAATCCATCTACCTTGATGATCTGTTTGGACATTTGCACATTTGGATCAAAATTACTGTTAATTAATACCATTGCCCCTTTTGAATTTCTTTGCTCATGGGAGAAATATATTTCGCCCCCCCCCCCATCCATTTTCCACAAAACTTAATCTAAAATTGTTTATGAGTTTCCGGTAAACAATAGATGTTATATTCCTTCTCTTTTAGCCAGGTAAAAAACGGATTGTCTTTTCTTATTATCTGCTAAGCCATTACATTTGTAACTGGCTACACTTATTTCACCACTTACCATAATGAGACGCAACTTTCCATTCTATTTATCAAAATATGTTTGAAAACATACCATTAAAAAGTAACATGATGATTGAGTGTCTATATAGCTGTACCATGATATTTGCATTGCTACTAAGTAAACCTCCAATTGGTCCCCACTATTCCACCCGCTAAAAGCCCTCCTCATCCCGAGTTGGGTTGTCTTCCCAATGCCAGGCAGACCACGTCCAACCTGCCATATCCCATAGCCCTGAAGAGACTGGGATCCTTTAAAAAGAGCACACAGTGTCATTTACAGAACAGAAGTAGATCAACCGCCAAATGCATTTCCATCGCCCTCACATCGATCTGTATTATATATAGCCATTATATATATATTTTAAAAATAATGTTTCTTATTTTCCATAATTAGCTATTAATATTTGTAGTAATGTAGGGAATTTATGCAAGGAATTTTACCTCTCACCAGTCTCACCATTACCAAAATTACATTATTGCAAGCAATTATTATATTAGCAAACAATTATTGTGAATCATCCTATATTGTCCCTAACATCTTTTACTCCTTCACAACAGTTGTGGGATAAACACAAACTCACACACTCATACACACTCAACCCTTTTCCCCCACACAACCATAGGCTCGCATTCTCAACACATTCTCATTCACAACATTCTAACATTCATCCCAGAGCCCAACTCAAGAAAGATCTTGATTTACGAATGCATATGCATTCATAAATCATGTATATGCATTCGTATATATCATGTATATGCATTCTGAATCAGGGTTAGTTTGGCAGCTGGGGTGAAAGAGGAGCGATTACGATAGAGGAAACCAAGTCTAGATTTAACTTTAGTCTGCAGCTTTGATATGTGCTGAGAGAAGGACAGTGTGCCATCTAGCCATACTCCCAAGACACACCTGTGGGGAGAGGAGCATTCTTCTTACCAAACCACATGACCTTTGTTTTGGAGTTTTTCAGAATAAGGTTAAGGGTAGAGGAAGCTTGTTGGATACTGAGAAAACTTTGTTGTAGAGTGTTTAACACAAAATCTGGGGAGGGGCCAGCTGAGTATAAGACTGTATCATCTGCATATAAATGGATTAGAGAGCTTCCTACTGCCTGAGCTATGTTGTTGATGTAAATTGAGAAGAGCGTGGGGCCTAGGATCGAGCCTTGGGTTACACCTTTGGTGACAGGCAGTGGCTGAGACAGCAGATGTTCTGACTTTATACATTGCAGTCTTTGAGAGGGGTTGTTAGCAAATCAGGCCAAATAACCCTCAGAGACATCAATACTGCCTGCAGCTATGGAACCCTGACCTGTTCACCGGACGTGCTACCTGTCCCAGACCTGCTGTTTTCAACTCTCTAGAGGCAGGAGTGATAGAGATACTCTGAATGATCAGCTATGAAAAGCCAACTGACATTTACTCCTGAGGTGCTGACCTGTTGCACCCTCGACAACCACTATGATTATTATTTTTTGACCCTGCTGGTCATCTATGAACATTTGAACATCTTGGCCATGTTCTGTTATAATCTCAACCCAGCACAGCCAGAAGAGGACTGGCCACCCCTCATAACCTGGTTCCTCTCTAGGTTTCTTCCAGGGTTCTGGCCTTTCTAGGGAGTTTTTCCTAGCCACCGTGCTTCTACACCTGCATTGCTTGCTGTTTGGGTTTTTAGGCTGGGTTTCTGTACAGCACTTTGTGACATCAGCTGATGTAAGAAGGGCTTTATGAATAAACTTGATCAATACTCCTTAGCTGGCCCACAAGAATGGAATGGTCTACCGTATCAAAAGCTTTGGCCATGTCAATAAAAATAGCAGCACAATATTGCATAGAATCAAGGTCAATGGTGACATCATTGAGGGCCTTTAAGGTTGCAGTGACACATCCATAACCTTTGCGGAAACCAGATTGCATACCAGAGAGAATACTATAAACATCAAGAAAGCCAATCAGTTGATTGACAAGTTTTTCCAACACTTTTTATAAGCAGGACAAAATAGAAATAGGCCTATAACAGTTAGGATCAGCTTGATCTCCCCATTTAAATAAAGGACGAACCATGGCTGCCTTCCCGGCAATGGGAACCTCCCCAGAGAGGAGAGACAGGTTAGAAAGGTCAAAGATAGGCTTGGTGATTATAGGGGCAGCAACCTTAAGAAAGGGTCTAAAACATCTGATTCAGATGTTTTTTGGGGGTCAAGTTTAAGGAGCTCCTTTAGCACCTCAGACTCAGTGAACGCCTGCAGCGAGAAACTTTGTAGCGGGGCAGGGGAAAAAGAGGGAGCGGCATCGGGGCTCGTCGCATTAGAAGGGGTGGAGTGATAGAGATACTCTGAATGATCAGCTATGAAAAGCCAACTGACATTTACTCCTGAGGTGCTGACCTGTTGCACCCTCGACAACCACTATGATTATTATTTTTTGACCCTGCTGGTCATCTATGAACATTTGAACATCTTGGCCATGTTCTGTTATAATCTCAAGCCAGCACAGCCAGAAGAGGACTGGCCACCCCTCATAACCTGGTTCCTCTCTAGGTTTCTTCCAGGGTTCTGGCCTTTCTAGGGAGTTTTTCCTCCTTTTATCTGGAGTACCTCTCCTGTCCTATTCGGTGTCCTGTGTGAATCTAAGTGTGCGTTCTCTAATTCTCTCTTTCTCTCTCTCTCTCTCTCTCTCTCTCTCTCTCTCTCTCTCTCGGAGGACCTGAGCCCTAGGACCATGCCCCAGGACTACCTGACATGATGACTCCTTGCTGTCCCCAGTCCGCCTGACCGTGCTGCTGCTCCAGTTTCAACTGTTCTGCCTTATTATTATACGACCATGCTGGTCATTTATGAACATTTGAACATCTTGGCCATGTACTGTTATAATCTCCACCCGGCACAGCCAGAAGAGGACTGGACACCCCACATAGCCTGGTTCCTCTCTAGGTTTCTTCCTAGGTTTTGGCCTTTCTAGGGAGTTTTTCCTAGCCACCGTGCTTCTACACCTGCATTGCTTGCTGTTTGGGGTTTTAGGCTGGGTTTCTGTACAGCACTTTGAGATATCAGCTGATGTACGAAGGGCTATATAAATAAATTTGATTGGATTTGATTTGATTTGTGGGAAATGAGGAAATGTTGGAAGGGCAAGGAGGCAAGGCAGAGTAAAATAGTAATCCTGACTTAATGAAGTGGTGATTAAAGAGCTCAGCCATGTGCTTGCCAGCAGCATACCACCCTGCATAGCTTCTGAAGCTAAGCAGGGTTGGACCTGGTCAGTCCCTGGATGGGAGACCAGATGCTGCTGGAAGTGGTGTTGGAGGGCCAGTAGGAGGCACTCTTTCCTCTGGTCTAAAAAATATCCTAATGCCCCAGGGCAGTGATTGGGGACACTGCCCTCTTTCGGATGGGACGTTAAAACGGGTGTCCTGACTCTCTGAGGTCATTAAAGATCCCATGGCACTTATCGTAAGAGTAGGGGTGTTAACCCCGGTGTCCTGGCTAAATTCCCAATCTAGCCATCAAACCATCACGGTCACCTAATAATCCCCTGTAACTATTCCCCAGGTCGTTGCTACAAATGAGAATGTGTTCTCAGTCAATTTACCTGGTAAAATAACAGATAAATAAAATATACAAATATAAAAACTGTGCTTCTTGTCAGTAACAACCACATCATCAACTTTAAGGGACATGGGCAGATGTGAGGAGGAGGGTTTATTCTCCAGGTCCTTAACCGTTTTCCAGAACTTCCTGGGGTTAGACCCACAGAGGGAGAATTGCTCCTTAAAGGAGAGTGCACAATTATGAACTTGAAAATGTATTAATAAACCAATTAGGCACATTTGGGCAGTCTTGATACAACATTTTGAACATATATGCAATGGTTCATTGGATTAGTCTAAACCTTTGCACATACACTTCTGCTATCTAGTGGCCAAAATCTAAATTGTGCCTTTGCTGGAATAATACATTATGGCCTTTCTCTTGAATTTCAAAGATGATGGTACAAAAAAAAACATATGCATGTTTTTGCTTTGTATTATCTTTGACCAGATCTAATGTGTTATATTATCCTACATTAACCCTGTCTCAGTAATGACCAACACATCTGGATTGGAGCTGTGAACCCACACTTTCAATTTATCAATTTCAGGTAATATGCTTCCAGTGTTAACGTGCAGAAAACCCAGGCTTTTACGAGAGCAGAAATCAGTGAAACAGATATCAGAGCACAAGTCAGAATTGGGGCTAGCAACAGTAGATGGGCCAGGCTGTACATGCACATTTCCAGATATCATCAACAGTAATACAATCAAGGCACAACAGAGGACAGGGGGAGCTCTGCACTGTTGATTTATGACATTTGAATGTGCATTAGATGGCAACAAGATCATATCTGTATAATGCACGGCCCCATGTCACAAGGATCTGTACACAATTCCTGGAAGTTGAAAATGTCCCAGTTCTTCCATGGCCTGCATACCCACCAGTCACCCATTGAGCATGTGTGGAATGCTCTGGGTCGATGTGTACGACAGTGTGTTCCAGTTCCCGCCATTGACGAGGAGTGGGATAACATTCCACAATCAACAACCTGATCAACTCTATGTGAAGGAGATGTGCCACACTGCATGAGATAAATGGTGGTCACAAGAGATACTGACTGGTTTTCTGATCCACTCCCCTACCTTTAAAAAATATATCAGTGACCAACATATTCATATCTGTATTCCCAGTCATGTGAAATCCATAGATTAGGGCCAAATGTATTTATTTTAATTGACTGATTTCTTTATATGAACTGTCACTTGATTTGAAATCTTTGAAATTGTTGCCTGTTGCATTTATATTTTTGTTCAGTATAAATAGGATTTTGTGCAAAAAGGTTCACTTGACTGGTAGTTTAACAGGTAGAGTAGGAAACTATGGCACATTCAAGGTTGTTAAGGTAAGAGGTTGAATCCTGTCTAATGCATGCTGTTTAGATTTGTTTTTATGTGAAACTACACTTTCTGCACTGTTGAACATTTAGTATAGCATAAGCTTCTGTCTTAAGCATCCTAAATAATGCCATACATTCAGTTTTTGAAAAATAGTCAACTTGAAGGCAAAAAAGTGCAGCATGATTTAAGATGCTATCCTGATATTCCAACTCATTATTTAAAAGATAATCAACGAGGAACTATGCATTCTATTGAAAATAATGAACAACGTGGAAGGTGTGTTCCACGACACACGGAGTTGCATTAATTTCTAGAGAACACATAGAGGCCCGAGTTCATTATCCCTTTTATACCATGGCTATAATTGAACACATTTGCCACTAGAAATGTGTTCATTTGCTGGTAGGAATGTTTTCAACATCCACTAGCTAGCAAGTTAACTAGATAGCTACAGTAGTTGCTGTGGTAACCAAACAAACAGACTTGCTAGTTTAGCTAACCAAACCATCAGTCCTAGCTCGCCATTATGAATATCAAATTCAACAATACCCATAATGTTTTCAATTCAACATTTGCTTTAAAAAGCAGCTCAAACAAAACATGTAAGAATTAACTTTAGCCATTAGGTTCTAATGTGCCAATATACTGTGTGATATTTAAGCAATAAGGCAAGAGGGGGTGTGGTATATGGCCAATATACCACTGCTAAGGGTTGTTCTTCCGCATGAGTGCCTAGATACAGCCCTTAGCCATGGTATATTGGCCATATACACCACAAACCCCTGAGGTGCCTTATTGTTATTATAAACTGCTTACCAACGTCATTAGAGCAGTAAAAATACATGTTTGGTCATACTCTGCTCGAACCACCCAGTTTATATAGGGAAATAATGCACGCCCTATAATGGCCTTCAAGCCAAAAGAAACAAGTTTTCAACAATGCCATAGTATAAAATGCTGCTAACAGAATTGACTTACCGCTGCCCCATGGGGATTTGCTGAAAACAGAGCAGAAAAACATGTCCATATGATAATCACACTCTGCTATGTCTTGCTGCCCAGTAGATGTCACTAATCTGCATTGTGAACAGATAATGAAGCTCCAAGTAATTAACCATTTTTCGGAACAATTTGGTGAAAGCGCCAAAGCCTTCAGAAAGTTTCAGTTTCAATTTCAGGCGTTGTGAGGGCTGTCCTTGGGGCCACCTGCCTTGGGGCCAATGAGGAGCTGATGCGCAAAGGCATATCGGCCCAATGTGGGCAGCCTACATGGGTCCAGTGTTTTAACCTGCATTGGGCCCACATCGTGGCAATATGGGCATGTTTGCTGGGACAATATGGGCTTATTTTAGGCAAAGTGAGGGCTGCCTGATATGGGCTGCCCACACTGGGCTACACTGGGCCAATGCCTTGGGGGCCAATGTGAGGCTGATGAGCAAAGGCACATTGGATTTGCCAAATGTTGGAAGCCTAAGTGAGGCCAAAATTGTAGCCTACATTGGGCCCACATCATGTTTGCTGGGGTACTACTCTGCTACAGACCACCAAGGATAGTGACAGTGATGTGCTGATTACAGTTTACATATTACAGTTTATTCTATAAAACATTGTGTTCAGTTGGAGGGACTCTAAATGTTTAATTGAATAATGAAATGGTCCTTGTATGGAACCACAAATTCCATGTCTAAAGTAATTGCATGGGTTGTTATTGCCTAAAGGAGTTGCATATAGGCTAGTCTAATGACAAAACGGCAGGGTGGGTGTTTTTGGGGATGCCCAAACTAGCACTCTAATCTAGCAACCTTGTAAATCAGATCCCTAGCCAGATCGAGTTTCACTGGGCTGGGTCAGCCTCTTGGATCAAAGGGCGTTCCAGAAGCTTTATGTTGGTGATTGTAACGGTGAGAATTTGACAACGCAAAAAAATCTCTAGGCTGTGTTGGGGCAGTCAGTGATGCAGAGTCGCCGTTACAGTCTGGAGCGCACACCGAGTTTCTCTGCAGCATGACGGCCTGCGTCCCCACAGAGGAAGGGCTGCTCTAATTGGTTTGTCAATGAAGGATCATCAATAGTTCCCAACTTCCCTGGAGGGTCAGGGTCTCTGTATGTGGACCAGTGCTTCTTGGATTTATCAACCGCCGGCTCGACTGTTTTAAACACCGATTTAAATCCCCTCCTCTCAGCACCTTCCGAAAAAAACACGTGGATTACAAAGGGATCCTTCTCAATACGCACGGCGGAGCCTCGTTTATCCCATTGTAAAACAACGGAATTCTGACCGTAAATATCGGAATTGTGTTTTTCGAGGGGAAACAAGTGAAGTCTCCGCAGATTTCATCATGAGCGACCTGGAAGAGGACTTTGCCAAGATTTTAATGTTGAAGGAGGACAGGATACGGGACTTGGAGAGGCGTCTGGCGGACAGGGAGGACGAGATCCAAGAATTGAAGAGGAAACTGCACAAATGTCAGTCCGTATTGCCCAGCGCTCAACTTATAGGACCGAGGACCAGGACTCGGGCGCAAGGCATCTCGGCGGAGCCTCAAAACTACCAAGACCTGTCGAGACAAGCCTTTCGGAAATATGTCAAGTCCGACTGGTAAGAGAGTATAAAGTGGTTGTTGTTGGTGTCGATTAATTTAGGGTTTATATACCGCAAAACTAGTATGTTTATCCATCGTGTGCAATTGATGCTTTTTTTGGGGGGAAAAAACTGAACAAATGTAGCCTAATGGTACGCATTGCATTTAGACTAGCCTACTTGAAACAGATAGGTAGACATGAGTGTGATGTCAGCCCATTGGATGTCAATCATTCACAATCACAACAGGGCTGAGCCCTCCTACTGTGGAGATGGAGACGCGCTTCCGTGAATGGGGTAGCGCGAGCGCGTTCATTCTTGGGGCGGATGGCGTAGCGCCAAGGTAGGCTTCCGAGAGAAGTTTATGATTGATCCGATCCATCTTTGCATTCCCACCGGAGGTAGAGTGGAGGAACCACGATGCATTATTGGTTTTAGTAGCTGGATGCTGAGCGCCCGAAGTGCACGTCTGAAGATATTTAAAGGGATAGTTCACCCAAATGACAAATGGCATCAGTTACCTTACCCTGTAAGCAGTGTATTGACAAGGTATGACAGAAATATATTGTTTGGTTTATTTTCCCTGGCACTGTTTCAGAATACAATTGTGGCACAAATCCAATTTAGCATTGGCACAAATCCCATTCAAGCCATGGGACCGATATTATCATTTTTAGTTAATCATGTTGAAATCATCTATAAGTGTATGGAAAGCCGTATTAACATATATTCATTATATTTTTTTATATCAATAACTGTATTTTTTTACATCAATAATGGAATTTCAATATCAATAATTATAATTTTTCAAATCAATAATTGCATTTTTAATTTCAATAGATCCCCATAGGATTCAATTGAGAAATCGTTTTTATATGAGTAATTTAAAGGTTATGTCAATAATTAGAAGTGTTGATATCAAAAGGTTTATAATAAGAATTATCATTTTTCAGCTAAACATTTACACAAATTCTAATGTCAGACAAACCAGAATGACTTTCCAAGAAGTGTTGGGTGTTCCTGAATGGTCTAGTAGTCTCAGTCCTGACCTTAATCTGATTGATAATCAGTGACAATCATTGAATATTGCAGTGATTCCCAACCAAATGTACTGAGTTTGAGCAATTTTGACAAAAACGATGCATATATGTTGCCCTAAGAGTTGTGCAAAGCTGGTATAATGTTATTCAAAATTATTCACAGCTGTTATGGCTACCAAAGGTGCTTCCACCAATTATTAACTCTGGGGTGTGGAAACATCTGCAATCAAGACATCTTAGTTTATTATTTTCAATACATTTGGAAAATGTTCTATCATTTTTCTTTCACTTTGAAAATGTGGAGTAGGTTGTGTACATCAGCAGGAAAATTATAAAATTCAATAAATCTTTTGATTTAATTTTATGGAAAAATATCAAATGTAATACATGTTTTGATTTAATTTTAAGGTAGCAAAATGGGAAGACTGCAATGGGTTTGTAGACAGTGACTTTGTAGGAGCATGCAAATGTAATCCCGCCCCCATGAACCAGTCCCTGGTTTGATTCCAGACTGTATCACATCGGGCCATGATTTGGAGTCCCATAGGACGGCGTACAATTGGCCGAGCATCGTCCGGGTTTGGCCGGGGTAGGCCGTCATTGTAAATAACAATTTCTTCTTAACTGACTTTCCTAGTTAAATAAAGGTTAAATAAATAAAATTAAAAAGGTCATTATAATAAAATGTTTGATATAAATACATTATTGATATCAATAATTAAATTATAGATATAAAACATTTGAATAATTCATATTGACAATTGAAAATGTTATATAAACAATTCACATTTTTGATATTGATAAATACTTTTTGATATAAAATATCATTATTAATATAAAAATGCAATTATTTATATATATTTTTTAATTAATATCTGTTAAAACTGCTTTCTATAATAAGGGACTTTGTTGAGCTTCACAATACATCTGAGATACTTTCGGCTGGCTTAGACATAAAAAATTATAATATTGGTCCCATGACCTGAATGGGATTTGTGCCAAAAAATCTTAAACATTTGCATTTCGAAACAGTACCAGGGAAATAAAACCAGTGCATGGATTGCTGTCATACCTTGTCCATAGGCTGCCTACAGGGTAAGGAAACCAATTTCATTTTGAAATTTGGGTGAACTATGCCTTAAATACTCCAATAGATAACTCTTTGTTTGACAATATGCTTTCCTCATCACCTTGCTTTGCGCCTTTGTAGCTTCAGTGTTTGATGTTCTAAAATATTAGGGTTCATTCTTTGAAGTACTGACTCCCTTGGTCTGGTAACTGACTGTGAAATTGTACATCCTGATAGGAAACACAGAGGAAATTAATGGATACAGATCTGTTATTTTAGAATGGGATGAAGGCCTCTTCTGTAGGCCTAATCAGATTGATTCAATGATATCCGGCCTAAGAAGTTACTAACCATACACTTCAGATAAAGTATTGATCAAAATATTTGAGTATATTCCTGACAATTTAACAAGGGCAAGTTAACATACCACAGTCATGCACAAATAGCACCTACATTAGTTTTCTGTTATTTTATAGGCTTCCTGAACAACACAAGCTCATTCATAAAGTCTGCTTCACTGTGGATTTCACTGTCATTTCCTTTTTACTCTCTGAAGGTTGTTCCTGTGATATTGACACACACGCACGCACGAATGCATGCACGCACGCACGCACGCACGCATGCACAGAAACACACACACATCACATATCCTCAGTACAGTAATAAAAGTTCATCAGGACAAATGGCTTGTAATAGGGTCATTCCACTTAAAAAAAGCACAAGAAAGAGGATTTTGAAACCCACCATTTCAGATTGTCCTGAAATTGCTTCTGTAGTTAATAACAGATCAAATTGAATCCATGAAATATTTTGTTGAAATTGATTTAGATCTCTGAGAAATTAAGTTTATTGATTGCACCCAAACTAGCCATTTTAATTTATAGGATCCAGCTAATATTTAACAAATAGAGGTCAAAAATATCCAATTTGGACCAGACTTCTTACTACCAATGAGTAAGACATGAGGATTTGTTGTTGTTGTTGTTGTCAAAAAGCCACCCATGCACCCCCCACCTAGGGTTGTGGCTGTCATGAAATTTTGTCAGCCGGTGATTGTCAAGCAAATAACTGCCAGTCTCACGGTAATTGACCGTTAATGAACATTAACACATTTAGCATCGCCTGGCTTCCACACATGGCCTACAAGCCTTTGAGGCAGACCTTTGGAACATTTAAATAAAAAAGTCTAATACATCCATGTAATGTAGCCTACACCGTCACAATAAATCCATGATTTATTTTAGACAGGTCTAAAGAAACATGATATGAATAAAATGTAGTCTATTGCAGAAGCACAGTATAGCATACTCTGAGTTGTCCTTATGTTAGGCCCTGATCCGGCTATGCTAGATGGCTGTGGGCTACACTAGATAATTTAACAGACAAGATTTGCTTAGAATTCTGTGACATTGTTTTATATTATTTTATAGTGTGAAGAATACAGTTAAACACAGCTGAATAAAATAGAAAGGATATTTTCTCCAAATTATTTGAGGGAGTGCGCACATGCAACATTTCTGTGTTGAGCGGCTAACAAAGAAACAGGTACTCCTATATGCTTCATTTAGAGTTATTTATGTAACTTTAGTTGTGATACAAGGCTTTGGGCTATAGGTTTAGATTTTTAATGATTTTTAAAAAGTTGCATGAAAGCATTTTTCAACGCCAATACCGATACCGATTATTGGAGGACCAAAAAAAGCTGATATCGAGGAATCGGCCAATTTTCATATATATATATTTGTAATAATGACAATTACAACAATACTGAATGAACACTTTTATTTTAACTTAACATAATACATCAATCAAATCAATTTAGTCTCAAATAAATAATGAAACATGTTCAATTTGAATAATGCAATTTGAAATAATGCAAAAACACTGTGTTTGGAGAAGAAAGTAAAAGTGCAATATGTGCCAAAAAAGCTAACGTTTAATTTTTTTGCTCAGAACATGAGAACATATGAAAGCTGGTGGTGCCTTTTAATTAACACAAGTCTTCAATATTCCCAGTTAAGAGGTTTTAGGTTGTAGTTATTATAGGAAATATAGGACTATTTCTCTCTATCCCATTTGTATTTGATATACCTTTGACTATTGAATGTTCTTATAGGCACTATAGTATTGCCAGCCTAATCTCGGGAGTTGATAGGCTTGAAGTCATAAACAGCTCTGTGATTCAAGCATTGCAAAGAGCTGCTGGCAAACGCAGGAAAGTTCTGTTTGAATGAATGCTTATCAGCCTGCTGCTGCCTACCACCTCTTAGTCAGATTGCTCTATCAAATATCAAATCATACACTTAATTATAGTATAATAACACACAGAAATACAAGTCTTAGGTCATCAATATGGTCAAATCCAGAAACTATAATTTTGAAAACAATACGGAACCGTTCCTTATTTTATCGAAAGGGTGGCAACCCTATGTCTAAATATTGATGTTACATTGCACAACCTTCAATGTTATGTCATAATCACGTAAAATTCTGGCAAATTAATTACGGTTTTTGTTAGGAAGAAATGGTCTTCATACAGTTCGCAACGAGCCAGGCGGCCCAAACTGCTGCATATACCCTGGCGCTAATGCTCTTTTGTTGAATCATCACATGTTTGGCGAAGTAGACTGTGATTCGATGACAAATTAACAGGCAACGCATTGATTAAATGCAATGCGGGACAAGCTAGTTAAACTAGTAATATCATCAACCATTTGTAGTTCAATTGTGATTATGTTAAGATTGATTGTTTTTTACAAGATAAGTTTAATACTAGCAAGCAACTTACCTTGGCTCCTTGCTGCACTCGCGTAACAGTTGGTCAGTCTGCCCCGCAGTCTCCTCGTAGATTGCAATGTAATCGGCCATAATCGGCATCCAAAAATGCAGATTACCGATTGTTATGAAAACTTGAAATTGGCCCTAATTAATTGGCCATGCCGATTAATCGGTCAACCTCTAGGCTGTACACACTTCATCAGTCTCTCATTCACAATTTGATAATGCCTCAAATTTTCCGGCGGGATCCCCTTTGTGTGGCCATAATGCCCCTTAATAAAAAACATGCCTTTTGCGGCCAGTGGCCATTGTGCCCTTGGGCTGAATATAATAATTATAAATCCCTTCTCCTGGCTGCATGCTTCAAAGCCCCTCTCACTCACATGGCTCTCTCAAATAGGTCAATTATTATTAGCCAATGCCCGTCACGTGATCGGGTCTGTCTCAAAGGCTACAAGTGAAGACCGGCACATCGGGGACACAACTGCGTGCGTCCTTATCCAATTCCAAGGCGCATATTGAAGATATTGGAAGAACTGTCTACATTTACTTTTTGTCAGTCAACATGATGAGTAGGCCTAATGAACAGTAAAAGCACTAGCCTATTTCAATTTACTCTCCCCCATAGTAGAAAAGTTGACCTATTCTATTCTGTGCGAGAAATAAATATTACAAACATAGTCTTGGACAGTTGTGTGATGCAATACATCCCAAATAAATACAACCACTTGAACCAAAAAACCTTTTTAAGCAATGAGGCTGAAGCAACAGTGTTTAGCTTAAAATGTTGAAAAATTATTAGGCTATTTCTTCATATTATAAGCACAGCAATGTGCACATGGCAGTAGGCTATAAGTCCGAATGTTCCATAGCGAGAAAACCCCATTCTCAAAAGTGACCACAAATGCGATTATGCATGTAATGCTTTTGTTATAAAGGTGTATTTTTATGGTGAAAATGATCTTCCCCAAACTTGAAACTCATGCGCTGTGTATGTACAGTATGCCAGTTAGGCTCTACAGCTGTTGTAAAGCGGATTAGTATGCTTCATTTTAAGAATTTATTAAGCCACTTTAGTTGTGATACAAACCTTATCAAAACATATAGGCCTATTGGCTAGGCTACATAAGGTGTGCAACTATGATTTGAAAAAGTTGCAAAAAAAGTCATGCGCTGTTTATTGCCTTACTGGACACAAGTTGGGCATCATTCACTAGTGATAATATATTATTCACAAGTGACAGGCTAATATTGTCACCCATCAGACGATTCTTGATTTAATCTTGTCTTTACATATACTAAATAGTATGTGTGAAATGTCTTTTGATTTAGAATGGACCATTATCCTACATCTGTCTCGAAACAGGGGAAGGGGAAAAATATAAATGTAATCTACTGTATGCACTTAAATAACAAATGGAGGACGCTTTCTCGTGGTTCATTTTCATCCAAGCCAGGTAGGCTATAGTCCTGTTTTAAAGAAAAGCAATGTGTTTAATAGTAGGAAAGTTAAGAAATAAATATAGTAGGCCTATCCTGTAGAAAGCTGATGGGGTCCTCTTCTTTTAATTGAGGCCATCACTCTGTTTTCTCACGCAATTGCATTGCCTGTAAGTAGTGTGCAATATGAGCTCATGGGCTCTCATGAAGTGTTTGATTAACAGAGTGCTGAGTACCAGGCAGTTAGTTAGTTTGGTGGGGTACTAATGACGATCAGCATCATCAGAACTTGGAGAAGACTAATTACCGTGACTAAATGCTCACATTACTTTAAGACATGAAGGTCAGTCAATCTGGAAAATTTCAAGAAGTTTGAAAGTTTCTTCAAGTGCAGTTGCAAAAACCATGAAGCGCTATGATGAAACTGGCTCTCATGAGGACCACCACATGAAAGGAAGACCCAGATTGACCTCTGCTGCAGAGGGTAAGTTCGTTGGAGTTACCAGCCTCAGAAATTGCAGCCCAAATAAATGCTTCACAGAGTTCAAGTAACAGACACATCTCAACATCAACTGTTCAGAGGAGACTGAGTGAATCAGGCCTTCATGGTTGAATTGCTGCATAGAAACCACTACTAAAGGACACCAATAAGAAGAAGAGACTTGCTTGGGCCAAAAAATACGAGCAATGAACATTAGACCGGTGGAAATGTGTTATTTTGGTTCTGAACCACTGTGTCTTTGTGATCGCAGAGTAGGTGAACGGATGATCTCCGAATGTGTGATTCCTATCGTTACGCATGGAGGAGGAGGTGTGATGGTGTGGGGGTGATTTGCTGGTGACACTGTCTGTTATTTATTTAGAATTCAAGGCACACTTAACCAGCAAGGCTACCACAGCATTCTGCAGTGATACGCCATCCAATCTGGTTAGCGCTTAGTGGGACTATCATTTGTTTTTCAACAGGACAATGTCCCAACACACCTCCAGGCTGTGTGCTGCATCAGATGACCTGATGACCTGGCCTCCAAAATCACCCGACCTCAACCCAATTGAGATGGTTTGGGATGAGTTGGACCGCAGAGTTAAGGAAAAGCAGCCAACAAGTGCTCAGCATATGTGGGAATTCCTTCAAGAGTGTTGGCAAAGCATTCCAGGTGAAGCTGGTTGAGAGAATGCCTAGACTGTGCAAATCTGTCAACAAGGCAAAGGGTGGCTACTTTGAATAGGGGGCGGCAGGGTAGCCTAGTGGTTAGAGCGTTGGACTTCATGCTCAAATCCCCGAGCTGACAAGGTACAAATCTGTCATTCTGCCCCTGAACAGGCAGTTAACCCACTGTTCCTAGGCCGTCATTGAAAATAAGAAATTGTTCTTAACTGACTTGCCTAGTTAAATAAAGGTAAAATTAAAAAATATATATTTTCATTTGAATAACACTTTTTTGGGTACTACATGATTCCACATGTGTAATTTAAGAGCGTTGATGTCTTCACTATTATTCTACAATGTAGAAAATAGTAAAAATAAAGAAAAACACTTGAATGTGTAGGTGTGTTCAAACTTTTGACTGAAACTGTATGTAATGTATTCCCTGTGAATCTGGTGAAGGTTATTTGTCATTCAAAGAAATTTGTCATTCAAGTTGCTTGCATTATTTACCATGAATTAGTATGAAAGTACTAGATTTTGACCACTAGATGCCACTTTTCCTGCTATACTGCCACGCTCTTTTATACATTTTGCTGGTCTCTTGCGTTTATTATTTAGATCACAACATTTCCTTAGCGACTTTGGATAGAAAACCAGTAGCTTCTGCCGACAATTCATACCAGTCTTCCATAAAAGCAATTCCATAAAAGCCTCTTTGTGTGTGCTAGATCATTCACGGTGAACAAGCAAACCCTTAAGTTACCACAGTTCGAATGGTTTCAATGTTATGGCCTATAATGCTCTTCAATGGCAACAGTCCCAAACGCACACTGTATATTGTTTTGCAACTGTAATGGTATTGGGCTGGGTTGGGTTTAATAGTAAATGTCACTAATCACACTATAGATGGAGCTGCTTTCTAGGAATTTTATTGAAAAACATACGACTGCCATGCAATGGTTTATAATTGTTTTTATTTTTTTAGGGTTGTCGCCACATTTTAGCCCCTAGCCCATTTCTCCATCAAAGTTTTGGGCTTGTAGCAAAATTCTTCATACAGTATGATAATCCCCCCCAATCTCAGAGATCTTCTATGTGTTGGACTATTCAAGGAGAGTTGGGGTTGAAGAATTAGGTTTCTAAGAGAAGGACAAACTGAATTGCTTTCATGGAGAACTTGCTTGAATTGTAATGATGGCCACACAATTTATTTTCATCATCAACAAAAGCTATTGGTTTTCTAAACAAAGTTGCAAAGAAAATGTTGTGATCTATCGGATGTTTGTAGCATTTTTTTCTATAGATGTTTTGGGGTTTGACTGCTCTGGGGGTTGATCACTTACATCTCGTGATCTTGACTTTTAGAGTTGCAGAATTGTGATTGGAAAGTATATACAGTGTTTTTGGCTTATAGCTGGCTGGCTGTTTTGATTCAAATAATGCATCCCGGCTCTGTTGTTTAATCTGCCGGGAAGAATTACAACAAGTACTGCATGCTGTTTCTAGAGATGGCAGAAGAGGCTCAGGGACTGTTCTTGACTACTGCCAAGATGGGGTGTTTATTTGTGCGCTTTACAGCAGCCGTGGCATCACCCTAGTGGGTGCCACATGTTCAGCAAAGGAGGACCAGAACCTACAGAGGAGTGGGTCCAATAGAGGAACTGACTATTAGAGAAGCAGACGTTGTGAACTGTTTGTCAGACTGTCTTTGTTTCTCTCTGGCTGTACCATCGATGCCCCCTCTCATGAAGCTACACTGCCTTTCCAATCCAAAATGCCTCAGCTCCCAGCCTTTAATCCCAAGCCAAATAGAGACATTCAATCTCCATCTGTACCATCTCAATTTAAATATGTTGTTTGTTTCGCTTTTTATGCACTTTGAGATTATTTAATTGAATGAAAAGCGCTAAACAAGTTAAATAAATTATTATTGTATTATTATCATCTAAAAATAAACTCAAGAAATAAGCAGAATGTATGAAAGAGTGTAGCAGTATAGTAGGAACCGCTGCATCTAGTGGTCAAAACCTGGTATATTCACACTAATTTATGGTAAATAATGCAAGTGACTTCAATGACTAATATCTCTGAACAGGTAAAAATGTTTTGACCATTTCATTTGATTTCTCATGTGTTCATTTGTAGGAAGAAGTTTGGTCCCGATCGGATTTTGGGTACTATATTTATTGAGTATTATCTGAATGCTATACATTAAAATGGCCAATTTAGATGCACTTAATTAGCTTAATTTCTAAGTGATCAAATTACATTTCAACAAAATAATGTTTCAGTAATGCCTATCTTACCTGTTTCTAACTACCTAAATTATTTTAGAACAATCTGAGATGGTGGGTGTTATGGCTTGCTGAAATGACATGGAATGACTCAATGCCAACATGATGTGCACAGTGAAATTACAGAGCCAAATTGTGTTAACATGAGCTAATTTGTGGCGAGACAATTTTGCACTGTCTCTTGTCATGGCTAATTTACATTACTGAAACTCAAGACTAGATTTGGGTTATTATCTGCCTACAGTTATCAAATACTAACCATTATGTGGGTCTGGATTAGATTGGAAACAGAACCCACTGCACAAGCAATAAAAGGCCAATAGAAACTGACTGTCAGGTAACCAGATAAAAGGAATTTACATTTTTACACAAACAAATTGCTCTGAAAGAACTAAATGACAAGAAGATGACAAGAGTGTTAATGAATTATACAGTGCTCTGTCAGGCCATAATGATCCTTCTGAAAAAATAAGAATAATGAAGAAATGTTTAGAAATAATGTTTTGATAACAAATGTTTTCAGGCCTTTAGGTCTGCTGGTGTTCCATAGCGATCAATGGGAAAGCTCAGTGATTTTCAGAAGTTAGGAACTAGTATCATGCCGATGAACAAAATTTAGATTTTTCCACAGTTTGCAAGGCAGCTGGCTCCTGGAAACATGTGCCACTTTAGCATGACGCCATTTGTCAGAAGACAATGTCATTATCCATAAATAGTAATGCCATGAAAGTGAAAAATAATTCCTTTCAAGTCTTCTGGTATTTGTTCTCTTCTATTAAGAAGAATACCTTCAGGGTTGCTGATACAGTAGTGGTCCAAGGCCACAGTTAGCTGATGAAAAGGATGGCATGTCTTCATTCCTGGTTAGAGGATGGGATGTGTGTTGTTATTTAACGGATCTGGCTTTGCCTACCTGCTCGTGGCTCTGCTAGGGGTCCGAGACTCTGAGACAGAGTGACCTCTATTAGTGTCAGAACCTGGCACCAGCCATCATCGGATTACAGAGCCTGGAGCAATGGATCCTGTTCCTATTGATCGCCATAGGAAAGGGCTGAGCTGGAAGTAAGGGGAGATGAAATTAAAAGCCTGTCTCCGACACAGAGTTGGTTTGAAGGGCATAGGGAGGTTGCAAAGCTGGGAGGGATGGAGGGGAAAGGAGGGGATGAGAGGAGGAAAATCAAAGGGAGAAACACATGTTTAATGTGTAATGTCAATTTGGCCATAAAGTATGTGGATGAAACTTCTAGATGTAGCCAGAAGGAGTATTGTCAGCTGCCATTTAGGTTATTATCTACTTATCTGGTTGCTAAAAGTTGACCTATTGACCGTCATTGTGGAGTAGAGGTGTACCTAATGCTTCATTGTCAAGTTTGCTTCATGCACAAGTTTTTAGACATTTTAGCAAAAAAACTAACAAAACTGCACTATCACATTTGCATAGGTATTCAGACCTTTACTCAGTACTTTGTTGAAACACATTTGGCAGTGATTACCATCCTGAGTCTTCTTGGGTATGATGCTACAAGCTTGGCACACCTGTATTTGGGGAGTTTCTCCCATTCTTCTCTGCAGATGCTCTCAAGATCTGTCAGGTTGGATGGGAACATTGCTGCACAGCTATTTTCAGATCTCTCCAGAGATGTTCGATCAGGTTCAAGTCTGGGCTCTGGCTGGGCTACTCAAGGACATGCAGAGACTTGTCCCGAAGTCACTCCTGCACTGTCCTGGCTGTGTGGTCAGGGTTGTCGTCCTGTTGGAAGGAGAACCCCAGTGTTCCTGAGTGCTCTGGAGCAGGTTTTCATCAAGGATCTTTCTGTACTTTGCTCCGTTCATCTTTCCCTCGATCCTGATAGTCTCACAGTCCCTGCCACTGAAAAACATCCCCACAGCATGATGCTTCCACCACCATGCTTCACCGTAGGGATGGTGCAAGGTTTCCTACACACGTGACGCTTGGAATTCAGGCTAAAGAATTCAATCTTGGTTTCATCAGACGAGAGAATGTTGTTTCTCTTCGGTCTGAGTCCTTTAGGTGCCTTTTGGCTTCCGTCTGGCCACTTTACCATAAAGGCCTGATTGGTGGAGTGCTGCAGAGATGGTTGTCCTTCTGGAAGGTTCTTCCATCTCCATAGAGGAACTCTGGAGCTCTGTCTGAGTGACCATTGGGTTCTTGGTCACCTCCCTGTCCAAGGCCCTTCCCCCCCGATTGCTCAGTTTGGCCGGGCGGCCAACTCTAGGTAGAGTCTTGATGGTTCCAAACTTCTCCCATTTAAGAATGATGGAAGCCACTGTGTTCCTGGTGACCTTCAGTACTGCAGACATTTTTTGGTACCCTTCCCCAGATCTAGGCCTCGAAACAATCCTGTCTTGGAGCTCTACAGACAATTCCTTCAACCTCATGGCTTGCTTTTTGCTCTGACATGCATTGTCAACTGTGGGACCTTATATAGACAGGTGTGTGCCTTTCTAAATCATGACCAATCAAGTTGTAGAAACATCTCAAGGATGATCAATGGAAACAGGATGTACCTGAGCTCAATTTCGAGTCTCATAGCAAAGGGTCTGAATACTTAAGTACATAAGGTATTTCTGTTTTTTATTTTGAATATATTTACAAACATTTTCTAAAACCTATTTTCACTTTGCCGTTATGGGGTATTGTGTGTAGATTGATGAGGATTTATAAAAATAAAAAATCCATTGTAGAATAAGGTTGTAACGTAACAAAATGTGGAAAAAGTCAAGGGGTCTGAATACTTTCCGAATGAACTGTATGTAGAGGGGTAAGGTGACTAGGCAACAGGATATAGGATAAACAGAGTAGCAGCAGCTTGTATGTGACTGGGTGTGCGGTTGTGTAGAGTGAGTATAAATGCATGTGCATATTATATGTGAGTGAACAAATGATGGAGTGTTTGGGTGTGATGTGTGTGAGTGTGTAGGGCCCTGTGAGTGTGCATAATAAAATAAGAGGTCATTAAAGATGCAAGGTGTACAGATAGTCTGTGTGGCTAATTTGTTAGCTATTTATCAGTCGTATTGTTTGGTGATAGAAGCTGTTCAAGAGCCTGTTGGTGTCAGACTTGATGCACCTGTACCTCTTGCCATGCAGCAGCAGAGAAAATAGTCTATGGCTTGGGTGGTTGAAGACTTTGATGAGTCTTTCCGGGCCTTCTTTTCACACCGCCTGATATAGATGTCCTGGATGGCAGGGAGCTCGGCCCCAGTGATGTTCTTGGCTGTCTGCACAACCCTCTGTAGCACCATGCAATCGAGGACGGTGCTATTGCCAACCGAAGCAGTGGTGCAGCCAGTCAATATGCTCTCAATGGTACAGCTATAGAACCTTTTAAGGATTTGAGGGCCCGTGCCAAACCTTTTCAACCTCCTGAGGGGGAAGAGACACTGTCACGTCTTCTTCACGGCTGTGCGTGTGTGTTTAGATCCTTTTAAGTCTTTAGTAATTTGGACACAGAGAAATTTGAAGCTGTCTACCTGCTTCACTGCCTCCCAGTCGATGTGGATGGGGACGTGCTCACCCACCCTGTTTCCTGTAGCCCACGATCAGCTCCTTGGTCTTGCTAACGTTGAGGGAGACGTTATTGGTCCAGCACCACACTACCAGGTTACTGACCTCCTCCCTGTAGGCTGACTCATCGTCATCGGTGACCAGGCCTACCACCGTCGTGTCGTCAGCGAACTTGATAATGGTGTTGGAGTCGTGCGTGGCCACACAGTTGTGGGTGAAGAGGGAGTGGAGGGGACTATGCACACACCCCTGTGTTAAGGGTCAGCGTGGCAGAGGTGATGTTGCCTACCCTCACCCTCTGGGGTCGGCCCGTTGGGATCCAGTTGCAGAGCAAGGTGTTCAGACCCAGTGTCCTAAGCTCGGTGACAATCTTGGAGGGGACAATGGTGTTGAACATTGAGCTGTAGTCAATGAACAGCATTCTCACAAGGTATTCCTCTTATCTAGGTCGGTGAGGGCAGTGTGGAGTGCAATCGAGATTGCGTCGTCTATGGATCTTTTGAGGCGGTATGCTAATTGGAGTGGGTCTAGGGTGGCTGAGATGGTGGAGTTAATGTGTGCCATAACAAGCCTTTCAAAGCACTTCATGATTACAGAAGTGACTGCTACAGGGAGGTAGTCATAGTGGCTTGAAGCCTCAGAGTTCTTAGGAACAGGAATGATTTTGGTCATCTTAAAACTTGTGGGGATTATAGACTGGGACAAGGAGAGGTTGGAAATGATTGTGAATATGCCTTCCAGCTGTTTTGCCCATGCTCTGAGAATGCACCTTGGAATACCTTTCGGGCCCACGTCCTTGCGGGTGTTGACCTAATTAAAGACCCTCTCACTTCAGCCTCAGAGAGCGACATTACCCAATCCTCTGGGTCGGTGACAGCCCTCACACCTGTCTCGATGTTGTTGTTGTCAAAACGTGCATAAAATGCATTGAGTTTGTCTGGTAGAGAGGCATCGTTAGGCAGATCACGGTTGGGTCTTCCTTTATAATCCTTAATGGGCTGTAGCCCCTGCCACATGCGGTGGGTGTTGGAGCCTGTGCAATATGATTCCACCTAATTCCTAAATTGTCCTTTTGCTCATTTGATGACTCTGCAAAGGAAATAGCAGGCCTTCTTGTACTTATTTCAGTCTTTTGCTGTAGCATATCACTTGGCCAGGACAAAGCTCTGTGTGCGGTAGCCCTGTTCTTTAGTTTAGCACCAACCACAGTGTTAATCCAGGGCTTTTGATTGGAGAAGCAGCAAACCCTCACCATGGGTACAACGTCGCTGATTCATTTCCAATGTCCCGAAAAACATATGCTAATCAACGCTAGCAAAGCAATCCGGTAGCATAACCTCTGATTCTGGCGACCATTTCTCAACTGAGCGAATAGTGGGTACTTTCTGTTTCAGCTTCAGCTTGTAAACAGGAAGTCAAAGTATGCAGTAATGATCTGATTTACCGAATGGCGGACAAGGGAGGGCCTTGTATGCTTGCTTATTATCTACTTATCTGGTTGCTGAAAGTTGACCTATTGACCATCATTGTGGAGTAGAGGTGTACCTAATGCTTCATTGTGAAGTTTGCTTCATGCACAATAGCAGTGGTCAAGGACTTTATCCCTGCTTGTGGCGTTGGAGACGTGTTGATGGAAGATAGGGCATCACATGTCTTAGTGACGCCAAATTAAAATTGCGGCAACCAGAAAGGCAGCCTCTGGGTATAGGTTTTCCTGCTTGTTTATAGCCTTGTGTAGTTTGTTAAGCGCCAGCTTGTTCTTTTTATTGTCCTGTATACAGCAGTCACTATGACAGCTGAAAACTCCCTCGGGAGATAGAAGGGTCGGCATTTGACCATCAGGTATTCCAAGACGGTTGAACAGTGGGTTGACACTTCCACCGCACTGGAATTAGCACACCACTTAGAGTTGATGAAGAGGCAAACCCCTCCCCTCTCGATTTCCCTGACTTCACTGTCCTATCCACCCGGTGAATGGAGAATCCATCGAGTTGGATAACCATGGGGTTATCTTGTCCGAGAGCCAGGTTTTTGAAAAGCAACGAATATTGCAGTTCCGAGAGTCCCGTTTGTAGCCAATCCGCGATCGGAGGTCATCCATCTTATTATCTAGTGACTGTACATTATCCAGTAGAATGGAGGGAAGAGGTGGCCGGTTTTCCCTTTGCCTTAATCTCACCAGGATCCCCCACTCTTGCCTCTGTAACACCGGTTCTTCCTCTTGGGTAGCCCGGAAATTGGGTTGGAATTACAGAGAGTCCAGGGCTGATGAATCGAAGTAGAAGCAGGAATTGGGGTAAGTAACTGCCGATCTAATGTTCAAGAGTTCTTGTCGGTTGTAAGAAACAATAACGGATACATTTCGTGAAAATAGAGTAGAAATAAATGTCAAAATACCAAAGTTGGGTCGGAGTTTGCAAAACAGAGGCCATCCAGAAGATGTAAATAATTCCTAGGGCCAGGAGTTGATGTGATCAGTGCCCTACTCCCTACAAATATAAAAGCATTGGTTTAAGCATGGGTTAGACTGAGTGTTCATCCACTATAATTCTTGTTCCAGTCTTTTTTCCCGTAAAGGGAAGTATTGGGATGCAGGGCATGTTTTCCTGGTCATATTACTTGGCCAGGAAAAATTCCTGTACCTAGAATGCCTCATACAGTTGTAGGATCTTAATTTGAGCCAGTTTGCTACAGCAGGAAAATAATCCTGCAGCCACAAGAAATGTGAATTATTGTGTGGATTATAATTATTGGACATTTTTGTAGGGGTTAATACATTTTTCTTAAGGGAAAATCAAGTCTGGAATTTCAAAGTGGAAATGGCAAACTTCAGAAGCCTTTTCAAACTTCAAATACACTACAAGTTTTACATTTCCTGGAAAGTTTCAGAAAAGTTATCCTGCAACAGGGTGATCAAATTAAGATCCTGAATGTGTAGGTCTGTAGGTTTGTGTAATATGGTCTTCAGTAAAGTATTTTGTTTACACTAATAGTTTATTTCCTCACAAATGACATCTGAAGCTAAAAGGGAAACGAGGACAAATTTGGCACTTAAACTGTTCCTTTGCATAAGTGATAAGCATTCTTGTTTTACCATATCATATATTATGTCCCAGTTGTTTAAACTTTGTTGTCCCTGAAGCACCCACTAAAAGGTTCAGGCTCTTGATCTTCAAGCCAACTCTCATCGCCACACTATTACAGCCAATATGATATATCACTGTCACCGTATCATAGCCAGTCTTACAGTGTGATAATAGAGCTGTAATAGCATTGTCATAGCACATAATAACATGATAAAAACAGCTGTTGAATGGTTGGGCAGCACAAACTCTTCTATCTAGACCTTTCGAAAACATGGAGAAGGATCCTTCAGACACAGTTTGGTGTGTGATCACAGTTTGTGGTCCTCAATAACTTAGTTTGTAGAGCATGACGCTTGCAAAGCCAGTATAGTGGGTTTGATTCCCAGGACCACCCATATGTAAAATGTATGCACGCATGAATGTAAGCTGCCAAAAGCATATATTATTATATATTATTATTATTATTAATAAAATATTATAAATAATATTATTAAGATATATATTACAGTTCAGCATGGTTAGGATCCAATAATGGGATTTCTCTAGATCATTGGTTTCCGAGTTTCATTGAACAAAAGTGTGTGTGCACCAGACATTCTATGAGCTGTCAGATATTCTCCCTAACTGCTCAGTCACTGGTATCACATACAACCACAAGAGGGCAGCTTTGATCTTTTTTTCAGGTCATCATACTGCCTGGTGACTGGCCATGGTGGAATGATCAGAGCTACAGCTCTTTCTAACCACAAATAAGATTCTAACCATTAACCCCAACCTTGACCTTAAGCCTGACACTACCACTAATTTAAGAATAAAAAGCTAATGTAGGCTACTTGTTTGTCATTAGTGACAAAATTACAATGGCGTTTCTGACATGACCATCTAGTGACTACCGTCCTTTGATTTTACAATATAACACATCCCTGCATTTTGATTTAACATAAACCCTCATCTGCATTTGCCTTCATCAGTGATGTAACGTCTTCTGGATGAGACCAGTGAGCATAAGGTCTAATGAAGTTCAGTGTGTTTTAGATGCATTAATGACATAACACAAGCGGACACCACAGCTCAGAGCGAAGACTGCAGATTAGATAAGGAAGGTGCTGGTCATTACCTCACCAGAGGGATACAGTTACCTCCCACTCAGGTCACCATCATCATCCTCATTATCACCCTCCATCCCTCTGCCTTGATATGGTGTAAATTAATCAAGACTTCTATAGCTTTTTGACCCCTTGTGCATCAGACATCTGAAAGGACTTAAAACGGTACACTACATGACCAAAAGTATGTGGACACCTGCTGATCGAAAAACTCATTCCACAACCACAGGCATTAATATGGAGATGGTCCCTCCTTTGCTGCTATAACAGCCTCCACTCTTCTGGAAAGGCTTTCCACCAGATGTTGGAATATTGCTACTGGGATTTGCTTCCATTCAGCCACAAGAGCATTACTGAGGTTGGGCACTGATGCTGGGCGATTAAGCCTGGCTCGCAGTCGGCCTTCCAATTCATCCCAAAGGTGTTCGATGGGGTTGAGGTCAGGGCTCTGTGGAGGCCAATCAAGTTCTTCCACACCATTCTCGACCAACCATTTCTGTATGCACCTCGCTTTGTGCACGGGGGCATTGTCATGCTGAAACAGGAAAGGGCCTTCCCCAAATTGTTGCAACAAAGTTGGAAGCACAGAATGGTCTAGAACATATGCTGTAGCGTTAAGATTTACCTTCACTGGAACTAAGGGGCCTAGCCCGATCCATGAAAAACAGCCCCAGACCATTATTCCTCCTCCACCAAACTTTACTGTTGGCACTATGCATTCGGGCAGGTAGCGTTCTCCTGGCATCCGCCAATCCCAGATTCGTCTGTCGGACTGCCAGATGGTGAAGCTTGATTCATCACACCAGTCCAATGGCAGTGAGCTTTACACCACTCCAGCCGATGCTTGGCATTGCAGGCTTGTGGTTGCTTGGCCATGGAAACCCATTTCATGAAGCTCCTGACTAACAGTTATTGTGCTGATGTTGCTTCCAGAGGCAGATTGGAACTCGGTAGTGAGTGTTGTAACCGAGGACACACGAAGTTGTAACCGAGGACACACTTAAGCATTCGGCGGTCCCATTCTGTGAGCTTGTGTGGCTGACAACTTCACGGCTGAGCCGTTGTTGCTCCTAGATGTTTCCACAAAAACAGCATTTACAGTTGACTTTAGCATCTCTAGCAGGGCAGCAATTTTACAAACTGACTTGTTGGAAAGGTGGCATCCAATGACGGTGCCACGTTGAATGTCAGTGAGCTTTTCAGTAAGGACATTGTACTGCAATGGTTTGTCTTTGGAGATTGCATGGCTCTGTGCTTTATTTTATATACCTGTCAGCAATGGGTGTGGTTGAAATAGCCGAATCCAGTCATTTGAAGGGGTGTCCACATACTTATTTATATATAGCATATTAGCAATATTGTAATAACGCTACATCTTTTGGAGTTGCTGCCGATCTGAGTTCTCTGGAACCCTCTTTCCGACAGCTAAAGGTTCGAAGCTTCTGCGCATGTGCAGAATTCTCTACTTTAAGCAGTCTCTCTTCTACTCATTCTTGTTGATGTTTTGTGGAGGTAAACCCAGGCCCTGCATGTCCCCAGGCACCCTCATTTGTTGACTTCTGTGATCGAAAAAGCCTTGGTTTCATGCATGTCAACATCAGAAGCCTCCTCCCTAAGTTTGCTTTACTCACTGCTTTAGCACACTCTGCTAACCCTGATGTCCTTGCCGTGTCTGAATCCTGGATCAGGAAGGCCACCAAAAATTCAGAGATTTCCATACCCAACTATAACATCTTCCATCAAGATAGAACTGCCAAAGGGGGAGGAGTTGCAGTCTACTGCAGAGACAGCCTGCAAAGTAATGTCATACTTTCCAGGTCCATACCCAAACAGTTCGAACTACTAATTTTGAAAATTACTCTCTCCAGAAATAAGTCTCTCACTGTTGCCGCCTGCTACCGACCCCCCTCAGCTCCCAGCTGTGCCCTGGACACCATTTGTGAATTGATCGCCCCCCATCTAGCTTCAGAGTTTGTTCTGTTAGGTGACCTAAACTGGGATATGCTTAACACCCCGGCAGCCCTACAATCTAAGCTAGATGCCCTCAATCTCACACAAATCATCAAGGAACCCACCAGGTACAACCCTAACTCTGTAAACAAGGGCACCCTCATAGACGTCATCCGGACCAACTGGCCCTCCAAATACACCTCCGCTGTCTTCAACCAGGATCTCAGCGATCACTGCCTCATTGCCTGTATCCGCCACGGAGCCGCAGTCAAACGACCACCCCTCATCACTGTCAAACGCTCCCTAAAACACTTCTGTGAGCAGGCCTTTCTAATCGACCTGGCCCGGGTATCCTGGAAGGACATTGACCTCATCCCGTCAGTTGAGGATGCCTGGTCATTCTTTAAAAGTAACTTCCTCACCATTTTAGATAAGCATGCTCCGTTCAAAAAATGCAGAACTAAGAACAGATACAGCCCTTGGTTCACTCCAGACCTGACTGCCCTCGACCAGCACAAAAACATCCTGTGGCGGACTGCAATAGCATTGAATAGTCCCCGTGATATGCAACTGTTCAGGGAAGTCAGGAACCAATACACGCAGTCAGTCAGGAAAGCTAAGGCCAGCTTCTTCAGGCAGAAGTTTGCATCCTGTAGCTCCAACTCCAAAAAGTTCTGGGACACTGTGAAGTCCATGGAGAACAAGAGCACCTCCTCCCAGCTGCCCACTGCACTGAGGCTAGGTAACACGGTCACCACCGATAAATCCATGATTATCGAAAACTTCAACAAGCATTTCTCAACGGCTGGCCATGCCTTCCGCCTGGCTACTCCAACCTCGGCCAACAGCTTCGCCCCCCCCGCAGCTCCTCGCCCAAGCCTCTCCAGGTTCTCCTTTACCCAAATCCAGATAGCAGATGTTCTGAAAGAGCTGCAAAACCTGGACCCGTACAAATCAGCTGGGCTTGACAATCTGGACCCTCTATTTCTGAAACTATCCACCGCCATTGTCGCAACCCCTATTACCAGCCTGTTCAACCTCTCTTTCATATCGTCTGAGATCCCCAAGGATTGAAAGCTGCCGCAGTCATCCCCCTCTTCAAAGGGGGAGACACCCTGGACCCAAACTGTTACAGACCTATATCCATCCTGCCCTGCCTATCTAAGGTCTTCAAAAGCCAAGTCAACAAACAGGTCACTGACCATCTCGAATCCCACCGTACCTTCTCCGCTGTGCAATCTGGTTTCCGAGCCGGTCACGGGTGCACCTCAGCCACACTCACTCAGCCTCCTCAGGAGGCTGAAGAAATTCGGCTTGTCACCAAAAGCACTCACAAACTTCTACAGATGCACAATCGAGAGCATCCTGGCGGGCTGTATCACCGCCTGGTATGGCAACTGCACCGCCCTCAACCGTAAGGCTCTCCAGAGGGTAGTGAGGTCTGCACAACGCATCACCGGGGCAAACTACCTGCCCTCCAGGACACCTACACCACCCGATGCTACAGGAAGGCCATAAAGATCATCAAGGACATCAACCACCCGAGCCACTGCCTGTTCACCCCGCTGCCATCCAGAAGGCGAGGTCAGTACAGGTGCATCAAAGCTGGGACCGAGAGACTGAAAAACAGCTTCTATCTCAAGGCCATCAGACTGTTAAACAGCCACCACTAACATTGAGTGGCTACTGCCAACACACTGTCAATGACACTGACTCTACTCCAGCCACTTTAATCATGGGAATTGATGGGAAATGATGTAAATATATCACTAGCCACTTTAAACAATGCTACCTTATATAATGTTACTTACCCTACATTGTTCATCTCATATGCATACGTTGATACTGTACTCTATATCATCGACTGCATCCTTATGTAATACATGTATCACTAGCCACTTTAACTATGCCACTTGGTTTACATACTTATCTCATATGTATATACTGTACTCGATATCATCTACTGTATCTTGCCTATGCTGCTCTGTACCATCACTCATTCATATATCCTTATGTACATATTCTTTATCCCCTTACACTGTGTATAAGACAGTAGTTTTTTTTTTGGAATTGTTAGTTAGATTACTTGCTCGTTATTACTGCATTGTCGGAACTAGAAGCACAAGCATTTCGCTACACTCGCATTAACATCTGCTAACCATGTGTATGTGACAAATAAAATTTGATTTGATTTGATTTGATTTGATTTAAGAGACAGTACTGTGCAGCCGTCTTCATCGACCTTGCCAAGGCTTTCGACTCTGTCAATCACCATATTCTTATCGGCAGACTCAATAGCCTTGGTTTCTCAAATGACTGCCTCGCCTGGTTCACCAACTACTTCGCAGATAGAGTTCAGTGTGTCAAATCGGAGGGCATGCTGTCCGGTCCTCTGACAGTCTCTATGGGGTGCCACAGGGTTCAATTCTCGGGCCGACTCTTTTCTCTGTATATATCAATGATGTTGCTCTTGCTGCGGGCGATTCCCTGATCCACCTCTACGCAGACGACACCATTCTATATACTTTCGGCCCGTCATTGGACACTGTGCTATCTAACCTCCAAACGAGCTTCAATGCCATACAACACTCCTTCCGTGGCCTCCAACTGCTCTTAAACGCTAGTAAAACCAAATGCATGCTTTTCAACCGATCGCTGCCTGCACCCGCATGCCCGACTAGCATCACCACCCTGGATGGTTCCGACCTTGAATATGTGGACATCTATAAGTACCTAGGTGTCTGGCTAGACTGCAAACTCTCCTTCCAGACTCATATCAAACATCTCCAATCGAAAATCAAATCAAGAGTCGGCTTTCTATTCCGCAACAAAGCCTCCTTCACTCACGCCGCCAAGCTTACCCTAGTAAAACTGACTATCCTACCGATCCTCGACTTCGGCGATGTCATCTACAAAATGGCTTCCAACACTCTACTCAGCAAACTGGATGCAGTCTATCACAGTGCCATCCGTTTTGTCACTAAAGCACCTTATACCACCCACCACTGCGACTTGTATGCTCTAGTCGGCTGGCCCTCGCTACATATTCGTCGCCAGACCCACTGGCTCCAGGTCATCTACAAGTCCATGCTAGGTAAAGCTCCGCCTTATCTCAGTTCACTGGTCACGATGGCAACACCCATCCGTAGCATGTGCTCCAGCAGGTGTATCTCACTGATCATCCCTAAAGCCAACACCTCATTTGGCCGCCTTTCGTTCCAGTACTCTGCTGCCTGTGACTGGAACGAACTGCAAAAATCGCTGAAGTTGGAGACTTTTATCTCCCTCACCAACTTCAAACATCAGCTATCTGAGCAGCTAACAGATCGCTGCAGCTGTACATAGTCTATTGGTAAATAGCCCACCCATTTTCACCTACCTCATCCCCATACTGTTTTTATTTATTTACTTTTCTGCTCTTTTGCACACCAATATCTCTACCTGTACATGACCATCTGATCATTTATCACTCCAGTGTTAATCTGCAAAATTGTAATTATTCGCCTACCTCCTCATGCCTTTTGCACACATTGTATATAGACTCCCCCTTTTTTTCTACTGTGTTATTGACTTGTTAATTGTTTACTCCATGTGTAACTCTGTGTTGTCTGTTCACACTGCTATGCTTTATCTTGGCCAGGTCGCAGTTGCAAATGAGAACTTGTTCTCAACTAGCCTACCTGGTTAAATAAAGGTGAAATAAAAAAAATAAAAAAAAGTACACTCAGTGTATGTGCTTTGATTGAAACAAAACACAGTTACTCTACAGTTTGTTAACACTATTTGCTCTAAAATTAGCACACTGTACATAGTTCTAAACATCATGGTACTTTGAAACAACACTGTACATAACTCAAGAAGGTCTACATTCATATTCCCATGAAAATGATTGAGATCAAATGGTTGGCATGGAAACGTTTCACAGGTACAACTTCAAGAATTATCATTCATGATTGATGATGGGAAATGTGATGGGAGGGTGACCTTGAAAAAAAGTTTTTACCTGCACAACAAATGGCTATAGCAGTCCACTAATAAATGACTTTTTTATTCATATTTTGGGGGGATTCTGATTTTTCGGGGGGGGCTGCAGCACCCTCAGCACCCCTACTTCCCCCGCTATGTATGTATTTCAATGACAACTTACCTTAGCCAAAGACTGGTCCAGTTCCCCTGTAAATGTTGTTCTCACAGGATTCACTCGTGTGCGCACAGGCTGCATTGTACCTCGGATTCCTGTAGGCGCCCTTCTCGCCTTGCGCTCTCTCCAGGTCGCAGTTTGACGCACTCGGGGAGGACCAGCCTGCCTGGCCACTGACACTCTCATCTAGACATATAAAGACAAACTTTACATTTCCAGACTGCGGTGCTCTCGGCGGTTCACCTTCAGTGTCGCCTCATCTACTGTATTTGCCTATTTGAAATATTCAAACTCTATCAACGGAGAGCAAGCCGTTTGGGAATCAAGGACTGGAGGGAGGATATATGTTTAAAGCTGTTGATGCGGGATACAGCTTTCAGTCAGGGTAGAAGAGGAGAAGGAATAGGCTACAGTATCAACTGGATAGCTTTGGATAAAGTTTTCTGAAGTTCCGTCTGGGATTAACATGGGTACCTTGCGCGACCTCCAATACGCGCTTCAGGAGAAGATTGAGGAGCTGCGGCAGCGGGACACGCTCATTGATGAGCTAGAACTGGAGCTTGACCAAAAAGATGAACTGATACAAAAACTACAGAACGAACTGGATAAATACCGGTCCGTTATCAAACCGGCCACGCAACAGGTCGTCAAACAGACCGAGCTGCACGAGCACCAACGAACTAAGAGACAGGCGATATCTGCCGAACCCACCGCATTCGACATCCATGATCTTAGCCATGTCACGCTGCCTTTCTACCCCAAAAGTCCACAGTAGGTGTACAGTTACAACAGGGGTGCCTGTTTCTGCATTACTGTATCATGTTTTGACGTTATGTGATACAGCCCCTGGCTGTGTTTATCCATTGTGCCCTCTTTTAAGTGTGCGTATGGCGCATCAGGTGTGAGATCTGTCATATTCTTGCCATTTCAAATCAAGGGTTTCCCACATTGAATGATTTTTCTTTTTGCACTTTGCCATTGCGTATCAAATGATATACCTTATTTGACTGTAATGGCTCAGTGAGTAAATTCTTTAGAAGCCGAAAGAAGAATGTAAAATAATTAATTAATTCATTCATGTATCCACCCAACCATTAATATTAAAGATGCACTATGCAGAAATGTGTCTGCTATTTCCTGGTTGCTAAAATTCTAATAGTTCGCCTATTTTCAGTTTATGACAAAACAAGCACGTATAGTGTAGAGAACCATTGTACCATCTAAACCGCTGTGAAATATTTGTTCCATATACAATAATATTGTATTTTTTTAGCTGTTTGAAGCTGGTGTACAAAACCGACAGTAAAAGAGCAAAAACAAAACAAAACTTAAAAACGGGAAGAATATAAATATTGCACATAGAGCAGATCTAATGCTTCTTAGACTTGCTTTCAATGAGAATGACAGCTCTTCAAGTCAAATTTCTATGTGAATTTTGTGGGTCCCCAAAAAGTTATGTATTGCATCTTTAATTCATTTTCGCTCTCTCTCGCTCTCTCACACACACACAAACACACCAGCCTGGCAGAGTCAGTCAGTAGGATATATGCAAATGTATGTGGGTGAGTACATAAACAGGAGAAAGATAGAGGGCAGAAAATACCAGCTTTATTCCAGTTTTTTTCTGTTGAATAATAAACTCATTTAGCTTTCTGTAGATTAATCATGTCTGACACCCAACAGATGCACCGTAAAGGGATTACCATGAATTCGACAGTCATTTACAGGCAGCTCTGTGGCAAATTCTGTGTAATGACACACAGTACAATACCGTAAAAATGTATTATATTGTAAAAAAGCAAATGCTACAATAATCGGAATGAATAAATGGATGAATGAATGAAATTCATTGAGGGGAGGGGTTTGTATTTCACAATATTTTTGTGTACTTACAAGGGATTGGTGCAAGCAGGTTGGCTACTAGGTAAAGTATTTACACATTACATCATGTTAATGAATTTTTGGTGTTTTATGTCACTTGCACTTCTAGAGGCTTTAGCAAACGCTTCCAAACTGGCAGCAACTACAGTGCAAAACAGACCAAAAGGATATGGGGAAAACCATTTAAGGTTCAAGACTAGCTGTCACTCCAATCTGTCCACTATATATTTTAAATTGATGGGGCACTATAAAAACATATAGTGCCTTCAGAAAGTATCCACACCTCTTGACTTTTTCCACATTTTGTGGAACATTTTGTGTCACTCACTGGTTTACACACAATTTCCCATAATGTCAAAGTGGATTTGTGTTTTTAGACATGTTTACTAATTCATGAATTACAAAAATTAAGCTGAAATATCTTGAGACAATAAGTACTCAACCCCTTTGCTATAGCAAGCCTAAATAAGTTCAGGAGTACAAATGTGCTAAACAAGTCACATAATACGTTGCATGGACTCACTCTTTGTGCAGTAAATCAAATCAAATCAAATGTATTTTTAAAGCCCTTCTTATATCAGCTGATATCTCAAAGTGCTGTACAGGAACCCAGCCTAAAACCCCAAACAGCAAGTAATGCAGGTGTAGAAGCACAGTGTCTAGGAAAAACTCCCCAGAAAGGCCAGAACCTAGGAAGAAACCTAGAGAGGAGCCAGGCTATGAGGGGTGGCCAGTCCTCTTCTGGCTGTAATAGTGTTTAACATGATTTTTGACTACATCATCTCTGTACCCGACACATACAATTAGGTCCCTCAGTCAAGCAGTGAATTTCAAACAGATTCAACCACAAAGACAAGGGCCACTTTCCAATGCCTCACAAAGAAGGGCACCTATTGGTAAATGGGTACAAATAAAAAAAAGCAGACATTGAATATCCCTTTGAGTATGGTGATGTTATTAATTGCACTTTGGATGATGTATCACTACACTCAGTCACTACAAAGATACATGCATCTTTCCTAACTCAGTTGCCGGAGAGGAAGGAAACCACTCAGGGATTTCACCATGAGGCCGATTGTGACTTTAAAACAGTTAGAGTTTAATGGATGTGACAGGAGAAAACTGAGGATGGATCAACAACATTATAGTTACTCCACAATAATAACCTAAATGAGTGAGTGAAAATAAGGATGCCTGTACAGAATAAAAATATTCCAAAACATCCATCCTGTTTACAATAAGGCACTAAAGTAAAATGGCAAACAATGTGGCAAAGAAATTAACTTCATGTCCTCAATACAAAGCGTTATGTTTGGGGAAAATCCAACACAACATGTCACTGAGTACCACACTCCATATTTTCAAGCATAGTGGTGGCTGTAGCATGTTATGGGTATGCTTGTCATCAGCAAGGACTATGGAGTTTTTTTGTTGTTGGTAAAAATAAATGGAATAGATTTATGCACATGCAAAATCCTAGAGTAAAACCTGATTTCCAACAGACACTGGGAAACAAATTCACCTTTCAGCAGGACAATAACCTAAAACACAAGGCCAAATATGCGCTGGAGTTGCTTACCAAGATGATTTTGAATGTTCCTGAGTGGCCTAGTTACAGTTTTGACTTAAATCGGATTGAAAATCTATGGCAAGACGGAAACAAATAAATACATTTTCCCACAATGCACCGTCATTTACAGTATGCTGCAGTAAATGGTTTCAAAATCAAATCAAATAATTGTATTTGGTCACATACACGTGTTTAGCAGATGTTATTGGGGGTGTAGTGAAATGCTTGGGTTTCTAGCTCCAACAGTGCAGTTATATCTATCAATTAATACCTAACAATTTCACAACAATACACGCAATAAACTCAAATCGAAAGTATAGGAATGGAATTAAGAATATTTAAATATTTGGACGACCAATGTCAGAGCGGCATAGACTAAGGTTCCATTATTAAAGTGGCCAATGATTTCAAGTCTATGTATATAGGGCAGCAGCCTCTAATGCGCTAGTGATGGCTATTTAACAGTCTGATGGCTGTGAGATAGATGCTGTTTTTCAGTCTCTCGGTCCCAGGTTTGATGCACCTGTACTGACCTCGCCTTCTGGATGATGGCGGGGTGAACAGGCAGTTGTTGTCCTTTATGGCCGCTTTGGCCTTCCTGTGACATTGGGTGTTGTAGGTGTCCTGGAGAGCAGGTTGTTTGCCTCCGGTGATGCGTTGGGCAGACCGTACCACCCTCTGGAGAGCCCTGTGGTTATGGGTGGTGCAGTTGCCGTACCATGCTGTGATACAGCCCGACAAGATGCTCTCAATTGTGATTCTGTAAAAGTTTATGAGGGTTTTAGGTGCCAAGCCAAATTTCTTCAGCCTCCTGAGGTTGAAGAGGCACTGTTGCGCCTTCTTCACCACGCTGTCTGTGTGGGTGGACCATCTATTTTGTCAGTGATGTGTGCGCAGAGGGACTTGAAAGCGTTCCACCTTCTTCACTGCAGTCCCGTCAATGTGGATAGGGGGGTGCTCCCTCTGCTGTTTCCTGAAGTCCACAATCTGCTCCTTTGTTTTGTTGAGGTTGAGTGAGAGGTTAATTTCCTAGCATCACACTTCCTCCCTATAGGCTGTCTTGTCATTGTTGGTAATCAGGCCTACTACTGTTGTGTCGTCTGCAAACTTGATGATTGAATTGGAGGCGTGCGTGGCCACGCAGTCATGGGTGAACAGGGAGTACAGAAGGGGGCTGAGCACACACCCTTGTGGGGCCCCCGTGTTGAGGATCAGAGAAGTGGAGGTGTTGTTTCCTACGTTCACCACCTAGAGGCGGACCCAGTTGCACAGGGTGGGGTTCAGACCCAGGGCCCCAAGCTTAATGATGATCTCGGAGGGTACTATGGTGTTGAATGCGGAGTTTTTTTTTACTGTTGTTAATACCTAAAATTACTGTATAAATTACACTTTCCCATTACGGTATGGGTTGAAATCTAGGATCAGTCAGTATGTGTAATATAATGTATAATGAACAAAAATATAAACTCAACATGTAGTGTTGGTCCCATGTTTCATGTGCTGAAATAAAAGATTCCAGAAATCTTCCATACACACAAAACGACTATCTCTCTCAAATGTTGTACACAAATTTGTTTACATCCCTGTTAGTGAGCATTTCTCCTTTGCCAAGATAATCTGTCCACCTGACAGGTGTGGCCTATCAAGAATCTTATTAAACAACATGATCCTTACGCAGGTGCACCTTGTGCTGGGGACAATAAAAGGCCACTCTAAGATGGACGGTTTTGTCACACTACACAATGCTATATATGTCACAAGTTTTGAGGGAGTGTGCAATTGGCATGCTGACTGCAGGAATGTCCACCAGAGCTGTTGCCAGAGATTTTAATCTTAATTTCTCTAGCATAAACTGCCCCCAACATAGTTTTCAAGAATTTGGCAGTACGTCCAATCAGCCTCACAACCGCAGACCACGTACGAGATCCTGAGGCCCGTTCATCCGCTGCAATCACCTCATGTTTCAGCATGATAATGCAAGGCCCCAATGTCACAGGGCTCTGTACACAAATGTTCCAGTTCTTCTATGGCCTGCATACTCACCAGACATGTCACCCATTGAGCATGTTTGGGATGCCATGGATCGACATGTACAACAGGGTGTTCCAGTTCCCGCCAATATCCAGCAACTTCACACAGCTATTGAAGGGGAGTGGTACAACATTCTACAGTCCACAATCAACAACCTGATCAACTCTATGTGAAGGAGATGTGTCGCACTACATGAGGGAAATGGTGGTCCCACCAGATTCTGACTGATTTTCTGATCCATGCCCCTACCTTTTTAAAATATCTGTGACCAACAGATGCATATCTGTATTCCCAGTCATGTGAATTCCATACATTAGGGCCTAAGGAATGTATTTCAATTGACTGATTTCCTTATATAAACTGTAACTCAGTAAAATCTCTGTCTCTCTACACACACACACACACACACACACTCCTCTTATTGTCTCTGCACACATGCACATACGTACAGTACACAATCAACACTCACCTCTCTCTCCAACAAACTTGTGTGTGGTCTCATGCATTTAGAGACACATTCCTTTGTCTAACATACCACTCAAAATCAATACACACCTCAAGATGGATAAGAAACATTTGATGCTTGTCTCTGGAAATCAAACCCTGAACAAAAAGGGTTATTGATGCTATAATTATTTACTGTCTTCAAAATTGAGTTGAGGTTTAATCAATTTAAAAAGCCTGGAAATCACTTACCTTGAGAATATGATTGTGGTGGTGATGATATGTTTTCTCAGATTTTCTGTATTCTGATAGGCTTATTAGATGTGTGGTACCTGTAGCTATAAAAGGTGTTTTAGTCTACATGAAACATCAAAGACGCATAGAAATCAGCTGAATAATAAGCCTTGCTGAGTGGCCAGCTGTGTCCATTGAAGCCAGATAAGAATGGTTCTGTCCTGGTGGCCTGCTGCACATGTAATATGATTTTAGGGTTTCATTGAGGAAGAGTCAACATGAAGGGAGGTTATTATTTGAAGAGGGAAAAGTATTTTTTCTTAGTTGTATCTGTCAGCATTGTGCAGCATATCACCCAAAGCCCCTTTTAATCCTCTGACCTCATTCCTTTGTTTTTCTTCAGTGAGGCACATTAAATTGGTTGTGTTGGTCAGCTGGGTATCTGTCCTGGTGCCAGATGAGGACACGAGACGGAGGCCCAAAATAATTCCCTTATTTTCCTTCCCCTTATCTGTGTTGGTATCAGCAAGTAGGGATCAAATTACATTTTGGAAAGTCTGTATGCCACATCCTTTGTCTCTATATGATATCTCTGAAACGTGTGAATGACAATTACTTAATGTGAAAGGTTTTGTACCGTCAGTGTTTGAAAGGTTATACTTCACTTTCATTCACCTTAGACAACTTCAGAACAGTTTTGGCGCATTTTTTAAGTAAAAGCATGTTGTCATCATAGTCATTGTCTTGAACAAGCAGACATTTATGGTTGTCAACGCAGAGGCCTTTGACAACCATTGAGTAATGAGTTTCAATTGAGCTGCCCCTCTATCAATTAGAACAGAGCACTGTGATGTTTACTCAATGGCTTGGAAATCAATGTCTCTCCTCTGTTTGACCAACTTTCAATATTTATTTATTTGTCTGTATTGGTTTAGATAGCTGAAAAAAAATAAAAAACAGCAGACTGCTCTTGTCAGTAATACTTTGTTTATTCAGCGTATGTGTCGGCCTATTGGCCTTCATCAGAGGGTTTAGAAAACCTGTTTTTAAAAAGATGTGGCCTTTAAAATGCTGAGGTATATTAATGGCCTTGTTCTTTCTCTCACAGTTTTACTCTCTTTATATTTAAACCTAGTTCTCTGGATTATGTCTGTTGGTCTCTCTCTCTATCTCTATTTTCACTCGCTCAACCTCTCTCTCCCTTATTCTTCTAAAAGAGCATATTTTCTCCTTTTAAGGAAGACAGACCGTGTTCAGTCCCCAAACCTGACTGAGTGTGTGTATCTTCCCTTCCAACGGAGAGAAAGAGAAGAGGAAGGAGAGGAGGAGGAGAGGAGGTTGGGTGTGTAATGGGGTGGCTGGCTGGAGTATAGAGGACATGAAACAGAGAGAAGTTACTGGACTGCAGGCTCCTTCACTCTGGGGTCCGTAGTGTAGTAGGGAGGCCAGGAACCCTCACTCCTTTCCTGGGTGTAAATCTGTCAAAGTCAGGGTTAGGGTTAAGGAGAGAAGCTTCTGGAGGTATGCTAAAATGTTACCCCTCCCTACTGTGCTTCTCTTTACTCTCTCATGGTTACGATTAAAGGGTAGATTGAAATATAGTGTTGTTTTTAAAGTATGCTCCTTTTATACCTTCATAACATCAAAAAAGAATAGGCATAAAATGTATGCACGCATGACTGTAAGTAAGTCACTTTGGATAAAAGTGTCTGCTAAATTACATATATTATTGTATTATATTTTGTCAGTCTGGCTGTATGTGGTCACTCCTAAAGAGGAAAGGGGACTACCTAGTCAGTTGTACAACTGAATGCCTTCAACTGAAATGTGTTTTCAGCATTTAACCCAACCCCTCTGACTTCCATCTTCGGCACCCAGGGAACAGTGGGTTAACAGCCTCATTCAGGGGCAGAACAACAGAACGGGGATTCGATCCAGCAACCTTTTAGTTACTGGCCCAACGCTCTAACCACTAGGCTAGGAACAGAGGGGTGTTTGGTGGTGTGTTGCCACAGAATTCTGGGCGGGACTTTAGAAGCTCGGGCAACACTTCAAACCGTCTCCCTTTTGTGAGTTCTATTCTCAGCATCCTTTGAGAGGTAGAAAGGGTTTCCTGTCCCTATTTTATCCAAGCTTCTCTTTGAAGACAGCAGTTCTCGTTGGATTAACCCTGTTACATGTGATTAGCCTCTTTTACAGAATTGGATGATAGAGAGCCGCATGACACTACCCTGTCTGCTTCCCTGTGGAAGGATTTCAGTACATAACAGACACAGAACATCTCAGTATACAGCACATTACACCCAATCTTGTCTAATCTAATTCTATGTTCTGTTCAAAAGTAGTGCACTAGGGAATGGGGTTTTATTTGAGATTTTGTCAAGGGGCTGCAAAGCATCAATGGAATCAGGTGCAAAATTGTGGTGTTTAGGTGCAGAATGTGAGCTGGGACCATGGATATTAACAAGATGCTAACTAACACTGACATATAAACAGAGACTCTTAAAATAAAAAACAATATATCAATAGGATTATCCAAAATGCACCTTCACAGGTATTTAATCTGATGGGTTCTGATTTATAAACTTCAAAAATGGTTAATCATCAGGTATCCTATGGAAAGGAGAAGGGCCACAGTCTGGTTGTTACACCAGAAGTTAATGGTTGTCTGTAGGAGGAATGCATATGGTGGAGTCAATTAAGGTTGGATATGAGCCAGCAGATTGGAATGTTACTGTGTGAGGGAAAGGCAATCACATGGTTGTGGTCACTGATAAGGGTGGAGAGTTGTGGATTAGAGAGGAATGGTGGCCGAGGTCAGGTCAGGTCACATTAATGGAGAAGGAGCAGTTTATTACCCACATCACTTAACTTCCTGCCTAGCAATAAATAATTAATGTTTAGAGGGAAGGAGGAGACGTAATCTAAACTGGGGTATATATACACTTGTGCTGTTGGGAACACCATCTTGGTCTGTTCAGCTGTCTGACCTATTGGGTGAATAAACTTGGTTTGAGCTTTTAATAGTTTTTACCCTGTCATTTAGAACCTAACACATCAATTAAATGTCACTCTATAATCGGATCACTCACAATAATTTAAACATCAATACCATAGTACATTTCAACATGTGAGGACATAATATTACATGAAAAGCATTTAACGAATAAGGATTATGAAAATAGCCCTCAACATTCTAATTACTGAGCGTGCGTGCCGGTCACATTCGCATAGTTATCCATCAGGTGCGCGTGCTCAGTAATGAGAACGTGCAGTTCACTCACACAATCCGCGGTGGTGAGTAGGGGCTGGCGATACAATACTTTAAACTCTATTAAACAATGTTTACATTTCTTCTCGTGTGTGATATTTTGTGAAATAACTGTTGGACATGTTAAGCGATAGGAATATGTTTGAAAATGCTAGCAAAATGAACAAACAGCAATGATTTGCAAATTGTGGTTGGCGCCAGATGAGGGAAATGCGTTGGAGTGGAATGTCAGAAGTGTCATTACACTCCTCTTTGGGTGCTATACCTCAAGCTCACCTATGGGTTTCTGCATTGCCACATAAACATTTGACACAACTCCACTTTTTTTTATGGCCCCCCGGTTCCTGCACTGCTCCCCCTCCCTGCATCTTTGCCCTCCTTACTTTTCCCATTTTCTCCCCCTCGTTTACTTTCTTCTCAATGGTCAACCTCTACGTACATTTCACTTTCTCTCCATCTGTCACTTTTTCTGAACCTCATTCTGAGAAAATACTCAATCAACAAACTGTTCTCTGCAAACTCATGTCTGAAAGGATTGTACAGATTTTGGGCATTTGTTCAGCTTGGCTCTGCCTAAATTAACATCCCTCCCTGTCCCCATCTCTTTTGATATGACTATGTTATTCTCTCTGGCTTTCTTTGAATTTGGCTTCTAAAGCAGCTGGGAAAATGAGGCAGTTTAGAATAGAAAACTTTGTATTAGCCTTGTACTCTGTGTTTTTTGGTTCATGCAAACACCAGGGGTGTAGGCCTATTCACTAACAAACAAACAGAACGGAAGCAAACAGAACATAACAGGGACGGAATTTATCCAATATAAATATTTGTTTTCTGTGCAAAACATTTTCTGTATTTTACTTCTTCGGGATCGGTGCCCCTTCCACAGGACGGTTGAGCTAATGTAGGCTAATGCGATTAGCATGAGGTTGTAAGTAGCAAGAACATTTCCCAGGACATAGACATATCTGATATTGGCAGAAAGCTTAAATTATTGTTAATCTAACTGCACTGTCCAATTTTCAGTAGCTATTACAGTGAAAGAATACCATGCTATTGTTTGAGGAGAGCGCACAATTTTGAACATGAAAAGTTATTAATAAACAAATTAGGCACACCTGGACAGACTTAATACCAAATTTTGAACAGGAATACAATGGTTCATTGGATCAGTCTAAATCTTTGCACATACACTGCTGCCATCTATTGGCCAAATCGAAATTGCACCTGGGCTGGAATAATACATTATGGCCTTTCTCCAGCATTTCAAAGATGGTACAAAAAAATACAAAAGAAATGTTTTTTTCTTCTTTGTATTATCTTTTACCAGATCTATTGTGTTATATTCTCCTATGTTCCTTTCACATTTCCACAAACGTCAAAGTGTTTCCTTTCAAATGCTACCAAGAATATACATATCCTTGCTTCAGGGCCTGAGCTACAGACAGTTCGATTTGGGTATGTCATTTTAGGCTAAAATTGAAAAAAAGGGGTGGATCCTTAAGAGGTTTTAACTGTTTCAGTTGCAAAACGCTTTGCTACGGTGTGTGACTAATGAATACACCCCTGACATTTATTACTGCGCTTTGGCTCATACTATCCCATAGCAAGAGGTTGCACAGCATATTCGTAGCATAAAATAACTGTGTTCACATCTCTTAAACGAGCTATGTGGATTACTATTGTAGAAAGTCTAAGCAAATTAGTCTTTACAAAGTGTACTTTTAATCAGATCAATACATTTCTGTTCGGCATTGATTTCCTGTGTTTCTTGTTCCAGCTGTTGAAGCCAATCAAATACGAGTCACCTTGAAACCACAGAATTGAAAACATGTTTTTTTAATGGGTTATTTCCTGAAAATTCATTTGAAAAAGGATTTCAAATTCAGCAGGCTCAAAATACACCACAGTAGACATTGAACTGCTGAATCTAAATTAAGTCAACTTTTTGTAGGGTATTATGCAATCGTTCAGTGTTTCCACCTTGCTTTTTTAGGCACATTAAGGTGTAAAAAAGAGGCAAAGAAATGGCTAGGGGGTATCCACTCCACCTAAACAATGCTAAGGAAAACACAAATTCCTTACAATTACATATTACCATATTAATCCCATTTTCCCTACTTCCTCCTCCTCTAACCCAGGTCTAAGGACCTGATCAAGGAAGCCATATTGGACAATGACTTCATGAAGAACCTGGAGCTGTCTCAGATCCAGGAGATCGTGGACTGCATGTACCCTGTGGAGTATGGCAAAGACAGCTGTATCATCAAGGAAGGTGACGTGGGCTCACTGGTCTACGTCATGGAAGGTAAATACCGTAGCTTTACTCTCTCCCTGCGTCACACACTGTGATGTGTATGTCTGGTATTGGGGTTGTTTGAAGCTCTTAAATGTTATTGGTGTTGTTTGAAACAGGAAATGATAAGCATTATTGGGAATTACCGTTACAGTTAGGAGATCAGGGCTTGACCCCTCTGTCCAGACTGGATCTCAAGGGATTTTGGAATGTGCCTTTTAGTTTAATGCTTTACCACAATGACATTGTATTAATAAAGTCCTACACAAATAAAACCTTCACAGGGCACTTTTTCCTTTCCGTAATCACCACAGGCTTGACTTCTAGGATTCTGGAATGGGGCAATTTAGACAAATGTTTGTGTCTAAAATTTTTGGAAAGATAAGTGAATTTAAGTGATCTTGTCAATGGAAAAGACACTGCCCTGCACTATAAACCTCTACCGACCCTTAGCAATAGTAATTTGAAACATTATTAAAAGTTATCTGTTTGCAATAGTGTTATCTTTGCTTGTCTATGGGGGATACTACTCAGAGATAAATGTGTGTGTGTAATAGTTAGTGTGGCATTTAAAGTTAATTAGAGCGATTATTGATTGACGCCAGTGGAGGAGCAGTCCACTGATTTAAATGATGTCATCTGCAGCAGCTTTTATGGATTCTAGGTGCCTTATTGGATAAACATTTGGTAAGATTTTTTATTTATTTTTGTCATGCAGTAAACATTGTGTTGTCAATTTAAATGAACCCAAACAGGCTTTTGCTCTCTTTAGATCTGGAATCCCCATCACGGCCAATGCTGACTGAATATATTTGACACTATAAAATCAATATAGTCCCAACATCTCTGAAATAGCAGCACATAGTGTACATGAATTGAGTATATCGGGGAAAAAAGTCTGGTACACATTTCTATTGTGGTCCTCTAACTCGGCTAACCCTCTCCACCTGTAAAGACGAGTGGCATGTGTTGAAGGAAGCACACTATGTTGACTGAGCTGTCTCATTGTCACTGACACAGTGTCACTGACATTGACGGCTCTTCAACAGGAAGGCTGCTAAAATAAACTCCTCACATATTACTTTGAGTTTAGGAGAGACAGCTCATTTCTTCGCCTGTAGACTTATAATATGAACACCTCAAGAGGTAGATATCAGCACTGCGGCATTTAAAGTTGATTATGTATATGAGAAGGTTAGCCTTCATCAGATTGACAGCATCAGCGAGATTGTGGGGGTGCAGACGTTTTCAGATTGTATTGTTTATATACAGGATGGGTGTGTGTGATGTAGGTGGAATCTACTCAGGGGTAATTTGCCTCAAGGTGGGCTGTGTATAGATAGGGCATTGGGCCACCACGGGCTGCCAGAATAGCTTCAATGCACCTTGGCATAGATTCTACAAGTGTCTGGAACTCTATTCGAGGGATGCGACACCATTCTTCCATGGGAAATTTCATAATTTGGTGTTTTACACACACTCGCGCAGACACACACACCCTTTAATTAATCCCCCTATATGCTTATTTGAGACCCCTCTTTCAAAGCCTCTGTGATCCCTTCTTCTAGCCATGGTAGCCAAAATAATGGGCAAGTGGGCATTTGTATACATGACCCCAAGCATGATGTGATGTTACTTGCTTAATTAACTCAGGAACAGCACCTGTGTGGAAGGACCTGCTTTCAACATACTCAGCACCCCTCATTTACTGAAGTGTTTCCTTTATTTTGGCAGTTACCTGTACCTCATTGATCAATACCACCTATACTTTCCCATTAGTTTGACTTAGACACCAAACTAGTTCTGAAATCAAGACACACACACCCACACACACCCACACACACACACACACACACACACACACACACACCCACACACACACACACACACACACACACACACAAACACATACACACTAGTGTGTGTGTATGTGTCTGCATTTTTTACTGTGTGTGTGGCATTCGATATCACCATCTGCATCAATAGAGTTGGATCTCCTGTTGAGTGCAAGTGTCTCCCTCACCACATGATAATACATCTCCCCACAGGATGGACACATTCAGACAGATGATGTGGAGCATGCTTCAGAGGATTTGTTTGGAGACTGGGTTTTTCTCAGTGACAAACACATAGTAAAAGGTGCTTTCTCAATAAAAGGTTTATGAATTGGCTTGAGAGGCTTGATACTTTGAAATTTAAATGTTTTAAATATAACCTTTATTTGAATGAAAGGCGATTAAAACAGTGTTGGATACAGCCTTTATTTACCCTGCTCACTCCTTTCATTCAACCACTTCTCAGCTCTTTCTTGACATCTTCATTTTAATGACTTACCTGAGCTCTTTTGTGTGTAGGAGACCTCTCCTAACCTTCTGTCCTTACTTCAGCTGTAGGTTTCTACCTTTACTCAATCTGCTTCAGTGGTAAATGTTAGTAGTTTCACCCTGAGGTCAAGAGCCTTGATTTAAGTGGGAAAAGGTCCAGTCTGTGACCTTTAAGCAGGACTGTCTACAGGACTGCTGGCCGTGGCCTTGCCAAGCCTTTGACAGCCAGCATCCTCTGGCCTTTATTTCTGCTGTCAGTAGCTATGTTTCCATTCACTTGTCCAATGATTTTTTTTTGTCGACATTTAGAAACTTTGCATAGAAAATAGATTTGACAATTGCCTGCTATGGTGCGTTCCCTTTAACTATCTTTGCTTCGATTAAAAACAGCTGGACATAGTGATTTTTATTTTTTAAATTTTATTTCACCTTTATTTAACCAGGTAGGCTAGTTGAGAACAAGTTCTCATTTACAACTGCGACCTGGCCAAGATAAAGCATAGCAGTGTGAGCAGACAACACAGAGTTACACATGGAATAAACAATTAACAAGTCAATAACACAGTAGAAAACAAAGGGGGAGTCTATATACAATGTGTGCAAAAGGCATGAGGAGGTAGACGAATAGTTACAATTTTGCAGATTAACACTGGAGTGATAAATGATCAGATGGTCATGTACAGGTAGAGATATTGGTGTGCAAAAGAGCAGAAAAGTAAATAAATAAAAACAGTATGGGGATGAGGTAGGTGAAAATGGGTGGGCTATTTACCAATAGACTATGTACAGCTGCAGCGATCGGTTAGCTGCTCAGATAGCTGATGTTTGAAGTTGGTGAGGGAGATAAAAGTCTCCAACTTCAGCGATTTTTGCAATTCGTTCCAGTCACAGGCAGCAGAGTACTGGAACGAAAGGCGGCCAAATGAGGTGTTGGCTTTAGGGATGATCAGTGAGATACACCTGCTGGAGTGCGTGCTACGGATGGGTGTTGCCATCGTGACCAGTGAACTGAGATAAGGCGGAGCTTTACCTAGCATGGACTTGTAGATGACCTGGAGCCAGTGGGTCTGGCGACGAATATGTAGCGAGGGCCAGCCGACTAGAGCATACAAGTCGCAGTGGTGGGTGGTATAAGGTGCTTTAGTGACAAAACGGATGGCACTGTGATATACTGCATCCAGTTTGCTGAGTAGAGTGTTGGAAGCCATTTTGTAGATGACATCGCCGAAGTCGAGGATTGGTAGGATAGTCAGTTTTACTAGGGTAAGCTTGGCGGCGTGAGTGAAGGAGGCTTTGTTGCGGAATAGAAAGCCGACTCTTGATTTGATTTTTGATTGGAGATGTTTGATATGAGTCTGGAAGGAGAGTTTGCAGTCTAGCCAGACACCTAGGTACTTATAGATGTCCACATATTCAAGGTCGGAACCATCCAGGGTGGTGATGCTAGTCGGGCATGCGGGTGCAGGCAGCGATCGGTTGAAAAGCATGCATTTGGTTTTACTAGCGTTTAAGAGCAGTTGGAGGCCACGGAAGGAGTGTTGTATGGCATTGAAGCTTGTTTGGAGGTTAGATAGCACAGTGTCCAATGACAGGCCGAAATCATTTACAAATATTTGCCATGTTCTAATAATTCTCATGTGCCAATTTATCGCCACCGTCCGTGCCATGGTGAAACTTGCCCTCCTGTAGATCTGCACTAATTGGATGGGGAAACTTGCATCCAGCCATCCAGAAAAGCAAGGCAAATTAATTAATCCATTCTTTAAAGTCAGGACAAGGATCCTGCAAAGAAAGATAGTTGAAGTATATTTAGCAGGCTGTAGGCATTTAGAATTAAATGTGGAGTGGAGCTTCATACCGACGTCTTGACATCACGTGTTCTGTGTACCTTCAAATCATAATTTTTTTCGAAAAACACAGTTTCTCTCATCATTTGTCAGAATAAAAGTAAACAAAACACACCCGTGTCAAATGGATAAAAATGTTGTTGATCTTTTGAAAACGTCTCCTATATCTGCAGTTTACAATGCTTTTGTCGAATAAAGCTGGGTCAATGGAAACCTGCCTATGTCACGCCCTGGTCTAAGTATTTTGTGTTTTCTTTATTATTTTGGTCAGGCCAGGGTGTGACATGGGTTTATTCTGTGGTGTATTTAGTCTTGGGTTTTTGGTATAGTGGGGTTTTCTAGAAAAGTCTATGGTTGCCTGAAGTGGTTCTCAATCAGAGGCAGGTGTTTATCATTGTCTCTGATTGGGAACCATATTTAGGCAGCCATATTCTTTGAGTGTTTCGTGGGTGATTGTTCCTGTTCCTGTGTTACTTTGCGCCAGTATAGGCTGTTTCGGTTTTCGTGTTACGGTTTTTGTATTGTTCGGGTTTATTCATTATTAAACATGTATGAAAATTACCACGCTGCATTTTGGTCCGATCCTTGCTACACCTCTTCGTCAGAGGAGGAGATAGAAGAAAACCGTAACAGCCTACTGGTGTAACTCAATTGTATCAGTGTTTGTGACGAACCGTTAGCCCCGGGGTAGCCACTCTCCAGCAGGGGATAGCTCATCAGCATAAAATCAAATCAAAGTTTATTTGTCACGTGCGCCGAATACAACAGGTGTAGACCTTACAGTGAAATGCTTACTTACAGGCTCTAACCAATAGTGCAAAGAAGATATTAGGTGAACAATAGGTAGGTAAAGAAATAAAACAACAGTAAAAAGACAGGCTATATACAGTAGCGAGGCTATAAAAGTAGCGAGGCTACATACAGACATCAGTTAGACAGGCTGATTGAGGTAGTATGTACATGTAGATATGATTAAAGTGACTATGCATATATGATGAACAGAGAGCAGCAGTAGCGTAAAATAGGGGTTGGCGGGTGGTGGGCGGGACACAATGCAGATAGCCCGGATAGCCACTTTGCGGGAGCACTGGTTGGTCGGCCCAATTGAGGTAGTATGTACATGAATTTCATAGTTAAAGTGACTATGCATATATGATAAACAGAGAGTAGCAGCAGTGTAAAAAGAGGGGTGGGTGGTTGGGGGGGGCACACAATGCAAATAGTCTGGGTAGCCATTTGATTACCTGTTCAGGAGTCTTATGGCTTGGGGGTAAAAACTGTTGAGAAGTCTTTTTGTCCTAGACTTGGCACTCTGGTACCGCTTGCCATGCGGAAGTAGAGAGAACAGTCTATGACTGGGGTGGCTGGGGTATTTGACCATTTTTAGGGCCTTCCTCTGACACCGCCTGGTGTAGAGGTCCTGGATGGCAGGCAGCTTAGCCCCAGTGATGTACTGGGCCGTACGCACTACCCTCTGTAGTGCCTTGAGGTCAGGATGGGGAGTGTACATTCAGCCCTTTAAAATGGAACCCGTTTTTTGAGGATTGAATAGTTGCAGAACTTGGGCTGAGGTAAACTTACTGTGCTGTTCAATTTGATGAATAATGGCCTAAATGAATGAGTTTGACATAAGTCTCTGGTCCAGTGTAGTTGACATGGAGCTGCTCTTGAACACTGGGAGTTCTGATTGAGTGATTGGGTGATTGGGATCTGAACGCTCTTACAGGTTGATAATGGGGATAATAATGGAGGTAATTAGATCCCATTATTATCAAGTGTTTCCTTGACAATGCAATTTACAACTCCCATTAAGTTATAAATCTGTTATAATCAAATACATTTCTCACTTATTAGAGGGCCTCAGCTGAATCCATCTCTCTTGATCCCAAGTTTGTCCAGACTTTCCCTTCTTTCCCTCTTTTCAAAATTTCTATGAGACTAGTTAAAATCTACACTATTGGATTCAGGGGATTTAAAGTTAATGGCATATCCTGAGGGATTTAGCATTATGTTGACACAAATCGGACACACTCCCCAATGATGTTTTTCTACCACACTTTTAAGAAATGAGAAATGTTGCATTGTGATGTATTGGTTCCTATTAGAGTTCAGTTGTTGGATTGAAGGTCTGTTTTAGATGTCACCGCCACGTTCAGAACCAGTCAGATAAAAACGGAAACACTTTGGCAAATAATACACACTGTCTGAGGCTTATGTAGAGTCCCTTGAAAGACGTTGTCGACAAACAGAGCATTTGCATTTTTTTTGTTCCTTTTCTCTAAGTCTCCCGAAAGGTCAACTTTGCTTGACGCTTGATTGTATTGTTAATGTTGTGAAATACCTTAACAAGTTTTCCTATGATACTCTAGTTGATATTGTGCTGATATACCCCAATTCATACGTGCTCTCCTTAACTGTTCCTTTTCTAGTTTTTGTTTGCATATTAATATCATATAAAAGCAATCAGAAAATGATGCAGGGGTTAACTTTTTTCACTTTTTATTCTATGATGCATATTTTATTAATGTGATAGGCTACACCCCTTAGTTTCCCTGCCATCCCCTCCCCTCCATGTCACCTTATAGGCTACTTGATCTCATAGACTCAATGCAATTGACTTGAAATGCCAAGAGACAAATACTTGTTCCTGTACACTATTATGTGTGATATTCGCTGTCATAAATGATGTATTTGTGTAGCTGAACTTGAATTGTTTAAAGAAATTATGAAAGAGATTGGTGTGTTTTTTAAAAATGATTTTATCATGGCATGGGGTTGTTCATTGACAGACATCTATTTGTTTAAAATCTATCACTTTATATTTTTGAGCAAAACGCTATGTATCTGTCACGTTCTGACCTTAGTTCCTTTGTTTTGTTTTAGTATGGTCAGGGTGTGAGTTGGGGTGGGCAGTCTATGTTCCTTTTTCTATAAATTGGGATTTCTGTGTTTGGCCTGGTATGGTTCTCAATCAGAGGCAGCTGTCAATCGTTGTCCCTGATTGAGAACCATACTTAGGTAGCCTGGTTTCACTTTTGAGTTGTAGGTGATTATTTTCCATGTCAGTGTTTGTTCCACACGGGACTGTTTTGTTTGTTTTGTACATTCTCTCGTTATTTTGTATTTTAGTGTTCAGGCAAATAAACAAGATGAACACTTACCACGCTGCGCATTGGTCCTCCGATCCTTCCTACTACTCCTCCTTGTCAGAGGAGTGTGACAGTATCTGCCTCTCTCAGACAAATAAGTAATACTGCAAGGTTTTGTACAGTCAAATATAACAAATAACTACATTTAATAAAGAACTGTCAAATGATACATCAATATTTAAAAATAATGATTCAAAACTGTAACGGTTTTCTTGTGTCGAAGGAGAGGCGGACCAAAACGCAGCGTGGTTATTATTCATGGTTCTTTAATAAAGAAACTATACATGAACAGACTAACAAAACCAAGAAATGTGAAAAACCAAAACAGCCCTATCTGGTGCAAACACAGAGACAGGAACAATCACCCACAAAACAGGAACAATCACCCACAAAACCCACAAAACACCAAACAGGCTACCTAAATATGATTCCCAATCAGAGACAATGACTAACACCTGCCTCTGATTGAGAACCATATCAGGCCAAACACAGAAACAGACAACATAGAATGCCCACTCAGATCACACCCTGACCAAACAAAACGTAGAAACATACAAAGCAAACTATGGTCAGGGTGTGACAAAAACAGTAATATGAGCTCTGTATGTAAAACATTTACATTTGACATTTTAGTCATTCAGCAGATGCTCTTATCCAGAGTGTATTCATCATAAGATAGCTGCAGTATGGGAGACAACCACATATCAAACTCAAATATACAGGATATGAACATTCCAGTGCAGCTTAACAATCTCAACAATGGTAGCATTTAGTAAAAAAATCAAACATATTTTCATACACATCTATAAATTAAAAATCTGAGAACAGTAATATTTTGCAAACATGAAACAATAATTTCTGATGAGAAAACACAAATGTGAGTAATTGGTGGATATTTGTTGTTAGATGTAGGTTTTCATGGAGTCAACCTTGCCATTGAGCACCAAGCCCAACTCTCTAAAAGGCACACAAACCAATTTATCACAACTCAGTGAAGTGAAGACAACCCTGGCTTCAAGCTCTAAATGAATCTCAGAGAACACCACCCAATTAAGTTTAATGTCTTTACTTACAGCATGTTTTAAGACATACAAATATTTGATCAAATATGTGAAATGTCCAGATCGGGCTTAATGGGTACCAAGTGTACCCTTTAAGCCCAGGGGTTTTCCAAATAAGTCCATCTCTTAAATAATACTTTTAAACTAATTTCCATATGTTCAAAACTTACAAACGGACATTTCTTATGTAAAATGTGATTATATTAATCTAAAGTTATTAAAATAAACAGATCAATACTATTCATAATAGAAGTAGCAATCATAACACGGGGGTGTCCAATCATATCCATAGAGATAAATGTGGAATTAGAATTTTGTTCTTGCCGACCACCTGCTTCAACTAATCAACTAATCATAGACTTGAATCTAGACACGATTAGTTGAATCAGGTGTGTTATTGCTTGGCCATGGATTAAGGCAGCCCCTCACACCTCTCTGATTCATGCAGAAGACACATTTCAGTTGAATATATTCAGTTGTGAAACTGACTAGGTATCCCCTTTCCATTTCCACAAACCTGCACCCACACTGGCCCTCTGTGGATAAGAAGCCATACAACAAAGTCCATAACAAAGTCCATAACACATACAGAAAAAATACATTTCAATGAGTTATCTGAAAGTTGATTCATATTTGCTGTACTGCCATTTTTTTTTTATTAGTTCAACTTGTCTTCCTAAAGTCTATCTGAAGACAGTTTCAAATCTCCCTCTCTACTGTGTGTTAAAAAGGTACATGTGGTGGACCAAAAAACAGAATCACCTGGATGAATGAAAGACAATGCCCCCACCAAAAAGTGCATGAGTAGTCGCCTAATTTGTTTGCATTTAATCCACCACTTGTAAGTCTTTACTCCATAATATCCCTCAAGCCTGATCTTATCCTTCTCTCTGCATCAATGACTACCTGTCCACTACAAACGTCTTGGTGAGTACAGACATTTTTTAATGGTTTCTAATCTTGGTAAAGCCACCATGGCTAGATGTACAATATTGCATACAGTGCCTTCAGAAAGTATTCAGACCCCTTGACTTTTTCCACAATTTGTCACGCTACAGCCTTATTCTAATTTAGAAAATATATTTTTTAATCCTCAGCAATCTACACACAATACCCCATAATGACAAGGCGAGAACAGGTTTTTAGAAATTCTTGCAAATGTATTAAAAATTAAAAAAAACATTTACATACAGTACCAGTCAAAAGTTTGGACACCCCTACTCATTCAAAGTTTATTTTTATTTTTTACTAATTTCTTCATTGTATAAAAATATTGAAGACATCAGATCTATGAAATAACACATATGGAATTATGTAGTAACCCAAAAAGTGTTAAACAAATCTAAATATATTTTAGATTCTTCAAAGTAGCCACCCTTTGCCTTGATGACAGCTTTGCACACTCTTGGCATTCTCTCAACCAGTTTCATAAACTGGTTGAAACTATAGTTTATTAACAAG